>NC_086153.1:227693322-227996352 GCF_035149785.1 Candoia aspera | reverse complement strand
ACACTCCATTCCATTTGTTTTATGGTGTGAAACCAAAGGTAAGCCATCTTAGAGTGTTTGGTAGCACTGCATGGGTTCACATTCCAAAACAGCAGAGAAGGAAAGGAGGCCCCACAACAAAGAAAGCCATCTTTGTTGGCTATGAACAAAGCCAGAGGAGCTACAGGTTCATAATGGGAGAGAAATTAATAATTAGCAAAAGCGCATCTTTTGCTGAACAAAACTGGGGGAGATTAAATTCTAGCTCTCCAGTTGAACTGACCACCACAAGAGAACAGCAAGGACTTGCTGATGGTGATCTTTTGCCTGATGAGGACATTAAACCAGAAAAGCAAACTGAAGATCTGTCTGATGAGACAGATGCTTCTCAGGAAAGTGATAGGAGTCAAAATTTAAGCCCTGTATTACCTCGCAGATCTCAGAGGAGTAATAAAGGCGTTCCTCCATCACGTTTTCAGGCTGAAACAGTAAAGGCTTTTCACATATTCACAGAACCTGAGTCTTTAGAACAAGTGAATGCTTTACCACCTGAGATTGCACAAAATTGGCATTCTGCCATGCAACAGGAATTAGCATCCTTGAAAGAAAATAAAACATGGAAACTGGTAAATCTACCTCCCAATGAACGCTGTCTGGGTTGTAGGTGGGTTTTCAAACTGAAAAGGGATGCTGATGGCAAAATCCAAAAAGATAAAGCAAGGTTGGTTGCAAAAGGGTTCACTCAAAGGAAAGATTTAGACTTTGACAAGACTTTTGCACCAGTTACTAAAGGTGAATCAATTAGATTACTGTTAAAAGTTGCTGCACTCAAGGGAATGTCAGTTAACCACTATGACATTCAAACTGCATTTCTCTATGGTGATTTAGACCACAGATTATACATGCAGCAACCCCCTGGCTATGAAAAAGGGGAGAATCTAGTCTGTGAACTGCAGAAGTCAATCTATGGGTTAAAACAAGCTGCTAGATCCTGGAACCAAAAAGTAGATGAAAAACTGCAGAATTTTGGTTTTGAAAAAGGAAAAGCAGATCCCTGTGTATATATGAAGAAGGACAAACAAGGCTGTATGTATCTGTGCATTTATGTTGATGATTTGCTGCTATTCACATCAACAGAAAAACAAAGGCTTGATTTTGAAGCCTGCATGAAAAGCCATTTCATATTAAAAAGCCTTGGAGTTGTGACCAATTACCTAGGTTTGGAAAAACACAGGAAGAAGAATGGTAGCTTTCTGTTAAACCAAAGGGGAGATAATGGTAATGTGAATGGAAAGACATATAAAGTCAGAGGAGATTGGTTTGCATCTTAATCTGTAGTGTAAAAAGGGGAGTGTTAAGGTTTCCCTACTAACAGATTAAGCTACTATTATACCTAATCATTTGGCCGGGTGAAAGGTTGCAAGTGATTGTCTCCTCTCACGTGCTTCATGCAAATAGCCTGGGGGAGGGGAGAATCCTGCCCGGACTTGTCTTCTCACTTCTTCTTTTTCTCTCTGCTGGAAATGTAGCTCAGCAAGGCTTGCTCCAAAGGGAGCTAAGTCCTTTAAATGTTTTGCTTTTGTTTTTGTTTTCTGTAAATAAATTATTTTTATAGAAATGCTTGGTGTGTGACTTTTTTGACCTCTCCTGGGCTAAAGGCTTTCCCAGCATTCTGCAACAAATCTGGTACTTTCTTAGAAGAACATCAGAATTGCTGATGAGGCCTTAGCTATTCCAGAATTCTGCATCATAAATTGGTGAAGTAGATGAGTCCTGGAAGGTCAGAGAGGGATGGCAGTCTTCTTTCTCTATTGTTCCCCAGCAGCTGGTATTTCAGACATACAGTCTCAAATTCCAGAGGCAATGTTAATTCCTCCCTATTGCCTCCCTACCAGCTTCTATAGCTGGCGCTTTCCAAGGCCGGGACATTTGACCTTAGGAAGCCCCAAAGCGGATGTGTCAAGGATTAAGTAGGGTGCACTGCAGGAGGGGCTAAGGATCCAAAGGACTCTATGGCCCCATAACTCCCACAATTTCTCTTGCATGGAAATAAATTTACACCAGCCATTTGACTGGTCTAAATAAAGTATTTCCCATTGCTTGCAATGAAAGGGAAATGCTTCTTTTAAAAAAGGACCTAGAAAAGGACAGAGATATGCAACCATCTCTGTCTCATTCCTACCTGCTGTCAGACTCTCCGATCAAAGGTTCACAGAACCCCCTTACACTAACTACTGGCACATTCAAGCATTCATTCAGTGACAGTCAGGAGACCAGGCTCTTTAAGGGGGTTACATCTGCCAAGTTTGCTGCTCTTCCACAAAACTGAGATTGCTTGATTAATATTATTTATAAGATCATTTCTCCCCACTTTTCAGACCTAAAAAGACTCCCACCCAAGGGATGTACTTAAAGAAAGTGCTTAAAGAAACAAAAGTAGGACAAACAGCAAGTTCAAAGCTAGTGGGAGGAAAGCCTGATGCTCACAAGGGACACTGCTCACAAAGACTCTTTAGGGAGGACATTTAACAGCTTGGGTGCCACAACAGGAAAGGCCCCATCTTGCATTCTAATCAGCCAAAGCTCAGAAAGATGGGGATGCAGAGCAAGAATATAATTATATCATTAGTATACATACACACCATATGGTCACAGTCTGATTATACATACTAATCAGGCAACTAGAAACACAAGGAACTTAAATTGAGGAATCAAAAGAAGTTAATTGACAACAATCAATCCTATACATTCCTTTTCAAAATAGAAAGGCCTTTCATTGGGTTTAGGAAGGAGGAAAAGGCTTTTTGTTAGGAGTTTATATTGGGGTGAACCTTTTAAGTAGGACCAATCCAGAAAAAGAAGCAAACTCAAGTACTGTACTGCTATCCCATCCCCATTTGTAGGATAACTAGGGGAGTTGGAGGATGCCAACAGCCTTCCTGAGACTAACAGCTGGGAGATGGCCTATTTCATGAGACACTGGACAATTAAAGTGTCCTGCTTTGTCCCACTTCAGGCCTGCTAAAATTACCTCCAGATGTCCTAGAAACAAAGGCAGCAGTATGTGCAGATTTAGGCCAAGGCAGAAGCATGGTAGCCACTTGACCAGGACATCAAGTACCCTCACATGCTCTGAATCAAGGGCTGAAAGACAGGTCAGAATGGGGTCAAGCACAAAATCATCTATAAGCTGCTCCATCAGAGCCTAGTTCTTGCTGAAGGACCATTTTCATTGCTGTATTGGACAGTGCCCTGGTTCCTAATTTTGACTCATATAATTTCTCCTGGTAAGGCAAGGTTTGGCCCATACAGACTCAGAGACATTATGTTTGGCATTGGTCTTCACTTCAGTCTGTGGAACTAAGATCATCAGGGATCCACTGTGTAACTATGCAGACTGTTTTGTTGGGAAGGAAGGTCTAATGTGCTCGGTGGTGCTTAGGGTTGATCCTCACATCCCTCTAACCATGGCAGAAACATTCCCAGATAAGCATGTTTAGATTACATGCTCTCATGACACAGCCTCTGTCTCATCTTTAGCCAGCAACAGAGGCAGCTTTAAATAATCTTCAGCACAGTAATTTTTCCCTCTTCACCTGATGCAATTTTTACTATGGATTTAATCTAAGGTGCTTCACTGATGACACAGTCAGTGGCTGGGATTTGTCCAGCTGCTGTTTGGCCCCTTTAGTCTGCTGTGGGCATGAACCCCTCTTCTTTTGTTGTCTGGCACTGCCCTCCATGGCCATTTGAGGTTGGGCTGCACAGGGTAGCCTGGACACCTGGTTTCTGCAAGGAATCTGCCTGTATAATGCCTGACCGGAGCTTTCCAAAGAACATCATCCCTTGCTGAGGCAGAATAGGGCTTTTCTGCCAGCTCAAGGACTTGTGGGCTGTGCTTTAACATTTAGCTATGCTCTTAATTCTGAGTCTGGTAAATGCATAGAACTGCTGCCTTAAATTTCTTGATTAGAAGCAGCTGCTACTTCTCTTATCCATTCCTTCGAAAATGTTTTGTGAAGCCCAGCACCAGGATTTAAGGCATGTTACATGGTTGGTGAAAAAAGTAGAAATGGGCTGGATAAAAGACGGCTGCCTTATCTCCAGAGGCATTGATAAATCTAAAGATATAAAAAGAATCTTGAGTTACACTCATCGATGCAGGATATGGAATTGTGAAAAGTAATTTCTTTTGTTTTGCTGCATTTTCCAAATTAATTTTGTTGATGCATTTGCATGTGTTTACAACGTCTTTATTAAAAACTTTCTATTATGCTAATCAAAGTGGCTAGCGTTCAACACAACAAAAACAAATATTACATTTTTTTTAGTAAGTATAATAAGGTGGCTTATAAGAAACATTAAAAAGCACAACATATCAGTAAGTACGCTATTAAAAAAAAACCCTAGTAAAGCAGAAAAAATACTTAAAACTTTTTACAGCCAAGTACCAGTTTAGAAAACCTGCAATTATGAGTTCTGGTGGGCTGCTCTGAGAAAGATATTTCACAGATCATCACCTATTATGAAAAAGCAAAGTGGGAAGTCCCTATTCTACACATAATTCATTTCCAATCTTTAAAATATGTAAAGTAAAACTTTATTTGAAGATCACAAGAATAATGGAGGACTTGCTGACACAAAAGCACATTAATCTTTAATATGTGTTAGCTTGTCCAAATTTCCAAACCATCAGGCTAAGCTATCTGCTTTCACAGTACTTCACAACCTTTTTCATTTTCCAGTCTAAGACAAACAACAAGAAGCATAGCCATCATGGAGCAGAGTAGTTTGCTGGTGGATTGCATTCAGTTTACTAGTCATAAATTGGATGAGTCCACTAGAGAGCAACTAGAATGTGCCTAGACCAGCTGTCTACATGGGAATCCAAAACATAAGCAGATCATAAAGGAGAAATAGAATACCTTGCTCCCAGACAAACCCTGCATGTGAACAATATGTTTCTTATTCTAGGGAAAGTTGAATGTGCCACCATAACCAGAAAGAAGAGGGCATCTAAGTCATGAGAGACATAGAAGATCAAAGCTCTAAGTATTAGACAACCTAAGGCCTGGAGAAGAAGCATAAGCCTTTGGAGTGGTCTGAGCCTGGTAGAGGAAAGGGAAGGGTGGTATCACACTCCATGTTGTGCTGTGATTTTTTGTAAGCAGCTTAGGTGCTGAAGACTGATGAGTTGTAGTGGATGCACTTGAGAGCAGGACATGAGTTGGAGCACAAGGTCGTGGGCAGGGCTTTTCTCCTTTAACATCTTCATTAACGCTCCAGCAAGGAGAGCAAACTGCAGTAATGAAATCTGCTTGGTATTAAATCAGGGGGTGTGGATGGTCCAGGGCAGGGCAGGTGTCAGGAAGAGTGATGCTCAGAGAGCTGCAGCTGAAAGATATATGGGCAGGGAATGGCCAAGGGAGATTTATGTCAGAAAAGGGCAGCCCATAGATCTGGGGAATGTGGCAGATTAGGAGGAGGGGGCTTAGGGAGAAAGAGGAGACAAGCTAAAGCAAAATGCACCAATGTGTAGTGATTGGGCATTTTGGTAGCTTATGAAGCTGAAAAAACTCTTTCACTTATGGAGGGGTAGGTGGGAGGACCTTACAATTGCCTCTCTATGAACACCTGGGACTGAAAGCAATCCCAGGGGAGCCAAGACAAATTGAAGGACAACAATAGAAATGAGAGCAGCAGGGTGTGAGAAAGGAGAAGGCCTGAGAAGCTAAATATGACAGAAAACTGGGTCAAAGGAAGACTGATATATGTGTGGAAAGAATGCTGGAAGCAGCAGCAAAGTGAAATCTGGGACTTGATATCAAGGAGTAGGGCTTGATTCATGTCTCTGATGGTGCCTTTATACATTCCTCAAGTCTCAACACCATCCCAAGACCTCTTACAAAGCTGCAAAAAAGCCAAAATCCTTAGTCAATCTCCTCCAAACCTTTATGTTGTGGGCTGTTTTTGGATAAAGAGTGTGGCAGTACTAAGGAAAGGTATCTTCAACATGTCCAGGAGGTCCTATAAGGCTTAACCTATCAAGGGATCACTGACCGTGTCTGAACAAGGTATGGCAGGAAATGATGCGGTGGCACTGATATTGGTAGATTCAGAATGTGCCCCATCTGATTCTTTAACTTTTGAAAATGAAAGGGTGAAATATGTCCCCATGTATGGGAGGCAGAAGGGGAGGGGAAGCAGGAGAATGAGGAATGATGCATTGCTCTCCTCCCCCTATTCCCACTGTCTGCATATCTGACCATTTTACTTCCATTTATCTCTGCTCAGCTTATATGCATGCTATCTCTGGTTCATGGTCTAGTCCCTCACCTCTCAGTGACCCAGCCCAGTCATTCCCTTCCATCTCCACATGAGCTTTAGACTGCTTGGGATCACCAGCTGCTGTGTGTCAAGGAAAACCCATAGCATGAGGTTCCTCATTTACCTGCTCTTTAAAGCTGTTGTTGCATCTGCCAACTCTTTACACCCTTGACCTTGACAGAAGGAGCTCAGCATTTATAGCATAAGCCAACATCAAACACCTCTTCAACCCCAGCTGGAAATGCAAACCTTATTCTGTCACTATGTACACCAGAAGATGGGAAAGAATGGCATTCTGATGGGAGAAACTTGCCCTTGTGGGAGTTGTATTGAGAGAATGGAGCAGAGGAAAACAGAGATCTTGCACACATTTCTCTGAGACAGAGAAAACCTACAGTAGCTTAACAATCAGAACTCTAATTCTAATTGTTATGCCATTCTGCCTGAGAATCAGCACTACCTGGAAGCTCCAGATCAAGGCTGCAATTTCCATGCCTTTTTGGGAAATCCCTCAAATTACTCAAGTTCAGCGTCAGTGGACAACTTTGTTCTCAGCTACATAGTTCCTGACCACCCACAAACTCCCAGGCCTTGCCTGCTTTCTCATACTCATTGCAAGAAATATGGCACACACAATCTTATGTCTGCTCCATCCCCACCCTAGCAGACTGAACATGTCCCACTGGAGATAATGCACCCATGTATGTGGCATCCAAACTGTCAAGAAGCCTTTGTTGCAAATATATGCCTTACAAGCTTAACCAATATGCTAGCTAAATATGAACCGATGACTATTTTAAACAATTGCATATTAAGTAAATTTATACATGGAAAGGGGCATGCATAGCTTGGATTCTCATTTGTCTCTACTCACGTTGTTTCCTTATGGATCACACAGCTTCAGCCTCCAAGTGGGCTAGCGTCACTTTCAATTTACTGAGCTTAAACCTAAACCTGTATGTATCATCAACTCAGGAATGTATTTTTTTGGTTCCACAGATTTTTCTGGCATGGACCTTGCAAGTCTCTGGTTAGAACATGAAGAGAAAAACAACAGTGATGGACGAGAAAGGGCACCAGGCTTTGAGGTCCCTTTTGCATTTTCTGAGACCAGGGAATGACTCCTGAAGTGGCAGATAGGGAGTTGGGGCTGTCAATCCACACCATGTAGAAATGGCAGATGCTAGAACTATAAGACCTATAACCCCCACCTGCACCTCACCCCAGCACAGTATGATCTATGCCGGATGGTAATGTACCTGTGACGTTCTATACTCTGCCACAAAACTATGCTCCTCTGTCAGCAAGGACTTCTCTGTGATGGAAGGATGCCAATACTATTTGATATTCTGGAAAAGATGTTTATGGGACTCACCAGAAATTGTTATACTCTGCTATGGCTAATATAGCTAAGGAGTATGGGATGGGGAGAGCAGCTGGGGAATAAGCTGTGCTAAGGATCCAGCATTTCCCTCAAGGCTATCCTGTGAGGCATACTTTGGAGGTGCAGATAATCTATAGGCATTTATGAGCTATCTTCATGAATCAGGCTGGCTGAAAGGCTGGCGTATGTAGATTTGGCATTAGCTCATACCACAGCACTTAAACATTTAGTAGGATGCATGTGTCTGTGAGTTTGAGTACATGATGTAATTGATGCAGTGCCACCCCTGCTTACAACATGAGGGAGGGGAAGGGAAAGTAGATGGTCCACAAATCCATAGCTCTGACTTGGGTCCCTTGGGGCTTTGGCACAAACACTGGCCTGTCTAGAAACAATTTAGTGGCATTATTTTCACTGGTAGCCCCAACAGCTAGTGGTTATTCACATTTTGCCTAGGAACTGGTTACACCCAAGATTTTGCTTGTTTCAATCTATGATATGCAAGAAAGGGCTTTCTTACCGCAGAAAGAAACCTGTCCCTGTGCCAGCATTTCAACTGCCATACATTCTGCTAGCCCTCAGTGCTTGATCTCCCAGCCTCCTGAGTCATTTTCAACCAAGTTCATCTCCTCCTTTCATTGCCTCTGGCTACCAGCAGACTGCAGGGCCCAAATAAGACTCATTACGAACTGCAGTGAGAATAACTGGTCCAGGGTTACCTGGCTACCCAGTGCCTACCAGGACTTCTCAACGACTGGAACGTGGTTTCCTGCCTAGAACCAAAGCGCACAGATTAGGGGCCATGGAGAAAGCACACACAGCATCCATTAAAATAACTGTGGAAATTAGAAGCAGTGCTTCCTAAGTAAGAGTGCTGAGCCAGAGTCACACAAGTGCCTGTTGCCAGGGGAGATGGCCTAGGGAGATGGGGACAGGAGCAGAAGCTGCCACTTCAGTAAGTGGCAAAGTCAGATGAGGAGCACGGCCTGGACAGAGTGTCCAGCAGAGAAAGGCTTCCCGGTTTTGAGAGTTTCCCAGGGGCCAAATCTCCCTCCCTCCCTCTGCCACAAGTTCGCAGGCAGCATCTAAATGCCCTTTCGTCCCACCCGACAACTGAGTCCAATGGATCGCCACAGCATAACTTCTCCCCTTAAAACCTCCTTTACTCCCAAATGTAACTCCGCTCCCCAATTCCATCATTCATTCTGACACCCTCCACTTGTTTGTTCTGTGAGGGAAGCACAGCTTTAGAAGCCAGCATTCCACTGTTGTTGGCTTAGGATATTAGATCCGTTTGGATTCAGCAATTTCAGTTCATTTCAAGCCTGATTTTGCAGCAATTTTCTAACTCAGTGGGATAGGATTTTGCTTCTTACCTACTTCCTCTCTCTCATTGGCCTCCTCTCACTTCCCTCCCCACTGTATCGGTTTCCTCCCTTGTTTTAAACCCTGTCCCAGATAACTTGATTTTCATCTTGCAACCTTATGCTGCATGCATCTTACACCCAGGGCACAATATGAACCCAGCCATGGGCTCCTGCTGCTTCCAATCAGTTACCAGACCAAACAGCCTGCTTCAGATGCGCCGTTGGAATCTCCCCAGCTCCCGCCTCTGCCTGTAAGTTGCAGGCCTCCAATTCTTTTTGACCAGTAGCTGCATCATGGCGACACCCAATCTTCATTTCTCGCCTTCCAGTCCTCTGGCCCCTCCGCTGCTCCTTTTGCAGCAGCCTGGTGTGCTTCATGTTGTTTAATCTAGGGCAGTGCTATATCCTTTGAGAAATCCAAAGTAGGTGAAAGAACCTGAGCACCTGAGGATGGGGGTGGGGGAGTTGGTGGGAATGGGCGTCTTTCTATCTCCTTTACTTTCTGGGCACATTGATTGGCATTGTTTAGTTCCAAAATTCCAAGGATAGGGAAGGTTAAACTGGATTTGCTTTTGAAACAATGGGATGTGTGCAGCAGCTCAAGTATCTATGGGTGCAATTTATATGCCCATGGGATACCTCTACTTCAATAGCTGCAGTGGTTGCTTCCAGGTGCAATTCAACATGCTGGTTGTCAATTTTAAAGCACAACATGGCTCAGGACATGGATATCTATGAGACCAGCTACACCAAGTGGAACCTGTCCATCCAATAACACCTGGAACACGAGGCTTGCTCTAGGTTCCAACTCCAAGGATTGTTGTCATCAGGGACCATGAGTTTGGGCCATCTCCAGTACTGCCCCAGTTCTCTGGAACAGCATATCCCCTGAGATTAGAGCAGCTCAACCCTGTTAGGACCCTTCAGTTTATTCACAACACAAATGTTTATCCTGCATTACCCCAATATCTTTACTAGCAGATAGATGAATTATCTCAAGTCTCCCATGATCTAGGAAATGTTCCTCTCCTCCAACACTTTCATTGATAAAGTTTAGAACTAAGAGCCCTCTCCATTTTTGTCATCTGCCACCGGAGACACTCCATTGAGATTCATGACCCAGAAAGTCCTGCAGTTAGGGAAACCTTTTGTGCATAAAGTGTGGAAGGAACAGATTGAGATGGTATGGAAAAGTTGGGAGTGAATGAGAAGGTGCAATGGAGCTAATACTGTAGAAGTAATGACTGAAATCATGCAGCAATAATGGCTAAGAGAAAATGAGAAAATGACTCTGACTTGAATCTCACCTCTTCAGGGCCTGCCCATTTATCTGGATGGGAGGGGGAAGGTGGCTTTTGCATGTATCTGAATACTAGATCCACCAAAACTACAGGCAGTTCTTTAGCATCAGCCAGCCGTGTTTCCCTATTCTGCAACCCATTCATCTAGACACACACCTAAGTGGGTTCTCCTCTTCCTCCTCCTTATTGAAAGTCTCATTCAGTCCCTTTCCAGCATAGGATTTTCAAGAAATCTGATTCTATGGACTTGGGGCTCAGCTTGTGCTGGACAGGGAGGCTGAAGTTGGGTAAATTGACTGGTCTTGCCTCACTTTCTCTTTTATCCTGATTCCAAGTGACAACTTTTTACAGAATTTTTGCTTGAAATTTCTTTTATGGCTTATTAACAGTTTTTACTAACATTTACTCCTGAGCTACAGGACCAATGCTTAGCCATGAATGAAAGCCTAGGGCAATTGTCTCTTAATCCCAAGAAATTTGCACTTCGTTGATGCAACATTAATTAATCCTCCCTAGCCACCCTGCTGAGTTTCACACAATTAATTTAATTTGATTCAAAGATACTTTATTGGCAAAAGAAAGAGCAGCAGCTTTTGGGATTTGGAACATTCAGAAGCAAGGTTTAAATTGAGTTGGAGCTCAACTTGTTTTGAGCTGTACAACCCTGGTGGAACATGACTCACAAAGATAAAAGTGTCTCTGAAACATAGGCAGAATGTTTATAGTCTAAAAACTACAATTTAACCCACTGTTGCACATTTGGCGACAGAAGACAAGGTTTCCTAGTCAGAAAGCATTGGGTCCTGGCATACCAGATTCCTCACATCTCTGCTTTGAGGAATTAACTATTTATGTATTTGGCTGTGCTGAGTGGGGAAGAAAAAAATAAAAGATTCTACAATTGGGACTTGAGACCCTCATGGTCACTACTTATCCTGATTTTATACAGTATAAAATTGGCTTTCCCCCCCCTGAAACCTACTCCCTATTATTTATCTGCTAGAAAAACTCAGATGCAGTCTAGTTCTCCATTCCTAATTCCCATTTCTCACTCTTGCATTTGCTTTGCTTTGTTTTCTAGGAGAATGTGAGGCACAGCCTTTCTCAAACTGATATTTTTCAGACATGTTGGCTATCAGCTTTCACAATACCATTCAGCACGGTCTTTGGTTGAAGTTACTTTTCTTGCTCATAACATAAGGAAGCACGGGATACTTTAAATGGCCAAAAGGCAAAAACCCTGGATTTCAGAAATCTGCAGGTGACTGACTTTTCTGTTTAAAGTAATTGCTAAAACACCCTGATAATTAGTAACCATGTAATAAATCCCATAATGAAGGATGCAAATAATATGAGATAATGTTGTTTTTTCTACCCATTTGGCTGTAACAAGGAATATGTTGGTCAAATTTGGAGACATTCTGGACAGCAAAGAATAGCCCAGCAAGGCATACCTTTTTGGGCTTTTCTGGGCCTTGATATTTAGGCCTTTTGGGGGCTTTGATATTTAGGGCTGTCATTGGCTGCTACACAGTTGTAGCCTGGGGCTGGCAATCTTGAGGAGCTGAGGAGGGGAGGCATATCTGGAATTTCAAGAGCATGTGGTAGAAGCACTAACAAAATGGCTGTTATGGATGCCTATTCACAAAACAGCGATCACACTGAGCCTAATCAGTCACAAATACTCAATTTCCAGAACCTTGAGGTCCTTCATGGCTCTCAAAGGCATTACTATAAACAAATGCAATCCTAGAACTTGATGCTTTGCAAAATGCTAACTTTCTAGTTTTTGATTAAAAGTGTTTTTTTTTTTAATTGTATGGGTCAAGGAAACTGTTGAGCACCAAGAGAACTGTCTGGGGAGCACAGGGGTTCCTGCAAACCAAATGTCACCCCCCTCATGCTATAGCCCCACAAATTTTTGTCCTGCTTAGGAGGGGAGACATCTTCCCCTGTCCCATCCTACAAGGGCCACAGGGTTAAATGTGGATGGATCAGTATACTGGAGAGGGAAGGAGTCCTGAAACAGACAGGCTCTGATACTTTCCTCATCGAGATTAGGAGAGGCATCAGAGCTGGACACAAGCTTCAGTTTCTCAGTGAGAGAAGAATGATGCCCTCCTTTGCCAAGGAGAAGGATTTCTGCACAGAGGGGGACCAGGAATTTATTGGGACTTTCAACAAAGCCTTTGACAAACATCTTTCCCTGGCAGAGTCTGTGAAGAGAATGGAGCCATCTAGAGAGAGGAGCAAAGTCTTTTCATGGATCACAAACTAGCACTGAGGCAGAAAAGTGAGAAGGGATAAACACAGAGATAAACAGCCCGTTTTCAGCCTGGCAAAGGGATGCCTGAAGAGCCTCCCCTAGGCCAGGGATGCTGAAAGATGGAAAGAACAGCAGAAAAATAGCACTGATATTTTATGGGGGAAAATTATGGGGGTGGGGGGGAGAGCCAGATGAGGAATAGGAATGGATGAGGTCCAAAAGAGAAATCCAAAAGGGGGGAGACCCAGAGGGAAGATGAGGCAGGGCAGAAATACAATTAGTTGCCAGCCTTCAGGTAATGGGATCTGGGTACTTCAGGGAGAAAGGCAAGAGATCCTACTCTTCAAAGAGCAATAGCTGGTTAAAAAATCCAACCGAAGCAAAAGGAAAACACAATTAGAGAACAAGAACTGGGTGAAAGCGATAAGAATGGTTCTGCTTGAAAGGGGGTGCCTGCCTTTAAGAGCCTCAGCTCTGTACAGATGGGGATGAGGAAGAGAGGCTTTGAAAATGGCATTGCCAAGACTTCTCTGAGTTGGGAATGCGGGATACACTGCTGGAGGAGTATTAATTTAAAAAAGAGAGGCGGCATCTATTGTTTCATTCTTCATGAAGTACTTTCCAGCCTTTCTTCCAGAAATTCAAGGTGGTGCATGAAATGCTTTCTCCTCCAATTAATTTTTCTTATAACAGCCTTCTGGAGCAGGTTCAGCTGAAAGATAACTGCCCCAAATTCACCCAGTGAGCTTCCATGGCTGAGGACTTGAACCTGGGTCTCCTTATCAAACACTGTAATCACTTTACATTTCCCTTCCCTTACAGAAGTGAAGACACAACTGAGTGACCCCGATACAGAGGGCAAGACAAACTCAGTTTTATTGTAAACCGCCCAGAGTCCCCCTTTTAGGGGGAGATGGGCGGTGATAGAAATGTGAATAAATAATAAACAAACAAACAAACACCACTCACACACTTAGCCATGTCGTCCCCCTCTGCAATTTCAGCCCAAATGTATATCTGTCCTTAGTATGGATGCCTTTTTAAACATTCTCACAATTGCTTGTTGCATAGTTACTTGTCTAGACATTATGCAGACAACCCAACTGGGGTGGGGGTTTGGGGAGAGAAGAAGATACACTGCCTTTAATTCTTTTAATGTATGTTTGAGGCATGAAAATGTCCCATCTTTTTGCATTTCATAGACTCACTGTTTATAATTGTTCTCAGAAAATCGGAAGGGAGGCTAAGCGTCTTGCCGCTAAGGGAGGTGAAAAAATGAGGCACGGAGGTCCCTAGGGTTTACAAAGATACTCTGGCTCGAGGCCTCAGAGGAAGATACCTGAGGGTTGCTCTGCTTAAGGGCGCAGATCCATCAAAATGTCTGAGGTCCAGCTCAAGAAAGAGTACTAATTTCATAGTCGGGCTTGGTCAAGGCATCGGAACGCTTTCTAAATTACCTAAGGAATCTCCCTGCGGTCTCCTGGCTCTTGCAGCAACCCATTCCCTCCACGATAGCTCAAAACCCCGGTCCTCGCCCGCCCCCTCCCCCCTCCCCCCTCCCCCCTCCCCCCTGCTCCAGGGCCAAGATGGGCTCTCAAAGGGTTAACAAGCAATTTCTTCTCTTGACAGCTCTGGAAATGTTCGCTATCAAACGGGAGAATGAGAGGGGAAAGCGCTGCGGAGATAAAACGCCAGCCGCGCTGGCACCGCCTGCTTAATCCCAGCATTTAATCTGCTGGGGCAGAGCTGGCTGCCTTATCGCGCCGTCCTTCTGCTGCCTCCATCTCATTACGGCTCCCAGGCCCGTGCCGGCCGCGCGCGCGAGCAAGTGTATAAACTAAAGTCGGCTAATACTTGCCCCGGGCAGCCGAGGCCCGCCAGGCCAAAGCGGCGGCGCGGCACGCTTATCGCCGGCCCAGGCCTGCGGAACACAGTCCCCCGTCCCCGGGCTGCCTGCTAGGAGCCACGGGCCTTAACACGCGCGGGGCTGCGCCTCCATTCGAACCCAAGAGCGCGAGCGTGCACAAGTCGCACGCCCGACGCGTGCTTATATCTGAGCGCGGGGACCGAGCCCCTGCTCTCGTTTCCCGTGGAAAGAAAAAGCGCGCATTTCTCGCCTGTTGACGGCGGGGAAGAGGCCTCGTTACCAGTTCACCCCGCCTTTTCAGCTGCCGTGAGTGGCTTGTGTGAATGTGGTCGGATTTATGGCTTGTACCGGAGGCACGCTTATTTCCTTCAACCTTCTTTCTTAACTTTGAACACTAAAAATTCGCTTTGAAAAAATCTAGGGAACTGTCTAGCATCACATAAAACACTTGCTCTTTGCTCGATCCTTTGCTAGAGGTAGGCATTGTGAGATCCAAGTCACCTCTAACAACCTCATTGCTTATGCATTTGGAACCAACCTTTGTGCTATGGAGGCAAGGCTTAGCTCTGCCTTTTGTGTTTCTTTGTGGTTCTCCTAAACTAATTTTCTACTAATGCCTCCCCTCCCCCCTGCCACATCATAAGAAATGTGATTTTATGGAAGAGGAAAGACCTAGACAAAGGCGTCCTCCCCTATCACGCTTCTGGGCACTGGTAGAGGATCCATCTCCTATCCAGCTGGAGTGTGTTATCTACAAAATCCTTCACCGTGACATTGTGCAGATGCAAGCTTGTGTTCCAGGACGCGTGGAGCAGGCCCTATCTCTCCAAGAGAGGATGTGCTTCTGCTGATAAGATTTATTGTCACACCAGCTCCCTCCCATGATGGTTCCAGAATTTCCATGCTTGGTTAGCAGCAAAGGCAGCCCTGAAAGGCAATTTAGCAGGCAGGATAAAAAATGGGGGCTACCCAGCACAATCCGGTGCCATAGCGTGGACTTCAAGGCTTCAATCAAAACAGGTCAGTTGCGTCCTGCATTTGAACAGGAAATCAACTTGCCAGGGTTGTGGCACCTATTATGGCATTAATGTCCATGCATGTGACATGTAGAGATAAATAGGCTTCCCATGTGCCTAGCCATTGGCCAGGGTTTCCATCTATGCATACATACCTTTTAAAGCATGTACTTGTCCCCAATAAAATAGCAGGAGAGGGATAGACAACGGGTGACATAAAGCATATGTTACACATGCAGGAAAGTCACCTTCCTTCCTTCTCAGCTTTCTTTCTTTCTTCTTCCCTCCCTTGCCAGATCAGTATAGGTATCCACATTCTCTGCAGTTTGAGGGACATCACTGCTCCTGCCCTGTTGTGACCTGGAGGAGATACCATACCAACCTCTTCTCCAACCAGTGCACCATTACACTGTGACCAGCATGAAATTATGGGATGTGGGAATATCAGAATCCCAGAGGAATGACCCCAGGCCCTTCCTTCTGCTTTCACACCTAGCATTGAGAGTCCCGTCCCACTGCAAGGAGTTATGTTGCCTTTTATAACTTGACTGCCCATCCTGATACAAGGGAGGATAAGCGTAGCATAATGGAGATAAAAAAGAACATGAGGTCCAGGACCAACATGGTTGTGATCAGTAAGGCAATCCTCTGCCTGCACTGTGTGTATTCTGTGTTTGCCCAACTTGTCCCCCTGGGTGTTCATTCAGTGATAGATTTAAATCACCAGCATTCAGACAATGCAGTGAATTGCTCAGGGATAGGATAGCAAGGAGGCAATCGGCTATGAGTTGAAAGTCAATGCTGCTAAGTACCTTTGGAGACTGTGGAGTTGAGGAATCATTATATCAGAAGCTGTAGGGCACCTTGTCTCAGACCCTCTTTTGCAGAAATTCATCAGTCCAATGTAGACAAAGCACTCTTGCCAAATGGAATAGCTTTCTACACCAACTCTGCTTCTTCGTAAGGAAAATATAACACAGGTTTTCACCTCTCTATGTGCTCTAATGTCATATGGCCCCAGTATGTTAGTCATTTATATTCATTCCCACTGTCAGATACGATCCTGGTTTGAGCTAGCTCTTACTCTTTCAACATCCCCAGTTGAAAGTTATACATTCTATGTTTTCATTCGCTTGCTTGCACAAAGGGTTTAATAGCTCTTAATTTAGTGTGCACTACAAATATCACTTCCAGGGAAAGAAGTCTATGGCCCACTCAACCACGCAAAAGCAGCGCTAGTAAAGGCAGCAGACAAACGTGGTGATACCGTGCTATATAACACATAAAAGCTCAGTGCTGGTGGCTGCTTCCTTCCTTACATTCTCAGTCACTAACCACTTCTTTTCAATCCTATAATCCACTCAAGGTCAGTTACACCTCATATAGCATGCAAAATCTTGCAGCTTTCCATAAGTTATAGTCACCCCTATTTTTGTTTGTTGTGTTTTATTTACACCAGCCACCTCAATGTCCTTCTTTGCCTCTTCTTTCAGATGTTTAATCTCCAGTCATGGCTCACAAACAAAATCACTAGAAAAACTAATGCAGAATTAACTATCCATCTTATTTTCTTTTAATCCATTCAGTCGTGTCCAATTCTCAGAGACTGCCTGGACAAGTCCCTGCAGTTTCCTTGGCAAGGTTTTTCAGAAGTGGTTTGCCATTGCTTCCTTCCTAGGGCTGAGATAAAGTGATTGGCCCAAGGTCACCCAGCTGGTTTCGTGACAGGACTAGAACTCACAGTCTCCTGGTTTCTAGCCTTATGCCTTAACCACTACACCAAACTGGCTCTCCATCCATCTTATTGCATCATATAAATCATTACTACAGGTTAGGATTCTCAGTTCACTCAGACATAGACACCAGAAGGGGTTGGACCCTCCATGGCTGGCTAATGCAGTGTCTAAAGGTTAAGTATGACAACCCTGATTATGTGCCCCCAAGCCAGCCTTTCTCAACCAGGTACCCTTCATATGTGATGGGATTACCATTCCTTCAATCCATCGCCAGCATCACTGCTAACTGCTTTAGATAAGAATCTGGACAGCATTAGCCAGAACTAGGTTTGAGAGCACCACATTGGAGACAGTTGTGTGTACAACCTCAAGGGGCTTCTCCTCCTTATTTTAGGGTTGAAAGGCATCATATTCAATTTTACAGGAATCTTTTCCATTCTTCCCCTTCTCTCTGTAATTCAGTTTGGAGGTTTGTCCACAGTTTGTCAAGCAAAATCTGATTCCAGCACATAAGAGACTGGAGAAAAAGAAACAGGCTGAGGTCTTCCCATTCCTTTGCCTCTCCTCCTTCTTCCATCCTGCAGATGAAGGACGGAAAGGATGATGGGAGGGCATAATCTGGCAGCCTCATCAGGAGCTGCAAAGTGAAGTAGGTTGAGCTTCAAGCCTAACTCATTAATAATGGAACCCTTTTAAGGAAGATTGTGCCAACTTCACGGCTTTGATCTTTGATTGCCAATTTGCATCTTTAAAGAGTTGGGATAGCTCCAGCCCTGGCCCTGGCCCTTTGTGGTTCTCTTGGCTGATGGGTTTGTTGTTGATGCTTAAACAGGCAGCTAACAGCTGATTAAAACCCTTTCAGCAGTGCTTAAATCAATGCAACAGACATGATAGAATCTGGCTTTCCAAGATCCACTGCATCCCAGAGAATGCCACTGACGAGCTGGCCATGGGCAAAGTCTGGGGCAGCTGCCACCTGAAAGAAGCAGCACTGATCTTTCCTCCAAGAGGCAATAGAAGATGGAGCTTACAGCAAAAGGGAGGGAGGGAGGGAAGGAAGGAAGGAAGGAAGGAAGGAAGGAAGGAAGGAAGGAAGGAAGGATAAGGACTTTGTACAACCTTTTCAACACCCAATTGTTTCCTATGCTTTCCATGGCTAATCCAAACTTGCAAAAATTCCTCCTCTTGAAAGTTTGGTACTTCAGCATCTCCCAGAAAGGGTCCAGCACATGCAAATCCAAAATACTGAAACTGCTACATAATTTTTTAAAGTTTACTTATTATATTTAAAAGTAATGAAAAATACAATAATCTTTGAAAAATGGATTTGCCATCCTTAAGACATGCAAAAACACTGGCAGCATGATAGCGATGGGGAGGCAGCAAATGGCACCAAGGAAATGACTCACTTCCCCTTCTTTGTAAAGCACCTCTGCCTTATGTACACAAGCCTGAATTCACCTATTTTAAGTCTTTCTTGGGTTTTGTCTCCCCCCGCCTCCAGCTTCCATCTCTGGGGTTATAATATAAATATTTATTCTTTCATTCTAACCTGCTCTTTAAGAAATTCAAGAGGGGCTTACAAGGCCTGTCAGTGACACCCCTCTAGGCTCCAATCAAATCTATACCATTCTTTCCTTTTGCTCAGCAAAGCTACAAACTATTCATTAACAAACAAAAAATATGTACACCATACGGTCCGTAAAGATAATGTCCATTGTGCATAGAGATGAACCCCTATCATACCAAATGTCCCAAATTAAAAAGCCTGTCATGCTCAGCATCTCCTCCCCATGTCCAGTGTGCTATATGCAATTCCATTTTTGGACCAGGAATTACAACAAAAGAAGCCCTTTATCAGTTATTTGAATGCTTCAGCTGATCAGTTTGATTTCTGAAGTTAATTCATGGTTTCAAACCATGAATATTTGAAGCCATGAATAGAATTCACAGATGTAAAAGGGGATATTTATGCATTTGTAGATAGCCAAGTAATTTGTCTGCACCCCATAAGGGGAAAACACAGACACACAAATAGTATTCATCTTGTTGCTATTTAGCAAAAGGAGCTAGAAGAGTAGGCAGAATTACTCTATAGAGCCAGAGGAGATCATCCATGCTGAGATTCCCATCAGCAAACTTTGTTCTGGAATGATCTTTCTTAGGCTAATATTTGCCAAGCATTGCTGAGTGCCAGGAATCTATTTGATTGTCACCCCCAACATAACAATTGCCTGCACAGGGAACAGACAGAAGGAAAACTGAGGGTTTCAGACTAAGGTCTGGGGCAGCAGAACACTTAGTCTCCACCAAAGAGTACATGCCTAGAATGGTCATTCACTACTCCTTGCCTTAGAAATCTGCCAGATGCAAAAAGCAGCAATTCCTTTGGAACAGAGAGACTAGTCAGGGACAGAAAGAGCTATGGATTGTCCTATATTTGCAAAAGTCTAGATGTGCCGCAAATTCACATTTCTTTTACTACTACAGCCCCTTCAAAGGAAGTCCATATGAATGAACGATGCAGCTCAAATCCTTCCCACTGCCTGCTTTATGGCTAGAAGTAGAAAACGTCCAAAGGTTAGAACTTGTGGGCTCAGAAGAAATCTGCCATCCACACTGTCTGACTATGTCCATACTCTCTCTTACACTCTTTCCCCATTACTGTCATCACTTCCTGCCACAAGATACATACCTATACTCACAAACATATGCACCATATATATGCTTGTCCCAGGAATAATTTCTTAGATAAATATGTGTAGTGGTAGGGCAATGTAATGAGTATAGAGGATGGCCTTGAAGGGCAGAGGGAAAATCTGTTGCCAAGGCAACGATCAAATAAACAAGGCTTGAACCCAGACCAAGAAAGTGGTTTATGAAAATGACTCAGACAGCCCCCTCCCCCTCACATGAAGATAAAAGAAAAAGGAAGAGAAGCACATTCAAACAGTGGCTGTTCTAATAAAAGTAGCTTTAGGTCTACACATTGTCTGTTTCTTAGTCTGGTCTACCTTGTTGGGCTGGCATGCGAATTCTAGCTGAGCAAATTTAGGAACACTCCATAAGGTACCATCAAATAAAATAAAAGGTCCCACTTGGGGAATACTTAGAATCTGTATAAAGCCCAATAATTATCTCTGTATAGCTGGTATAGCTCTTAGTGGGGATTCTGCTGTTACTGTGGAATTTTCTACAGCAGTGTGAATGACATACTGTATGTGTTGGTGCATCAGGCTTCTATAGTGAATAAACAACAGTGCATACACACATGTATGCAATCCACATTGCTGTGGAAGATTCAGAGTACTGTATATAAGGGCCACAAAAGAACAATCAAAATAATTGGGGCTGCAGCAATTTGCCCATGCAGAACATTTACAATGTTTGGAGAAAAATTTTTAGCTTAGAAAAAAGGTGCATAATACAGAACATTATAGAAATGGGCATAATTAAGTATGGTATAAAGTAGAAAGGGGCATTTTTTCTACCACATAGTAGGAAACTCCAAGGCCATTTAATAGAGCTGAATAGTGGGAGATTTAGTACACAAAATGGGATGGCCCTTTTCATACAACACACAGATAAATTTTGGAGTTATTTGTTTGTTTGTTTAATTTGTCCCCACCCATCGGGGGACTCTAGGCGGTTTACAATAAAATAATCGATTAAAACAACAAACATACAGTATAAATATGATATATAAATATAGCATTACTCTTAATAAATAAATATAAAAATAAGAGTAAAAATTAGAATAAGATAGCATAAGTTAGCATAAGATATATCAGTGACCACCAGTTCAGATGACTTCAGGGAGTGGTAATACATTTATTTAGGATAAGGCTATCAGTGGCTATATTTCCTGATGACTATGTATTACATCCAGCATCCAAGACGTAAGCCTCTGAATATCAGTTGCTGAAACATGAGCAGGAGAACGTTACCATACTCATGTTCTGTGTGTGGCTTCCCACGTGGTCACGAGATGCTGGATTTGATGGGCCTTTGGTCTCATTTTTTCTTAAGGCATGATGACTGAACATGCCCACTGCAAATCTACCAATGGCAGTAGGGATGCACATCAGGGAACAGTGCTCTCAAAATTATATCCTCTAGTGAAGGTACATTCCGTTTTCCCTGGAGGCTGAGGCCTCCCCACAGTGTACTAACAGGCTTTCGTACATCAATAAAAAATGAATGTTTACACTATCAATTTCAGTTATGAGGCTGTTTATTCACACATCTTTGATTTTACACATAACTGTACCAGTGAAATGTGGAGCAAGCAATCTCTTTTCTTTCGCAAATATGTGCTTCTTGTATTTGTGCACAGGTAAGTCTATCTGAGAGAGCCAGTTTGGTGTAGTGGTTAAGGCATCAGGCTAGAAACCGGGAGATCATGCGTTATAGTCCCGCCTTAGGCACAAAGCCAGCTGGGTGACCTTGGGCCAGTCCCTTTCCCTCAACCCGAGGAAGGAAGCAAGGGCAAACCAAACATTGCCAAGAAAATGGCAGGGACTTGTCCAGGCAGTCTCTGAGAATTGGACACGACTGAACTGATTAAAAAAAAGAAGTCTATCTGTATGACAACTAAACCCAGCAGACTTTTCTACTCAACCAGGATGGTACACATCTGCTTTTCTAAGCTTGGAAGTTGGAAGGATTGGTCTGAAGTAAATGTGTTTGTGTGTGTGTGTCTGCGTGTATGTCTGTCAGGTGGGTGCTTTTGCAGAAGTAGCTGGGTCTATTATCAGGTTGAAGTTAATTAAGGCCATGTCAGATGATAAGAACAGGATGTTGGAGAAAGGGGAGGAAAGTGGGGGAGCTCTGGACTGGGGAGGAGGTAGCAGTGCTGAGCGGAAGTCTGCTAAAGCCACATGCTTGCAAGACTGGGAGATATAATCAGTGCCAGAAATACCAGGGTAATCAAGGGTCTTCCAGACCGCAGAGCAAGAACATGGCCTTTCTGTTGTCAGGGCTAGGGTGAAACAAAGTACACATCATTGAAGGGGCAACGACTGACATGAGATTATCAGATTATAATGGAAAAGAGGAAACCAAAATCTTTACCTCTGTCTTCTATGCATTTGTGTCCTGAAATGCAAATTTATCTGCAATTTTGCTCACATTTTAGGCTCTGGACACGAGCCAGTGAGCCTACATGGATAGTGGGAAGATACAATAAAAATTGTTCCATCACTTTCCTCTTCCCTAAGTGCCCTAAGGTTTTTAGTTCTTCTTATTGGTCCTGCCTCGGAAGCTGATCCTCCTGACTTAAATGGTCCTTTATTGCTTTCAGTACCACCTATACGAAGATGTGGCACAGGCTTATTTCCAAACTTTCCATCATCCACACAGTTCTGCATTTTCAGCTGCTTTTCTAATGTTTGATTACATTTTTCATTGTCACATCAACTCAGTACTTCTATAAATAAGTTCTCATCCTTCTTCCAATGACTTGCTCTTCTCATATACTTTCACATATACTGACATTTCCACTATCCACTTCATTGAACAAATCAGTCAACATGGCTTTATCTCTAGATCCTTTCTTCTGTGCCCCATATTCAGTCTGTAGGGAACAATACACTGCAAAATATGGCCTTTCTTCAGCAAAAACTTCCAGGTCTGATAATTTTGTCAAGATTAGCACTATCTTTAGTCTTCTGTCTTCTCATTGTGACTCCTTACATTTATCTACCACTGTGCTCACCAAAATATTAACTTTTCTTACTGCTTTGATCAGATGACACTCTTCCTCAAATTCTTGTATTCTGTCCACTCCTGAATCCATGATAAGTCCCTTTCCCTTAACTTGAATGACCTCCATAGCCTCATTTTCTTTACCATTCCATCCTCAAATTCTGTTCTTCACCTTTGACCCAATGGTTCTACCATTCTTCTCCACCTCTACGCTTTCACAGTTACTATTCTGTAGGATTAGCACTGCCTCCCTGAATGTCTCCAGGAAACACACCTCACACAGTTCTTTCCTTCTCAAAACCCATCTCTCTTCTGAAGCCTTTAGCACAACTCCCCCCAAACCCTAATGTATTGATACAGGTAATAACTGCTTATAACTAAGCCAAGGCTTAGAAGAGATAAGGGGATTAGCCATCTAAACCTGATCTTCACAGACAAGAAATAACTAGTTCATCAAGTGAGGACTGTGAATGGAAATGACCACATTATCTTGGGAATCATGAAACTAGGGAAAGAAAAAGCTGATCATATCCCAGACTTCAGAAACCTTTATTTCAACAAGTTTAAAGAAATACTGTGCATGACTATAAATAATCCACAATTAGACCACCACCCCCAGAGGTTGGTGGATATTTTCTAAAAATCATCATGTTCAGTGCACAGTCATGAACCATTCAGTAAGCATGAAAAATAGAAGGCACCTAATTAAATTTATATAGACATGCACAGAAGATGGGAAGGATAACCTATCAAAATTTGTTGACTGAGCACTACAAACTGGAAGACAGGACTCCAGTCCACTGGAGGACTAAAACTCAGAATAAGCTTGTGTTTGGGAATAAAAGCTGCCTAGATCCCCTCTAGGCAGAAAGGTAAAGTCGTCATCATCATCATCATCATCACAAAAACAACAACACAGATCTGCTGTAAGTTGAAATCTTGGAGAAATGATAGTGGGAGTTAGATTGATTCCTATTTGGCATCAGTCTCCTCCTGCAAAGGAAACTGTGTTAGATCAGGCAAAAATATATCAGATGTGCCATTTAAATGAATCTAAATGTTTAGCATTTAATAAACTGCTGAATAATGGGCTTGATGTTAATACCTAGAAGGTTGTATAACAAATAATTAAATATAGTCTTTGAGCAAACCCACCTACCCCAAAAATATTTTGATTACTAATATGAATTTTTCAAGAGGAAAACATACTAGACTATGTGTGCATTAACCTAATATATCAGGAAAATACTGAGGAAGTAATATACCTTGATTTAGCAAGGCCTTTGATAAGATCCTCCTATTTACAAAGGTATTAAATTGCAGGCTAGACCATGCTAATATTAAGTCAATGTGTACCTAGTGAATGTACCACACCTAAAGAATGCTGATCAACAGTTTAATGTCATTGTTGGATAGAAGTGACAAGTGGACCATCACAGGATTCTATCTTGACCCAAATAGTTTTCAATATCTTTATAAATGACTTGAAGAGAATGAAGAAAGCAAAGAGAATGTTCATTAAATCTGCAGAAGACACCAAACTGTATGGGGCAGCTAAAAACTTAATGATAGGATTCAAGATGAATTTAACATAATGGACAACTGGACCAAATTAACTAAATGAATTTAATCAGAGGAAATATAAAGGCCTGCATTTATATAAAATGGGCAATTTGAAATAAATGAGAAAAACCTGTAGGTTTTAATAGAGAACAAACTAAACATGAATCAGAGGTATGATGTGGCAGCTAAATGCAATTCAAGAATTCACCAATAGAAGTAAAATATCCAGATCACCAGAAGTAATGGTATAACTCAGTTGTGCTGCTGCGAGGGCCAACTTAGATTAATGCATCTAGTTTAGGCCATCACAGTTGGAGAAGGATACTGGCAACTAGAATGTATACAGAGGATGACAGTGAAGATACAAGGCCCAAGCTGTATAAGAAAGAGTTAAGGGAGTTAGATATACTTAGCCTAGAGCAAAGATGGTTAAAGAATTATATGAAAACTATCTTCAATTACATGAAGCCCTCTCATGTAGAAGATAATAGGTTAAAACAATCAAAACATAAGCATTATATAAAATACAGTTAAAAAGTTAAACATCCCAGCATTAACACATAAATTGACTTTGCCTGGCAGCAAAAAGATAGCAAGGATGATGCATATGGGACTGAGAAGGACATACCAAAATTGAGGGACTATCACTGAAAAGGCCTGCTCCTGGGTATAATGGAGGTACCCTAACTTAGCATGAGATGGCATCCAAAGCAGGCCCTCTGAAGATGACCTTGGACTACGGGTAGGAATACAAGGGCATTTCTTCAGATATTATGGTCCCAAGCCATGAAGGGTTTCATAGACATAGGGTAAACCAGCACCTTGAATTGGGACCGGAAACAAATTGGAAGTCAGAGAAGATAAGGAAGAACTCTAATAATGTATTTATATTGCTGAGTTCTAGTCAGTACCTTTGCCATTTTGTACTGACTGAGGTTTACGCACTGTTTTCAAGGACAGCCCCATGTATACATGGCACTAATGTACAGACTGAGCTGCCAAAACTGTAGAGTCTAATTCATGACAAATTTGATCCATTTTGCCCTCAAAGTGTCCAGCAACATGTCATAGTGAACTACCTAATATTCTAGATGATCTCTAGCTGGGCCAGATACCTAAAGAGCCTGAACCATTTGGAAAACCTCTGATGGACAATACTGAAAGGATGCAAGAGTGGACTAAAAATAACAAATGTTGTAGAGCTACAAGAACATGAAAGCAAACAGAAGCATCTCTTCAGTGGCCATATTTAGAAGGTGCTGGAGTACTAACGCAATTTGCCTAAAGCTGAGCGTTAGGCCATAAGGCTACAGAAAGCAGATTGGCAAAAGTTTACATCAGGCCAATTCATGCTGCAGATGCGCTCCTATCTTTCGGCATCTTGGCAATGCCCATTTTTTATTTTTTCCCTAACCAAGGCACTGCATGTTGGACATCTGCATAAGATGCACAATGCTTATTCATTCCTTTCTACCCATTCTTATACAGTAGTTCAAGCACTGCTTGAGTATATACCCACTATAGTTGAATGTTTGCTCAAAGCAAAATAATAAATGTCCAAAACAACTCACAAAGACTTGGGCAACATTCTCCTCTATTTTTCTTGTCTGAAACAGGTAGTTTGTGTGTTACCTAGCTTACGGTGTACATCAAATCGGTCACAGCTCCATTCAGTCATTACCAGCTTTCCTGAGTCAAATAATGAAACAATTTCTGTCCAGAGAATGCTTGGTACAGTTGTTATTGGAAACATGTGATGTTATCAGAAAATGGCAATGTTGAGCAAGACACTAGGCATTTAGATCTCCCATAAGTGTGTATGGAAAGCCCAGAATGAACTACAGGACAGAGTGAGATCAAACCATAACTGGGGATAGCAATTCCATTAGAGAGTAAGTTCAAAGTAGTCTGTCTTCTTAGAAGCACAAGTTGTTATTCTGCTTCCATTTGGCTTAGATGGACTTAAAAACAGTCATTGAGAACATCAGGATCTGCTCACAAGTCAATGTAGGGCAGTATCCTCTTTGTCACAGTGGTCCACATGGCATTAAAGCAATAGTTCTCCATTATTACTATCCCCCAGCAACAGACAGTAAACAGACTGCCTCTGAACATGGAGCTTCTGCTACGTTGTCATACCCAAGAGGTTTGATAGCCTTTCTCATCCATGAATATGTCCAACCTCCCTTTAAAGACAGCTAAGCCAGTGGTGATCTTACAGTAGTGAATTTTAACAATTACGTATGCCTTAGAGGAAAGTTACGTTATTGCTTAAATTGGCTGCCAATTAGTTTTACAGTGTGAACTAATGTTCTAGCATTATGGGCAGGAAAGAAAAACCTGCATTGTCCATTTCATGCCTATCTGCAAAAACTTTCACCACATTCTCCCTCATAATTTTTTTTTAAAAACCACATACATTAGTCTTTCTTGTTAGGATTATTTAGATTACCCTTTTCTGCACACTTAGAATTTTTTAAGGTCTGGAAAAATACACTTCCACACTTAGACAAAAAAATACAGCATGTATATAAATAAACTGGGGCAATACTGGATTTCCTCATACCCTGAGATTCTTTAAGAAGAAAATAAGCTCTTAGCCCTAATGAGTATGGAAGTTAGTGTGCAAATACATAAATATTTCTTAGTGGCATTCAGTAACTAAAAGTGACTGAGCAGACTCAGTTAGCCAAACTGCTTATCTTTCTACACCACTAGGAAAAAATAAAATCATCAAAAATAAATAGTTATAAGTGGTTAGTTTAATCACCAATCTTTTCCTAGCTGTGACGTGAACTCATCCTGGCCTGAAGCCTCTTTCTACACCACTGGGAAAAATAAAATCATCAAAAATAAATAGTTATAAGTGGTTAGTTTAATCACCAATCTTTTCCTAGCTGTGACGTGAACTCATCCTGGCCTGAAGCCTGTAAAGGGCTTGCTTGATCTGTACATATACATGATCCCTCCATGCATGTAAGGAAGACCCGCCTACTTCAGCACTGTTACTAGATGGAGAGTTAAGACTACAGAATTGGGTTCTTTTGGACAGCTTCTCCACCCCCGCTCTCTTTCCTCTGTCCTCATTCTCCAAGGGCAGTGGAGCCTCTGCAGAGTCCAATCAGCATTTTGCTGGAGAGACAGAAAATACAAAAGAGTCTTTGCAAATAATTAGTGAGTGTAATTGTAGCTGATCTTTGATTAATGAAGAGGGATTCTCACCGCCTTAGGAGTCTTGGACTCCATGCGCAAGAGCTGGTGGGAATATGGAGGGGGAGGTGGGGAGCGAGAGTCCGCCACATGCAGCCTTAATTGTTCTGTTTGGAGATTATTTATCACCCTTGTGCTCCCTGCAGAAGAGAGCTGGTTATTAGTAGCTCCCAGGCTGTGGACAGACGCAAATGGGGAGGAGGGGAAAAGAGAACAGGAAGTCAAGAGGCCGGGATAGGGCACAGCCACAGCAAAGCTGCTTCACAGCAAGGACCCTTCTCTTGCTGTGGCTATTTTGGCAGCATCTCTGGCCTGGAAAGCTTAGAATGGAAAGGGGAAAATTAATGGTTGTATCAATCATGCCTCCATTTGCATCCCTCTACTCTAACAGGGCTGCCACCCTTCTCTCCTTGCTACTGGAAGCAAGGGCAGGGCAGCAGCTGAGATGAATTCCTTCCTGATCATGGGGTCACTGATCTCACTAAGCATGTGGCCAGCAAATTCTATTCCCATATGGCTCATGCTTGTCCCCTCTGCAACCCAAACCACTCTATTCCAATGAGATGGAAAAGCTGACCTATTCAGCCCTTCTCCTGGATTCAAATGTAGTTCAAGAAGGTGGTAAAGAGTACAAATAAAGGCTTCCCCGTCACATCTACTGCTGTCCCTTGAAGGCAAGTAGGATTAGATTAGGTATTCTGACAAATTATAGGCTGGAGACTCTTGCTTCATTTCAGACCAGATACGTCCTATTGGTCAACAGATAGGGTTGGCAGATCTCTTCCTCTTACCTCTTCCATGTCTTCCGTATGGGCATTGCAAAGCTAGACCTTGGGACTAAGAATACGCACCTAAGAGTGAGAGTTTGGGGCAATCATCCTTCTCAAGAGATCCATACACCTAAAGATAAATCACAAACCCCTAGGATGCAATATAGGGGTGATACTATTACTAAGTAAAGTTGAACTTGACTCCTTGAGATTTCATGGATATATCCTTTAAATTTTCTTAGCAACATAGAGAAGTAGTTTGTTGTTGCCCTCTTGTGGAATGTTTACTGACTCCCACATCTAGCCTATAGCCCTGTACTAAACGTGCCCAACTTTCTTAGTTTCAGAACTCAGATAAGTGCAGTCACTTGTTGATACTCTTATTAGGAACCATCTTATTAACAAAATGAAGTGTGTGCAAGCTTCTGAATTTTCCAGAACTCTTCTTCAGGCTGATGTTGTCCCTCCCCCTTAAAAAAAAGGAGTGGAAGAAGAAGGAAAATATTACATCAGTTAGGCTGAATACTGAAAGCCATTACGTTTATAAAGTCAGTTCCTGAAGTGGAGGCAGCCAAGTGAAGTTGTGTCAGCTTAAGCACTGTAAGTATCACATGAGGATGGACATTCAAAGCATCCCCATTCTTTTAACTACATGTTCACTTTGAGACCACTGTCTGCAGAGATTACAATGATCATAATACATTTGCACAAGCAACTACTGCATGTTTAAAGGATTCTGGCAACGTACATGTTTGTGACTACAGGATATCAAATATCATGATAGAAAGCATAGAATTCTAGATCCCACATTCCACTGAAAATAACCAATAATTCACCAATTCTACTAAATATCTTTTGCTTTTTCCTGTTGTCCCAGTGCCTGAAATCAAAGCTGGTTTTCAAAATGTTTAAGAAAATGCTGTCAAAAAAAAAATTAAAAATGCACATCTTGGCATATTTTCCCAACATTTATAATTAACCCCATTTAGAGAATGTAGGTTTCATCTTACAATATTCAAAATGCTTCTATGAATTTCAAAACATCTCTCTGTAAAAGGGCATTAAGGAAGCAGCACAATTTATTTCAAAAAGTGTGGATAGGATGTGCTAAGTGTGAACAATTGTGGGGTCCTTGATGCTCTCCGAGCTTGGTTGTTGGCTTGCAGACGTTTCATTACCCAACTAGGTAACATCTCAGTGCTAGTGAGTGTGGGGTTTGCTCCCTGTTTATAGACAGTAGCTTTCTGTGCCAGTGTTGGTGGGGGTGTGGTTTTCTCCTTGGTAGTTTCTTGATTAGGGAATTGTCTTCTGCTTGATTGTTTGTCTGGTGTTAATCTCTGCTTATCTGGATGTTGTTGAACATTGGGTAAACATTGTTTTGTCAAGTTTGTTGGCTGTTTTCACTAAGGTAGACTTCACCAAGCCATGTAAACAAGGGTATTAGTGTAATATAACTACTGCCTCCTAGCTATGCTTAAGATTAGTTAAAGCAACTCATTGCCAAGTAAGAAGGAATTACCATCCACTGCAGCACCAACATTTGCCTCTCTGGCTGGTGTGTAGAACTAGAAAAACAAAGGAAGAAATGAGTGTTGAATAAGGTCCCAAGGGATGGGGAGAGGAAAACAGATGTGAGGAAGGCTACCAGGGAAGCAATTTTCTCAAAAGTTCTCCTGACAAGTCCTGAAACTGAAAGCTTTTAAGAAAATTAAGTAGTTGTGAGATAGGATCAACAGCCCTTTTCATTTAGGAGCAACTGATTACAAGATAAGATACAAAGGACAAGGATCATCTTCATCCCAGAAAGAGGTAAACACTATGTGTTGGAAAGGTTTCAATAGCAACTGAGAGAAAATGGGGGGTGGGGGGAGAAATACACAGTTACCTAAGGCCATTTGAAGCAGACCACTGGGAGCTTTTCCCAAAGAATCCCATAAAATTGGGAAAGGGGATGTGAAGCATCAGATTGAGTATAATGCCAGGGAATGCAGATGCAGACACACAGATAAAGCAATCCTTTAGAGTAAGAGTTATGATTGGATATATATAACAGGGCTCCCACTCAGAAAAAAGATTTAAGTCTGTTCTTGTGACTAGCCCACTGAAAATGTCAGATCAATGGGCTGCAGATGTCGAAAAGAGACAAGATGCTTTGAGTGATTATGGAAGGGAATAAAAAAATAATTGTAACAATAACCTAGAAAATTGGCTTCAGCATGTATATATGGAAGCAAATGTTATCGTTATATACATAATCCTCTTGCAGAGTGTTGACAATCTTTTCCTATCTCCTTCAAACAAAAACATGGATGGATGGATGGATGGATGGATGGAAGGAAGGAAGGAAGGAAGGAAGGAAGGAGCAGTATACAGAAAGGCAACTGAACAGTAGTCACAGGGATGCAGCATTTTCATCAGGAGAGGCCTTTCTGAAGATGTCCCTTTGCCAGATGCTTTAGCCTTTTGGTCCATAGGACCTTTCTTCTTTGTGGCTCTAGGCCATGTAATGCTCTCTCAAGAAAGTACATTTGGCCCTGGCTGCCCCTGTGTTTAGGAAAATGGCAAAAACTAATCTCTTTTGCCAAGCTTTTAAGCTGCTAGACTGATTTTAATTGACTTGATTTTAATTTTGATTGGAATCGTATTGCCTTTATTGTTGCATTTAATATTTTGTATTTTTTTATTTGAGAGCTGCCTTGAGTGCTTATATAAGCAGAAAAGCAGGGTATAAATTTAGTTAACAATTTTTTTTGTGCGTGTGTGTGTCAGAAGCACCTACCAAGGTGCTTCTGTATTGAAAGGATTTGCCGGTGATGTCACCGTTGCCCGGGGGACACCCAAGGGGGCTCCTTTCATGGCCCTGTTATTTTTCCCACCGAAGTGGTACCTAGTCATCTACTTGCATTTGCATGCTTTTGAAATGCTAGGTTAGCAGGAGCTGGGACAAACTGATGGGAGCTCAATACATCGCACGTGTCCTGACAGCCAGGAAACACACTGAGACAGGGAACTGGTCTCTAATGTTTATTGCTAATACATAACAGTAATCCTAACAAACTGAAGAAGCGTGGGAAAAACCCAGACATATAACCCCCAAAGGTTAAGGCGGTCCCGATCTGTGTCTCTTTGAATGGCTGACCAATTCCTCAGTGCTACGCATGCGCTTAACAGTCTGGATGGGAGCCCCCTGCTCGCCATCCTTACTCATGACAGCACGGCTCACGCTCTTGGGTTTCGAACTGCCGAGCTACCGACCTTAATGGTCCTCTGATTCAGCATCTTAACCACTGAGCCACCGCGGCCCCCTTAGTTAACAATAAGTATGCAGGAATAGTATTAGTATATCAATTTATACAAGAGACAAAGACAAGATAAAACTGCTATAGGATAATTAAATAGAGAAAACAAAGTAGGGAAGGTAGTACCTTGAACTGTAATAACTTTAACAAGACTTTGATTTTCTAGAACAATGAGAAAGAAGCAGTTAAGCCAGAATGTATCAGACAACTGACAACAATAGAAATAAGTCAATCGTCGCAGGCCAGTGGATGATATCACAAAAATGTTGCAGTCTCCCAGGAAGCTAAAGTCTGTCTCTATGCAACTATGGGGCTTCAGAATTTGTCCAGATTCTGAATTTTAGTGACTACAATTATATTTCAGAAAAATTCACAATCTACCTCATTCTAGGATGATTTTTAGACAAGGAACAATGGCAGTTTGGTCATATACAGAATAGAATTTGTTCATCTCAGGAAACTGGCTTTTCCAGATAAACCACACACTAATTTTATTTATTTATTTAGCAAATGTATATGGCCGCCCATCTCACATAACGTGACTCTGGGCAGCGTACAAACACAGCAACAATTAAAGCAACGTAACCAATCTTAAAAAACTAAACTTGAATCAAAACAACATGAACAAGCCAAGCCATTTGGGGCTTGAAAGAGTGGTTTTAGACCCGCAGTTATCTTAGGGCCATTTTGGGAGGGGTGGGGTAGGTTTAAAGTACAAAATACGTTGCAGCTGACTATTTTAGGCCCTTTTGTTCTTATCATTAACATTCTGGGATCAGGTCTGCAGCTCTCATTCTATCTTCTGTGGTCAAACTCCCCCTAGAAGGCTTCTGCTGCCATCAGTGAATTCAAAGGCTACTGTGATATCTGGGTCAGTGAGGATTCTGCAGAGGTCAGAAAAATTCTGTCTTGGAATGAGCTCTTCCACATCAAGCCATTCGACCCTTCTCCTCATTGCTTATAATTGCCAAGGTGATAGGAACCACAGCTCTCCTTACTTTTTCAGTATAATTCATAAGTGTTACATGGATCCCAAGAACTTTTAAATCTCCCAATGGGAGTAAGCAATGAGATCTAATCTCCCTATTTTTGATTGGTTGTTAAATGCTTTTTATAACACAAAAGGGAAGGGGGGGTTACAAGATGACATAAAGAGCTGAAGTCTTAACTGAAACAAAAAGAGAGGATATTTTCATTCATTTAATTTTAAAAATCATTTCATCCTTTAATAAACAATCTTAGGAACTCATTCTCCCATGTATTTTTAAAAAAAGAAATCTGTTACCCAGATAAGTTCAACACTGATGCAGTACATCCCTAGAAGTCAAGTAATACAAATGATGAAAATTGTTCTCCTTTTGGGAGAAGACAGAAACAGTGCAAAGATTTCTCAGAATCCTTTCATGTGTGAGGCAAGCACTTCTAGATGGGGAATTGTTGCAGATGGGACCATGGCCTGAATATCTACTACTAAATCTACTACTAACTACCTGAGAAGATAGTAGATGTGTTGAGTAATACTCCTCCAATCCGACCCAATTGTCTTGGAAGTAGCGTCTGTGCAGCTTTGCAGCTAATGGGCTAGATAGGTCAATGAATTGCTGGACCAAGGGAGGGGCTGGTCGGGAGACAGGAAAAAAACGAGGTGCTCGGAGAATTCTCTCTCCTTTCCTATTAGATTAAGTCTTGTTAATGTTACAAGTTTAAATCCAAACCTATTTTGCACCGAAGGGGAAAATGGAGTATCTTCCCTACCCATTGATCAAATATTGACATTTTGTGTAGTGAGCATGTATGACATTCTGAATTCCTTAGAGGAAAAATGGGTACCAATATAATAAACAAATAAATGTAGATGATAGCTCTATCATGGAATTATTTGAAGGGCTATGATGTGATCACATGGGTGAACCTCAGTTGGTGGAAAATGCTGAGTATACCATTATTGAAGAAAAGCAGAATATCAATATTTATTACCATAAATATAAAGGCAGTATATTTTACAAATACACACACTTCATGTTACCTCGTGTGCAAAGGGATAACATAACATGACAGTGAATAGGTGAAGCATTCAAAAGATGCTAGGTACTTCTGTAAAATCCCCGATAGCCTAGCAGAAAATAATGGAATATGTTGGATATACGTGAGTCGCTGCAATGACCTTTATACAAGCTGTTCTGTTCCTTGAGACCAGAGTAGATACTGTTATTTTTAAAATGGTTATACATAATTATATTTCCCAAAGAAAACATCACAGGTATGGATCCCACTTGGATGAGCTTCAAAGGAAGAATTGGGGAAAAGCCACTGGTAACAGTAATGCTTTTCCTGGATGTCCTCTTTGTTCATATGTGCAGCAAATAAAGCTTTCCTCATCTGCCTAAATGCCATGAGGTGCAGGAACCATTACGCCAATCCTGGAAACTGTTTTCTTACACAGGGTTGGAAGGACTGTGGGTGATACGTATGCCCAGGATTGCTACTGAATCTTTATTTCCCTAGTATTGGATAATATGCCATGATTCTATGGCTTGTTACTGCGATCTCCTGATTCTGTACAAACACGTATGTGTACATGTGTGCATTCAAGAATGCCCTCCTTTGCACATGTCCTAATCATGGGCTGCCAAAGCACCAAAACTTTACACCAGCTGAATGGAAAAAAAGAAAAGAGGAAAGGGGAGAGGACAATATAGACTGGCTAGCTAGGTTGTGGCATGACCTTTTGGCCTTTTGTTATCTTGGTGCTGCACGTATGTGGGAAGTCTCCAGCAATTTGTGGTTCAGAAAGGGGGGGGGGGAACACAGTTTTAAACAATTATTGTTTTTTCCACCTGACTGGCTGCAAACTTGTTAATTTTTCCCCTTTAATGTGTGAAAGCAAAGACAGCAGCTGCATGGAAATGAGTTACCCTCTTATCCCCAGGCTCTGGCTGGTGTTCAGAGCACGCCGGCCTCTAGCGCAATCATGGCCTTCTATAAATAAAGCCCAATATCTCATCAATGGCAGAACAGTCGAGCTTTATAGAGTCGTCTGACATAAAACCGTCCCTCTTTACGGCCCTCAAACCATTTGCGTCATTTAGTGCAGCTCTGTAAACCTTCTGTTCTTCACACAGTGCTCTATGGAGTGCGTAACAGGAGATACACTGCCACACACTCAGTTCCAGAGATTTTGGGAACCCCCAGTTCAGAAACGTGCTTGCCTCCCACGCATTTACAAGTTGTGACACCTGACACCAAAATTCATCCTGAAAAGAAAGACAAGAAGACCCAAGTCCAAAAATTCAGCCCACAGTTGCAGCTGGGAACATTTGGCACCAATTCCGTGTGATACAGATACACCCTCAGAAAACATTTCTCAGTGTCTATTTCTCCCATTCCCCCAGATGACATGCAGACTATTCATTCCCCTCTGAGTCAGGTTAGGCCTGAGAACACTTTCCTGTTCCCAGTTTCCTCTGCTCTGCCTCTGCTTCTGTGAGAATCAGCCATAGAGCGGCACATTTTATGGCCATCATACAGCTTACTTTAAAAGAAGTATATCCTTTTAAGGGCGATGGTTCATACATACAACTTCCATAGAAATCCAAATAATGAAAAATCACCAGAAGCTAATGTTTAAAGGGTAGTAACTTGCACTTTTATCATTCAGGGTACTTTCACAAGATCACTTGGCCAGAGAGAAGATAAAAAATAACTTCCCCACTTGGGAGTTGCTTATGTGAACTGGCATTATTGGTAACTAGGAAATGGCCTGAACTGATTTTCACCAATAATGTGTGCCTATTGCCTCCTTCCGATACAGTCAATGTATCTTATTTGGGATGCTTTAATATGTTATTGGAAAGCCAGTTTCGTGGTTAAGGCACTGGGCTAGAAACTGGGAGACAGTGAGTTCTAGTCCTTTCTTAGGGACAAAGCCAGCTGGGTGACTTTGGACCAGTCACTCTCTCTCAGCCCTAGGAAGAAGGCAAGGGTGAGGAAAGATGCCAGAGTTGGAAAGAGGCCAATATAGCATTAATACTCAAAGAGGGACAAGATTTGACTTTAACAAGAAACTGTAGGCCAATATCATTATTGTTCTAGCTGACAGACTGAAAATAATGTTGCAAGAATTTATTCATGAGGATCAATGTGGGTTTTTACCTGAAAGACAGTTAAAGGACAATGTTAGAAATGTGTTGGACATTTTGGAATATTTGGAGCAACATAATGAAAAACAAACTGCGTTGATCTTCTTAGATGCAGAGAAGGCCTTTGACAATTTGAACTGGGCTTTCTTTTTCAAGATTTTGGAAGATAATGTATTTTGGAGAGAACTTTATGAAATGGGCAAGACTGATTTATACTTCACAGAAAGCACAAATAATTGTTAATGGAAATCTAACAAAACCCTGTGAGATACAAAAAGGAACTCGACAGGGATGCCCATTGTCTCCTCTCTTGTTTATTTTGGTTCTTGAAATACTGAATAAAGATGTAAGACAAGAAGAGAGGATTGTGGGAGTAAAGATTAAAAAAGAAACTTAAGGGCTTTTGCGGATGACTTGGTATTGGTTCTAGAAGATCCTTTAAAGGGAATTGAAATATTAATGGGCAAATTAAAAGGATTTGGTGCATTAGCATGTTTCAAGAGTAATAAACAGAAAACGAAGATTTAACAAAAAAATTGAAAATAGAAGGTCAGACAGAATTGATGAATAAAACAGTTTTTAAGATTGAGAAGAAGGTAAAATATCTGGGTATCACTATGACAAATATGAATTGTATGTTATTTCAAAATAACTATGTTAAGACATGGAATGAAGTTACAGAAGATATGATGGGAGAAATTACAGCTGTCATTGCTGGGGAGAATTTCTGTGATAAAAATGAATGTCTTGCCCAGAATGATGTTTTTGTTTCAGACAATACCTGTTTTGACAACTGATGCACCATTTAAACAGTGGCAGAAGGATATATCTATATTTCCATGGCAGGGGGAAAAACCACAAGTTAAATATAAGGTGTTACAAGATGCAAAGGAAAGAGAAAGACTGGGTTTACCTGATTTGAAATTGTATTTTACAGCTTCCTGTTTGGCTTGGATGAAAGAGGGGGTGCTGCTGAGAAATAGAAGGCTCTTGGAGTTAGAAGGACATGACCTGAGATTTGGGTGTCATGGGTATTTGTGGTACGATAAAGTCAAGGTTAATGTGGATTTTAAAAATCATTATATTAGAGGTGCCATATTGAGAATATGGAATAGATACAAACCCAGGTTGTGCCCAAAAACACCTTTGTGGATCTCAGCACAAGAAGCCTTTTATAGACGAGAAATAATAGGCAAACACAAATGGCTAACATCGTGAGAGAACTGATGGCAGAGGGATATAGTTGTCAATACTTACTTACAATTATTAGAAAGATTTAAAATAGACAAAAGAACTTATGGTTTTGAACATTGTAAGACTGAGTTTGAAACAGAATTGCATACAAATGATGAACATGTAATTTCTAAAATGTATAAACTTTTATTGAAATTTGAAACAAAAGAACAACAAATGAAAGAATGTATGATAAAGTGGGCTAATTTTTTTGGTTATAATATACAGATGGAACAAGGGGAAAATACGTGGCTGAAAGGATTGAAATTTACCCTATGTTATACTCTTAAAGTTCATTTTTGTAAAATGATGTACCATTGGTATATGTCACCAGAGAAACTGTCTAGAATGTATAAGGGCACAAATTTATGTTGGAAATGTGAATAACAAGAAGGGACATTTTATCATGTTTGGTGGGCGTGTAAAACAGCTAGAAAATTCTGGATTCAGATACATACACTGATTCAGAGGATTATAAAGATTAATATACAATGGAGACCAGAGGTTTTTCTTTTGGGATTGATGGACAAACAGTTGGAAAAAAGTCATGGAACTTTGTTTTTGTACATGATAACTGCAGTGGGATTATCGTGTGTACAAAGACGGAAAGATTTGGCACTACCCACAGTGGAGGAATGGTTGGTGAAGATGATGGAACTGGCTGAGATGGCTAAATGGAGTTCTTTGATCAGAGAAAAGACAGCATCTACATTTATTGCTGACTGGAAAACACTTATAGACTTTTTGCATGAAACAAAAAAATGAACTTATGATGTATGGTTTTGATGATTAGACAGGATAGATTATAGAAAGAAGAGAGTTATGTTGTAACCATACAGTAAGAGGTAAATTTATAATTGTACTTATAACTACCAATCAAAGCGAATATTTGTAGCTCAGGGTTGAACTGTGGAGTCCTTGGTGCTCTCTGAGCCTTGTTGTTTTCTTGCAGGCGTTTCACTGCCAGACTAGGCAACATCTTCAGTGCCCTGAAGACGTTGCCTAGTCTGGCAATGAAACGTCTGCAAGAAAACTTGCAAGGACTCCACTGTACTTAGAACTACTGTAAAAAAGATTGGAAGCTACTTCTTTGTATCTTTTTTCTTTTCTCTTTCTCTTTTACTTTTTTTTCCCTTTCTTGCACTTTTAGCTTTCTCTTTGACTTCTTTCTTTTTCTTACTTTATATTAGTTTGTATTAGTTTTTAATCTTCCTTTTCAAAAAATCTTCAATAAAATTTATATATAAAAAAAGGAAGAAGGCAAGGGCAAACCACTTCTGAAAATGTCACCAGGAGTAAAAGTCTGAGCTGAAGGCATGGATCTGTATATAAATATAATATAATAAATATTATATTAATATAACAAATATATTATAGTATCAAAATCAATTTATTTATGGCCAAAAGGCCCAAATAATATAATATAATATAATATAATATAATATAATATAATATAATATAATATAATATAATATAATATAATATAATATAATATAATATAATATTAATATAATATAATCTGCACCAATCTTTTAATCTTGCACTACTAAACAAAGGTCAATTAGTTTTGGGTTATTGAGGAATTTATACAAAAGTCATGAATCACTCCCCAGTCACAAGATCGGTGAACATTAGGTTAACAGTTCTCCACTAAGACCTCACACATGACATACGGTATTTTAAAACCAATGCCATCCAGTTGTTGCAAGCTTATTTCCCAGAATCATGGTATGTATATCCCCCACCACATGTTTCTATATTATAGCAGGGGAATGGGAGTAATTTGCTTTATCATATAGTGTTATTAATCACTCAGCACTTAAGGGAAACAAACTATGGAGGCTTTTCTCATATGATCATCACTTCTTATGACAAGATCACAATGAGGTTTAAAGGTTCCACACGTGTCTGAGTTATTTATTTGATGCCCACTCTTTAAACCAGGGATGGAGACCTACTTTTCTGCCAAGGCTCATCTTCTCTTGGAGGTACTGTAATCTGCTATGGTTGTCTGCTGGCTAGGACAGAGCCAAAGCGACAGAGGATAGGTCCAGAGTGGACAGCAGTTTTCTCTTGCTGCTGTTTCTCTTTCTACTCTCCTACAAGTCATAACAGCTTCTAGAGACAGAACAGATTATTCTTGCCAGAGGTCTGGTCACTTGCTTTGAAATTAGGCTGAGAGGTACAGGTTGTCAACCCCTATTTTATACACTCCAATAGCATTGTGGAATGATGTCACAGAACTATAAAAGATAATAAATAATTATCCAAATCACAGAGAAACACAGCAGGCTTAATATACAGCTAGTATGTCATTATGGCTAGTGACCTAGTGCTATTAATTGGTTCAAATTATAGCTGGAAACAACTGTCCTTTCAAAATTGTCCATGTTTCTCAAAACTCCTACCATATAAATTTCTCAAGGGCAAGACTCCCTCTTAGCAGTGACAGTATTATTGCTAAAAAAACGTAGTGGGAGGAATTCTCTTCTGCTGTCTTCCCTTGGGATTTAGCTGAAGTGGGAGAAACAAGAGAAGCCATAGGAGAGATCTGTGGAATGAAAACTAGGGTTTCACACACATTCCTTGGCCACCTCACAATTAAATAACTGCAAAAATACCACACTTTGTCCATGGGAATTTCTCCAAAATTATTTTCTCTTTTGAAAAGACAATTAAGCAAATTATCTTTCATCAAACTGAATAAAAACTGGTAGGGAAAAATGCAGAAGAATTTCTATCTGACAGTGGTTCAAACCATAGTTTTGTACTACATAAGGAATGAGTGGCAAAGGAGTTCAAATATTCTTTCTTCTCTTCATCCACTAAATCAAAGTGTGATTTTCAGTCTTTGTAGGACAAATGCAAATAATGGTTTTAAATCTGAAAGGACAAATTAAAATACGTGGCAAACCAGGAAAGAAGGGAATCATAGCACACAAGGAAAAGTGACATAGGCACGTCTACATAAGCTCCAAGCCCTTTAAAGCTTGTTCATATATCACCAAACCACAGTTTAGCATTTCTTCTGATCCAATTCAGATGAAAACACTGCTTCATTCTACCTTACCCCACGCAAAAATATATGACTGGAAGGAACATATAATTCTGTCTGCTCTAATCTCTTCAAGTCCAGGTTGGGCTTACAAGCATGCACAACATCCTTCATGGCATTCACTCTGGCAGTTCCCAAAATTACTCATCTCACATATGGCAGAGCCACTGCCAGTCCCCTTGGACATGCTCTGCGCACCTGCCATTGTGACATGGCAAACTGGAAGAAAGGAGAGGGAAGTAAAAAAAGGAGTTGTAGATCTTTAATGTGCAGTAACTGCCCTCTAGCCTCATTGGCTGTGTATTTTCTTTCTTTTTTTTCAATTCCTGAAGTATTGCAAAGGGACATTTTCCAGTTTATCTTGAAGTGGCTTTCCATCACCATTTCCCTACACTGACAAGAGATGAACCAACTTTTGACCAAGTAGTTACTGTTCTCAGCAACTGCATTTTTATTGTTCCTTTCAGACTGAAACAGCATCAGTTGTCCATCCTAAGAAGCTTTTCTGGCATTTGACATGTACTAAGCAACCCAACAGAAGATGCAATGACAGTGTCTCTGTAACCTGAGGCCTGTCGCCTTGACCCAGAAAGCAGCCAGCTGCCAAGAAAAACAGAATGGTAAGCCCTCCCCTGGCAACTTGAAAGAGACAGAGGTGTGGGGGTGTGAGGAACTGCTCAGAGTGAATGAGCGAGCTAGTGAGCAAACCACTCAGCTGCCCAAGCTAGAAAGTGATCCAGGGAGCAACCTGGTCTATTACCATGGGCCATCGAAAGCTATCTTGGGGCTAAAAGAACATTTCTGGTGAATAGAAGAAGACCTATGCAGACATTTTCTGGACTTCTCAGATTTTCATCTTGTAAAAATAAGACAGTGAGTTGACAGAAAGTTGACATTGTGCCCTTGTAATTTTTATCTACTTTCTGGGTTTGGGGCAGGGATAGGTAACTTGTAGCCCCTTGCCATCTGCATAACTACTTTCAGCATCTGACTCAGTCTGGGAATAGTTCAGCAATATTGGGAGGGACTTAAGTTGTCCTCCCTTGGTTTAGGACAAAATAAAAAAGTTGGTGGAATAACACTCAGCCCAGAAAATCCCCAAGCCACAAATCCTAAACCAAGTATGATTCCCAGGGGAATCAGAGGAAGGAGTCAGATGCCATAAGAAAACAGATTATATCTCTAGGTATAACAGGGAATCCCCAGAGCTAAAACAATGAACAGACCTCCCAAAATTTCTGAGTAGTTTTATCCTACTTGCAGAGAGAAAGTCGCAAAGTATATTTTTTCTCAGAGATATTTTCCTTGAGAAGTTTAAGGGAGAATCAAACTAGGGACCTTCTTAGAATCATCCTAAGGTTACCAGTTTCTCTGTTGCCTGACTGATTCTCTCACAGCACTTTTTGTACCATGTACCAGGGAGTTGTGTGCATCCCCACAACAGCAAAATTTAAGCTCTGGCAAGAGTGGGAAAGGCAGAGACATCAGCTCTAGGCTAGAGCTTTGGGTTGCTCCCTGATCCCAATGGGTGGGTAGATAAACACAGCTGCATAGGCCTACTGCCCGTAAAGAGGGAGCAGAAAGAATGGCTTAAAGGAGGCTCCTTGGGCCCAGTACTCATACACACCCTGACAGTATTACAGACAGGCTTATTAAGTGTGTAATATTAAATTAACCCAGATAACAGCATAAGAGCTTTTAAAGTCAATTCATTAAATATAATTAGGAAGATAGCTTTTTTATGTATGGCAGCAATCTGATCTCAATCATAGGCATGGTGCTATGCCTGTTGGCATCTCTGCTCTCAACAGTGCTTATTCCTGGGCTGGGCTAGCATTCGCAAGCAAGGAATCACTCTTCACCAGTTCCTTCCTTGAGAGCCTGTTTGGTGTAGTGGTTAAAGCACCAGGCTAGAAACCGTGAGACTGTGAGTTCTAGTTCTGCCTTAGGCACAAAGCTAGCTGGGTGACCTTGGGCCAGTCACTCAATGGCAAACCACTTACAAAAATGTTGTCAAGAAAACTGCTGGGACTTGTCCAGGTAGTCGCCCAGAGTCAACACTGACTCAAAGGTACCAAAAACTCTTAAGTCAAAACTCGTAGCCAGTCCAGGATCTTTGCCCTGTCCTTTTCTTGGATTCCTCAGGGAATCTTAAGATCAAATAACTCCTATTCTGGGCCTAAGATTTCTCCTCCAAGTGTGGTTGAGATTAAGGAAAACAGAATGGAGAGACAAGGGCAGCGGCCTCTTCTATTTTGCTGTCATGGACAAAGGCTTGGATCCTTGCCCAACAGGGTACATTCTAACCCAGCAGACATATGTCCTGGAAGAAAAATGCCCCAACATTTTCAGCCAACCATTTCTCCCCTCCCCCCTTACAGTTAATGAGGCTTTTGGTCTCCCAAGGCTGGTTGCGCTCCTGCCCCAGTTAATTAACTGCTCCTGGGGAACAATTCATATCTGCCAGGAGACGGGCGGGAGTAGGTGGGGTGGGAATGCCAGCTTCTTACTCAGCAGAGACAAGGGAAAGAAAGGAAGAGCCCAGCCAGTCCCATGCAGCTTGAAGGGAAGTCTGTTGAGAGCCTTCAGCACTGTATATTTTTGCTGTTCCTAAACTAGACACGGGGTGATGATCAGCGTATCTCTACACAGGTCCAGCAAAGCCTTGAGGATGTTGTGACACTCAAACTCTACCTGTTGTCTATGGCAACTGCTTCCCTAGTTGTCCAGAGAGAAGTGTAGGCTGTCAGCCAACTGTAGCAGCAAACTTACTTGTGACTAGGTTGCCCATTGCCTTATGATATGCAGAAGAGGGAAAAGGATACACATAATTAGAAAGCCAATGAAGAAAACTCAAACGTGGGACACTTAATCTTCAGTCTCATGTGGGGCCCAGACAAAGCACGTTAGTTCTTTCCTGCTCAAGGGACCAACCCTCAGAGCCATGAACAGGGACAGGATACATTCAGGATAAGGCAGAGTTTGAAAATACTGTGGCTTGGACAGTAGCCTTGCATCTCTCCTAGCCTCTTTCAGCAGAGTCCACATCAAGACCTCAGAATGTATTTACTAACAGCCTGCAGGAATACAATTGGTGCCAGAGGTATATGAAATAACAGGGAGAGGAGACTGAAATCAAAGCAACTCTCCAATGACAGGGATGGGGCACTTCAATTGTAAAAACTGTTCTCTGCACTTTGGGAAGTCTTGGGAAGCTCAGAGGGCTTTCCTGGCTGTCAGAAACAGAACCTGAACATTCCCTACCAAGGAAGTACCTTTGCGGATAAGCAAAATTGATTAGTCGAGCTGAGCAAGGGGGTGCAGGGCCCAGAGGCTGCATCAGCTCCTGGGACTGGTTACTTATTCAGATGCTTTGGACACAGATTCCCTCTCTTTGTTGGTTGCTTATTAGCATTTTCCAGCCTGCGGGCAGCTCTGATGGATGGAGCTCAGCCTTCTCTCGCTGCAGAGCCAAGGCCAGGAACCTTTCTGCGGCTACAGCTTTGCTCTGATGCCTTTCGCTGCCTCCTTCTCTCCCCACTTCCTAAATAACTGAGTGGTGGCCTAGGGGCAGATAAGGTGTAGCTTCCAGATATAAGGTGGGTGGCCTCTTCACCTTTTCTTTTCTGCAAAATAATGGCACATGCGAGGCTAATAAATTGGTCTGATCTGGCAAGACCCAACAACTGTCAGAAGCGATTGACTGTCAAGGCAAAACAAGAATGGGGCAAGAATTGCAGGGAAGGGAGGAAACATAAAGAAAGCACAAGCTGTATGTATCCTTGCCTGTTAAGCCACAAGAAAAGCTCACTTGTGTGGGATCATCACTTGCTGATCATAAAGCCAAAGCAGCTTTGGTTGTGTGAATTAAACTATTGTTGAGTAACTGGAACACAGAGAAGGTTTATATTAATTTATATCACTCTGTGACTGAATTCCAGCCAAGTAAATGTTTTGAGAATGAGAATTATTGGGCTTGAATGACCAGTGGTACATGCATGCAAGTGTGAATGAATGCAGGCAGAGAGATGGGATGTACAGCACAAGAATCTAGGGGTGTTCAAAACATTATTGTTTAAAGGGTGGGGGGGAGGAAGAAGGAAGACACATTTCTGTCCTTTTATTTTAAATACAGAATACTGAATATGTTAAAACAGAGTTTCTCAGCAGGGTTCCATGGAACCCCAGGGTTCTGCAAGAAGTCACTAGGGATTCCCTAGGAGATCATGATTTATTTATTTCAACAATTATTTCAAATTCAGGCAACTTCACATTAAAGACGTAAGTTTCATTCTTTATTTTTAGTTTAAGAACACTTTTAATGCATATATGCAGGCCTACACATGGAACTAATATAATAAATTTGTAACTTCTGGCCTATATTTGAGCCTGAACGTGCAGGAGTTCCCCGAGGCCTGAAAAATATTTCAAGGGTTCCTCCAGGGTCAAAAGGTTGAGACAGGCTGCGTTAGAATGTGTTAGCAGTACAGCCATGAGATGAAGGTGAAAGGTCCCCTGTGCAAGCACCAAGTCATGTCTGATCCTTTGGGGGGATGCCGCTTTTGCAACATTGGTAGTACAGCCATGCAATCACATTAATCAATGAATTAATCGTGATTCTTAATCTTAATTGGTCTTAATTGCAATTGGATCTCATGTAATTGTCCCAGGATGGACACAAACAATATCCATGGTATGATAAATTATTGTGGCATAAGGGGTTTTTTTTTTGTGTGCTTAGGAGGCCTTCATCAAAAGGATGGATGGATTCATGCTGTACTTCTGATGAAGTGGACTTGATGCTGCAATAAATATATTACACCTATAAAGTGACATGCAAGCACCTTGCCATTTTTGTTACAAGAGCACCACTCATTTTCTGGAATACGTCACTCTGAACCCAGGATGGAGACAAGAACTTGGACTAATCAGATGCTTTCAATCTTGTAAACCTCTTTTAGATTTTTAACAGGAAGTGGTATATAAATGTTTTAAGTAGCGCTGCGGGTTAAACCGCTGAGCTTGCCGATCGGAAGGTCGGCGGTTCGAATCCACGTGACGGGGTGAGCTCCTGTTGCTAGTCCCAGCTCCTGCCAATCTCCAGTTCAAAAACATGCAAATGTGAGTAGATTAATAGGCACCGCTTTGGCGGGCAGGTAACAGCGTTCCGTGTAGTCATGCCGGCCACATGACCACAGAAGTGTCTATGGACAAATGCCAGCTCTTCAGCTTTGAAATGGAGATGAGCACCGCCCTCTAGAGTCAGACACGACTGGACTTAATGTCAAGGGAAACCTTTACCTTTACCTTAACCTACCTCAAAGGATAATGGTATGAGTATGTAACAATGCAAACTCCTGAAACAATGAAAGGACTGGACAAAAATCCGTGGTTATTTTAAATGAAAGAAATTGCAGAATGGTGAAGAGGACAGAGGGTTCATGCAAGAGAGATGGGCTGCCATGAAACAGCCTGTTCCCACCTCCATTTTCTCCCTCTGTGGGACTCCCAAATATAAAAGGAGAGCAACAGGTTCCCCTGAAACCACTTGGCTAGAAATATAGGCCATGGGCCACATGAAACTGAAGTTGCCTCTGCCTGATCTAACGTTCTTTGAGGGTGATTTCCTCTAGGCAATCCGTGTCCTCTTCTGGCTCGAAGGAATCAATACACCTGTTCTCCCAGTGATCCATCCACACTGGCTGGACTGCCTAGGGGCGCCTTTTCTCACCTTTTCTTCCATTATGCAGGCTGGGGTTAGGCTGGGGTTAGGGAAACGGATGGCTGTGCTGCCTTCAAACAGTGGTGGCCAAGGAGCTGCACAAATGGGCAAGCAGGAGACAGCAGATGGAGGGGGAGGCAGAACAGGAAACTCATTTACTCGGAGTAAAAATAGGCTGGAAAATGTGACATTTATTAAGTACAATTGTGGAAGAAAGGTCATCGCCAGCCCCAGCACCAAGATGGGGTGCCGCTGATTATACAGCTGGGGAATGAGGCAGCAAAGCCAGGCTGAACAACAGCAGTTGGCAGGTGGGGGGGGGAGAAACAGAAATGTATGTGTATGTTTGGGTGTTGCTGCTGTTGTGGGTTTTTTTGTGCTTCGAGCCTAAAATGCACCAGCAGTGATTCTTGCTATTCTGCATGAGATGCCTCAGTATCAATATCTGCCTACACCCTCTCTGACCCAACCCACCTTCTCAGTCTTCAAGCCCCAATCAAGATGTTGCTTAAGGAAACACAAGCAAAGAGAGTTACTGCATTGAGTGCCATCACCATCACCTTCTTTTGAAATTCTGGAGAGGCCAATTTTCTAACTGATGGCTCTCCTTGGTCAGAATTGCAGCTCTCCTTGCTGTTCAATTCATGTTCTCGTCCAACCCTTTGGATGCCATGCAAGCCTGCCTTGCAGAATTAACTTGATGAAAGAGCTCCAGCAGATTCCCCGCTCCCATTCTCTTTGTAGCTAGATGTCACATATCCCAGATACTGTCCCCACCACCCCATGGAGATTTGCCTTCAAGTACCAAGGTCAAATAAACAGGTTGTGAAGGGGAAAGTGGCGATCTACCCCACAATCCCTTCCAGAGAGGGAGATAAGACTAGCAGCATGAAGTCTAAAAAGAAAACAATTGTCCTTGCCAAAGAACCTTTGACATTGACTCCAATTTTTTAGAAATACATTAACTTCCCCTCCAAGTGCTGGAAGTGGAATCCCTGCAGAGCAGATGCCAGCTGGGTAATTGTTCTTTTGAGTGTGCACACTTGGTGTAGCTGAGCTTATTTCCTCCAGCACGTCTCCATAAAACTTCATTTGCACTTGCCCCTTTACCACTTCCTTGTGTTTTGCCTTGATAGCCTCTCCACCTCGCATCTGGGAGACGCTTTGTACTCCAGCATTCCACACCACACAGGAAAAATGGCTTGAAATGCAAAGTCTATCACCAATGGGAAGCAGACTGCCTGTCCTGCAAATAAGACGGTCACTGAGTGGGGGGATGTGTCTATTTAAGAAAACGAATAAGATGAAGTTCAGATCCACTCATAATACGGATGCTTCTGGGACAAGAAATCGAGGTTAGAAAACTGAGCATATAAATCGTAACAAGACAAAGCAGCTGGCTGGAAGGTATTCCAAACCAATGCTGAAGGGGTTAATGGCTCAACCAAATGTTTGCCTTCTGGCGAAAGGCAGCCGCCTGTGATCCTTGCTGCTGTATGGGGACTGGGACAGGATGAGACCAAAGCAGAACACTCCAGCACTTCCCTCGGGTAGTGCACGGCTGCCAGGGAATCTCCTGTCCAGTGGAGTACAAAGAACCAATTGATTTTCCCGGCACAGACCAAGCAGTGATTGTGTACGTGTGTGTGTGTGTGTGCGTGTGCAGGAGGAATGAACAACTCTGCTCAGCACAGTCGGGGAGTCTAAGCCCCTGGGTTTGCACAGAGATGCATTCACATCACCAGGGAAGAAGAGGTGCGGGGTAGGTCTCCCTTCCATAGCTGTACATCCGCCATACATCTAAGAGAGCAGGCAGCCAGTGTGGCTCAGCAGCGGGCAAGAGCCCGCGAAGATTTACTACGCCGGCTGGGCTTTACTGCACACAAGATGCTTACGCTGGGGAATCTTCCCAGCGGCTCTTTAATTTGCCATCCCATAAAGAATGTGAATTTGTGACGCTAAATAGAGGGAGATCATTTACCAAGCTCAGCTCTTACTTACAGGTCCTTTAAAGGGGATTCATCATGAGATGCAAGGACTGGAGCAGCAGTCAGCTTAGCAGCAAAGCGGTCACAGTGATGGTAAGTAGCAGAAGCAGCAGCTGCACTTTCTCCAAAGGGAAGCTGGACCCAGGCTAGCCCTTTCAGTGACCTTTCTGGACCTCGCTACTAGGTATACGCTCAGTCACTAATCTTCCCTGTGTCTTAACGCCTGTTCATTTCTACACATAGCCCCCAAGAGCAGAAATTAGTACTACTGCTGGAATGACCAAAAAAGTAAAGGGAGCCTCTTGCCCCCAAACCCTCCTCGCTCTCCTCCTGAAGCCACTCATAAAACCCACATCTTTGGCACAGGGGTTCCACGGATGGGACATCCCATCCTTCAACAGATCCCCACAATATGCGGTGCCCCCAAGACTGCCTCCCTTCTTCTCCTGCATTAGAGCAGACATTAGTACTGAATCAGAAATTTAAATCTCAGGGCCAAAGGACACCTTATCTAGGAGAATCATGACTAGATTTCCTAATAATAGTTTTGTTTGTTTCATTGATTGATGGTGTTTTAATGAAATGCAGCCTTAGGAACTGCCAATTTCTTTGGACCAGCGCTTGGGAAAGGAGCGGGAACTTAATTCTTCTCCATTGCATCAAAGAGAGAAAAAAGAACAAACCCCTTCCTGATCGACTGTTGGCCCCATAGAGGGAAAATGCATGCCTGAGTATTTCCTATGTGAGGCCAATAACAGCTGGACTGAGGGGCAGATCTAGGCAGAAAAACAGAACAGAGGAGTGTTAAACATCCTCTTGGAGCTCCTTTCTCACTGCTGTTCTGAAGAAACTGGCACACTGTGGTTGCATTTCAAGAACAACAGCCGTTTAAAAAAAATCGGGAGATCCAGATGCAAATGTGATTTGGTCCTCTGAAGCCTGAGGAATGGGACTGTGGTGGTCTGAGAAGGCTGCCAGACAGCAGAGCTTAATCTAACTAACGTATGCAGTTTGTGGAATTTCAGCTCAGTATTTTGACGGCGGGTTGATGCATCTACAGAGTAGACTTCATACTTAGTGTTGCCTGTTGTTCCCTACTCCAGCCTGGGGTTCTGATACAACTTACGTGGGGCTCATGCAACCAAGCACTTTAGACAACCATTGCCAACTATGGGGCAAAGTTGTCATCCGTCTTTGGCCAGCTCCTGGATTCCCTGCCTTGTATTGCTCTGCCAAATCTGGCATGCACTTTCACAGCAGAGACTTGGGACCAGAAGAACGCAGCAGCAGGAGCCTAGAAGCTGATCTTTGACCCACCCAGCATGTGTGTTTATTATGCATATGTGTGGGTCATTTTCTCCCCATCTCCCAATTTATATTTCTTCTTGTTCTGCACACTCCTCCTTTTAACCCCCCTCCCCCCCACACACACAGTGATCAGAAGGCGAAGCAGCCTCCCGTGTCCGCAGGAGAGAAGCAGCTCATTTCCAGAGTCATTATGGTCTGAAAAGGGTCCCATCAGGTATTCCGCCCACTCAGCACATTTATTTCCCCAAACCACAGCGGGGATTTGTGATTTTCAGACCCAATATCAAGCAAGCACAGGGCTGGCTCATTCCACCCAGCAGGAAGCTTCTCTGATAGTGCAGTCAGTACCATGCCAGAACGTGCCAACAGGGAAGATGGCAGAGGGGCTGCCATGCCATCTTGGCTGGGACAATGGCAGTGCTACAATGGGAACCGAACTGGGAGTACAGCTTGCTTGAAGCTGGGGAAAGCACTTAAGCAACAGTCCACTAGAAAAATGCAGGAATCCCTAAGGGTATTCAGTACCCATCTGGGCATCTCATATCTTCTGTAAGTGCCTGGGACCTTATGGCCTTCCTCTCCTAACTTACAGCATCATCAGCTCCTGCTCCCTGCCCAACTCCTCATGCTCAGTGGCTATCTTCTCCAACAAAGTAAGAGTTATCCAGGATGTTCCTGTATGTTCAGCCTGCTTATGCCTATGTCATCCTTCTTTCCTCTTGTGCATTACCCCATGCACGTTTCATCCAATGTCCCATGTCCCCAGGTGCTTGGGTAGCACATGCACCACATCTCCTCTTCTTTTTCAGACCAATACTTAAGATGCAATCTCAGCCCTGGCATAAACTTGGGTATTGACAACACATTAAATTTCAAAAAAGCACAAGAAGAACACAGGGAAGGCATAGCAGATACTCACCACCGTGAAGTTTTCTGCAGAGCAGTTCTCACCACTGAAGCTGCAGTTCTTCAGCATGTCATCAAGTTGATGCCCAGTGCGGTTGACAATGTCAGCCATGTCTGGGTCAGGATAGAGCAGGTCAGAGGCCTTGTGTCCATCACGGTCCTTGGGTGGCAATCCAGTCATATTGGCTAGGTGGAAGATATCGGCATCTGTAAGTGCCGAATGACGGAAGCGGTTGATGTTGCAAATGGTGATGGCTGGGAAGACCATCTTTTGGGTAGCCTCCTCATCCAGAGTGGTGACATGCGGGTGCTCCAGGTAGAAGAGTGCGGACCGGGCTGCCTGATACAGGAAAAAGGCCAAAGAAGCCACAAATGCAAGTGCCCAGAGGGCCTGTCGGACCCCCAGCTGCCCTGAGCGGCAAACGTGGGCCAGGCCGTGCAGGGTGCTGGTGCCGGCAAAGGCGGCCAGGTCACGATGGTGTGGCCGGCTAGGCTCCTCTAGCAAGCTCTCCTTGTCCCCTTCCTCTTTCGCCGCCTGCTTCTCATCCTCCTCTGCAAATTTGATTTTGCAGACAATCTCAATCGGCATCTGTGCCGAGGCACCAGGCAGCACGCTACCCCCCCAGGGAGGGGAGGCAATGGAAGCCTGGGGTGCCCCGCACTGGCCGCTCACCCCTGGCTGCTGCAGGACGCCCCTAAATTAGTAAACCCCACTAGGGAGGAGGAGGAGGTGGACTGGGGAATCGGGCCCCAGTCTCTCAGAAGCTCCTGAACGCAGCTTGCCTCTTGTCTCACTAGTGATCTTCTGGTGCTTCCGTTTGCTTATCTGCACAAACCCAGCTGTCAGAGCTGCCCGCCGCTCCCTGTGCCGCTGCGTGTGCCGCTCCTTTGCACGCCCGGTTAAGACCCCACCAGATACAGGCAGCATTTAGGCATCATGTGCTAATAAAATCCAGGGGATACTTAATAATTCAAGGCATGTCAACATTATTTCATCCTCATTTTTTTTAAAAAAAAAAAGGGTATGGATGAGGGGGAGAGCTGGTGGAAGATAGTGAGCAGTAGTGGAAAAGCCGGAGCTTGGAAGCAGAGCTTGGTTTGCCACAGCCACCACTCCAGAGTGATGCTACAGCCACTTGTTTGAATCACTCGCAAGCTGGCAAAGTCTGTGCCAAGGAAAGGAGGCGAAAGAGCCAGAGATTGAGGCGGCTGCTGCGGCTGTTCCTGCTGCTGCTGTTGCTGCTGCTGCTGCTGCGGAGCTCCTCAGATAGGCTCCCTGGCTCTCACTCCGTGCCTGACACCCACTTCCTCCGGGGGAGTCCCTTCGGGTGCCCAAAGCAGCTGCCCGGCTAATTCCTACCTTCCATCTGCGTGGACCTTCCAATGCCGCCTTGCCAACGACGAGGGAGAGGAGAGGAAAAGTTGAGAGGGACGGAGAGGGGCTGGAATGAGCTCCTGGCGCGTCGTCGGCTGGTACCGGGTCCAATGGACAGCGGCGGCACATACAACACCCCCCACCCCGCCCGCAGGCTCGAGAACTGTCTAATTGGCGAAGGGGCGGCCGAAGAAGGAGAGCGGAAGCAGGTGGAGACGCCCCCGCCTCCTATTGATCCCGCTCCCCACGGAACAAACAAGAGGCAAAAAGTGAAAGGCTTATTGATCGGCGGGAGGGAGCGCAGCTGCTGGGGATTAGGGCGGGCGCGCGGGCGTGTGAGGGGAAGGAGGTGAGCGCCTTCCGAGGGAAAATGAACGCCGCGCAGCCGGGACCGCGGCACTGCCCAGACCCAGCCTGCAGCACAACCTCCTTCCCTGCATCATTGATTCTCTCTCCGTTTGCTTCGCAGGCACTTTAATTGCTTTTTCCAAACGGAACTGCGTCCCTCCTCCCCGGCCTGCCTGACAAGTGGAATCCGGGCAGGGGAAACCCACCAGCAGCTGCAGCTGGCGCAGGACCAGAGCTCGGAGCGCTCCGGCCCGCGTGATGCACGGAGGACGCCGGTGGGGCGGGGTGGGAGAGCCGGGCAGTGCCGAGGCGGAGGAGGGCGCTGGCAGGAAATGCAGACTCGCCAACTACGCCCAGCAGGTGTTGCGAGGAGGCGGCCGGCCGCAGGCAGGGTTACCCCGGCTGGCCCAAAGTTCTGGGAAGGCGACGCCCGCCTTGCTCCAAAGGCAGTCGGGCCAGGCCACAAAGCGATCGCTGGGTTTGGCTGTACGAGGCGAGCTTCTTCAGAGCCCAGGCGCCGGCGAGCCGAGCCCAGAGCGCTCCGCTTGGCCAGCCGCTCTCCAGACCGCGGCCTTGGGGCGCTCCGTCACGGAGATTCCAAGCTTGGCTACTGAAGGCTTCGCCGCGCAAGGCCACTGCCCGATGCTCTCTCGGAGAGAGGTACTCCGCCCGCCCGACCCTCCGTTTGGGGCATTGGCGAGGTTTTCGCCGTCACGTACTGAGAAACTGGCGCTTCGGCAGGAAATATCCCGCCGCCGCCGCCGCGCCCACGTTCCCACGACGACAATCCGAAACCCTTTCGCCCTCGGGTGGTTTTGCCTGTCACCGCGAGCTTCCCTAGGCGGAAAGGCCCAATGCCAATCCCAGATTCGGCCGACGTGCTCGTTCGCCCGTCTTCGAGCCCCGAGATCGTCTTGCACGGAATGGATACACGTCGCCGCGGGTCAAGTTGGAAGGATAAGTGCCTTCCGGACAGGAAGCGCTAGTCGCTGCCCAAGGCCGAAGTGGCTCTGTCCCAGCGGGAAAGGGGTGGAGGTAGAAGGGGCAGAAAATCAGGAGACGGGCATGGAGTTGCTCAGATTAGGCGGACTGGACCAGGATGATCAGCGTTAAGGACTACGGAGGCCGAAGAATAGGAAGGGGATCTAGCCGTTTCAGAAGGCACCAGGCCTGCTTGGTCTCGCCATAGTGCACAGTGCAAAAGTCGTACACTGAAATAGTGGTGGTGGCGGCAGACCAAGTGGTTGTGGTTGAAATCACTTCAGGATCTTTTCGTAACTCTGTGCCGGCTTTGGGATACAAATGCTCTCAGCCTGACTCTTTACCTGTCAGTTGTTCTCGGCTCCAAATTATCACAGTCTAGCATAATAAAGGTTCGTTGCTTTAATTTCTTAATGCTTGCTACTGACCTAGGAACCTTAGCTTAATCTAAGTTATATACTACCTGTGCACACAGCAGGCTGACCTTGGTATTTACACTAGGGGTGGCAACATTCTGATGGCTGGGAAAGTACACCCTTTTTCCCTATTATTTTTAGTGGCTGGTGGCTGCAGGTGGTGGGTGATCAGGTCAGGCAAATAGGTGGTTATACTTTTTTTTTTTTTTTTATGTATTTACAGCTTTAGATACACTCAACTCACTGAAAATCTGATCATTTTATTTCTTTGGATTTCCACCACAAATCAGCAGGAAATTGCCTCCCAATGTTCATCAATTTGCCAATTTTGGGGGCGGCAAAAGTGTTTGAAGCTTGACTACAGCTGATTACAATACCAATGCCCATTTCCACAGTTCCACTGAACTTGAATACTCCAACCATATTAAACCAATTAAATCATGTTCTCAGGGCTTCCTTCAACCTCACATCAATCTTTTTGATCTATCAGTTGGCAGTTCTTTCTGAACATCTCACTGAGTTAGGGAACTCATAAAAGACCATTTCCATTTCCATTTCCATTTCCATCTTCATCATCTCTTCTTTTTCAAGCAAAATATCCTTAAGCTGCAATTAAGGCACTAAGCAAAGTAATATATACAAAGACAATGCAAGAAGTTTGGGTGCTGAGAAACACAGTTTGGAGTAGACCTCTACTTGTGCCAGCAGCTTCAGAGCTGCATGAAGACTGAAGAAATGCTGCTCTGGAGCCAAAAATCACTTCACACATTCTGCACAAGCCAGAATGAACACATATTACGGAAAGCTGCAGTTGACATTAACTCCCTCATGGCAGATCTATATCATACACGTTACATTTATGAGGATACATAAAACCAGGCATAGATGGATAAGATACAGATGAAGCAGCCCTGGATATGTTGGAAAAAGATGAAATCTTCAGAGCATGGCAAGGGAAGCCTCTCCAGTAGCAAAAGCACTACAGTATCTGCCTGAAAGCCATTAATGTGCCCCACCTGCCATCCACTGTGATTTACCATTTCCCAGAGTTCACAGACAGACAGGCTTGTTCAGCCTAGTGCTTCCTGAAACACTGGGACTACAACACTCAGAATTTCCAGCCCTGCTGGTTTGGAATTCTGGAGTTGTTGTTCCAGCACATCTGGAGGCATAAGCTGAAGAAACCTGGGGTAAAAGAGTGACACAGCAGGCAAGAAAACAGCTAGTAGTCTAAGGTAAGACACTTCATCTACACAGCTTTTAAACCTGGCTACAATCATCATGTTCTCCTTAGCCTCTGAAAGATCCCTTGTGCTGACTCAGGGAAACACCCCTCCTCTTCAAGGCACTGGCCAGTGGCAGCACTAGTGAAAGCCAGCAGGGAGCTTTCTGAGCTGTGGCTCTGGGCACTATGCCACCTTGGATCTGGCACCACCTCCACTTTCTAGGTTCTCTATCCTGATTCAGACCCTGCCAGCTGCATGCCCAGCCACATGTTTAGAGGAAATAAAATCTGGACTATCATTAATTTTAATCTACTTGAAGGGACTGTAGCTGTAAAGCCCAGCTGGTTAAAGCTTGAGTCTTATGCCAAACAGAGTGCCCTGAACTTGTGGCAGAAAGGAAGGGGCTGGTGCCCTTCCTATGGTGCTTGTTATACCAGGCAGGTCAGGCTCACAAGGAGGGTGGCAGGCACACTCTGCCTTTGGGAGATCTGGGATGACAAGATGTCCAGTCCAATTATACATGTGCTATCAAAAGATCTGGGGCAGCCTCATGGCTGGTTCTCCTGCAGTCTGTTCAGCTTCTTGAGCATAGAAGGGTAAGAGGAAGCAACATCTGGCATTGGGATGGCTGGAAGCAGAAAGGGCAGTGAAGAAAGAAAACTGGATGCATCCATATCTTACACCTGCAGCAATGGGATATCCACACACTCATATCTGCACCACAGCTATGTTACTAGACAAGCATACAGCAAGACTCTGAATTACAGTACACAATCAAACCCCGTAACACACAAGACACTAAGGAAGTAACCCAGGCCTAGGTAGATGAATGTTCTTCTTGTGATGTGCAATGTACCTCTTATTACAAAAGGGCATTGTGATTGTGTGTGTGTGAATACAAACTGTGTATGTATATATATATATATATATATATATATATATGCATGCATGCATGCATGCATGCATGCATATGCATATGCATATTTGATACCTGAGTCTTACTTTGTTGCCTGGACTGTATTTATGCCTGAGCTGATGTGATCCAAGATTTAGCATCCTGCTTAAGGGATGAAGCTGTATGCTCTATATAGGAAAGCTGTTGGAATGTTTCTCTTGGTCCTTTGTGCCAAGGTAATTTGAGTGTTTTTCAAACAGATATATAGGTTTATGTTGTTATTATTTATTTATTAAACAAATTTATTTTAAAATAAATAAATAAATAAATAAATAAATGTGTGTGTGTGTGTGTGTGTGTATGTATATATATATTTAATCCATTCAATTGTGTCCCATTCTCGGAGACTGCCTGGACAAGTCCCTGCAGTTTTCTTGGCAAGATTTTCGGAAATGGTTTGCCACTGCCTTCTTCCTATGTTGTTATATACCTCTGCATATTGTATATGCTGGAGTTCATGTGCCTCCCATTGCCACTGCACAAGGAAAACATTTAAAATATTTCAAGCATAAAGCACTCGAAAAAACATTTCATTAGATAGATTCCTTCAAGTATGGATTAAATACAAACTGATCAGCAACACATTGGTTTTATGCAAGCTTCTACCCTATGCAGTCTCACAGTACAGTGTTTTGCCTAAACCATTCTGGCTACAGAATGTAAGAATGGAATAGAAAACCTTTTGTTACAGGTAAGTGCCTCTTGCACAGAAGAAAGGCAGCTTCCCCATTCTTGTTGCAAATGGGAATGGTGAAGACATTGTAACCCAGGTAAAACCAGCACCTTAGAATCAGCCTTGTCTTAAAACATAGGGAAACATGTTTTCCCTATGTTTGAACATGAAATCTCCTTAGGAAAACATAGCTCTGAGGATGCTTCTGTCTATAATAGGATGGGATAAACGTGCTGCTCCAAATATTTATTCCAACACTTCACAACACTGCGCAAACCATGAAACTGAGCTTACTCTGATATTGGGAAACCTGCACTTTGCAGGCAACGTTAAAGGAGAGCATTGCCTGGCCCACAAACTGCTCAGAGCTGTAACCCTGAGTGGGATGAAGAGGCTAAAAGTAGTTCCTGGGCAGAGCAGTAAAAGCACTCTCAGGGAACTGCAGACACTAGTAATATTGACTGAATAGCCAATATTCAGGATAAGCCCCCACCCTCCACTCCAAAATTTTGAAAGTCTGCCATGTCTTATTCACATAAGTACTGTCCAAGCACATATAAGCTGTCCCTCACAAACAGCCTCGCATAAAATAGCATAGAATGAACCTCTGGAATATTTGCAAAACAAAATTGGGCACTGGAGCCATTGTGTTGGGGCCACTGAGGTCCCAGTGACTCTTGCTGTTGGCAATCCTGGGAAAAAAGATTAAAAGGAATGAAATAATTGGTTTCATTACTTTGGAAGTACTATTTCATATCACATATTAAAATCAAGTTTTCAAGTTGTATTTATAGTAAGTAAGACAATCTCACTTACAGTGCCTTTTTTTAGTTTACAGTTTTTATTTTGATTCCTGTTTAAAAAATAGTGGGTGCTTTCAAAAAAGCAAGTAGAACTAAGTCATGTGGAATGCCTTTTATTTCCTAGGATTAAAAGTCAAATAGACTATAGAGTATAATTCAAACTAAATGTAGCACTATTAACTCCTTCCACTGAAGTTAAGGAAACACAATTTCTCCCATTACAAGAAATAAGCTTAGCTTGGAATGTGTCCACCATTCTAAATTTGGGGTGGAACACATCCATGGAGACCCTTGCTTATGTGTTCATGCACTGCTTCATTACTGGGCTCAAGTCAGACTCAATCTTGCACGGATAGTTTATTGCAAAAACATACTCATTCAAAAATATTTTTATGATAAACCATGCTTGTATTTGTATTTTTATCTACCCCACCAGCTCTTTATTAAGATTTGTGAGCAAGATAATTGCACAGTGTTGTACACTGAAATATTACAGATGTAAAAACCAATAAAAACAAAGGGAATGCATGCATACCATCCAACAATCAATTTTTTGCTGCCACCAGATTCTCCTACTTGTGTTGCTGTTTGCTCATGCAGAATACTTATAGAGAGTCATTTAAAGCCTGTGCTTTTCTGTCATCCACGGAGTGACCTCTGTCAGATATATGCACTTCACTGCTTTTGCTTAGACTGGGGGATAAGACAGATCGTTGGTCAAATCTGCTTTCTCCTCCTCCTCCTGCACTTGTGGCAGAGATATGCAGCAAGAATTAGGCTCTCAGTTCCACCTCTCATTATACATCCTACTACAATCATAAATGAACTTAGCTATTCCAAGAATCCAGTGAAAGTATCAGCCAGATGACTAGCAATTAAATTAGCCCCTTTGTTTTTCTTTATTTTCAATACAATTCTGTGCTAGCCTTTGCAGGCCTATAGTCTTCCTTTGCCACTTCTGCTGCTGTACTATCATAGACAAGAACTTCCTTCCATTATGGCTTAATAATTAAGTTTATTGCCAATTGGCTGTTATTGCCAGGTCTGCAACTACATCCAAGAGGTTCCCACCCATATTCAATTAGCAACCAATGATCTTTCTGCTAAGAACCTAGCCAAATTCATATTTACACAAAAGAAAATGTCCCCTTCGTCAGATCTCAAAACCACCCTATTCAGAACTGACCATTGTGGCCTTTTTGGTACTTATTTTATTAATGTTCAAGGGGAAGTGTCTCATTGTAGATACCTAATATGGCAAAGCAGGAGAGCAAAACATAGAAAAACAACTGCTGGACAAGTTGCTTCCTTGGATACTCAGGCGTAAGTATTTATAACAAAGCTAGTTTCAATATTTTAACATTTTTCAGGTCTTCTCCATGGGATTGCTGCAAGTACAACTGATATTGCATGGGTGGTTGTAGACAAAAGAATAGATGTCATGGAGAGGGGAGAAACGGTCACAGTCAGGTGTTTGGTAAATCTTTGCACAGTGCTAATCGCAGCCTTGTGCGATCAATTGAAGGAGACAGATGACAGCATGTACGGAGCCCTTTTATTAAAAGCTTAAAAGGCCACCAATCAGCTGTCTTGTAGGTACCAAAGGAAGGTGGGAAAGAAAGGCTAAATAAAAAAGTGGAACTTTCCCCAGTTTTTAAAAAATCCATAGTGAAACTAGAGGCCATGAAATCCAAGTAAAAAAAGCCATGAACAAATTGTAGGAAATTTGCACCAATGAAGAGAGAAAGTGAACAAAAATTGGAAGGCAGGGAACAGAGAAATGTGCAGAGGTGATAGAAAAGGGAAGAGTTACAAGATGGAGGGATTCCTTGGTAGGGTGAGTAATGCTTGTGCATAATGTAACCACAACTCGCTCACTTTCAGAAAATAAACATGAGAAGCATGTTTTTAAAGCAAAGGCTAACAACTTGGTGTCCTCTGACATGATGAACTAATGCCCCTAACACCTTCATCCCTTGTACAGCCATTAGTCATGCTCTTGAGGGCCATGCATTTGAAGGGAAGTAGGTCAGGGATGGCTTAAGAAGGCTGCACTGCCTACAGAACGATACTGTATTTGAAACAGAATAAGCAAATTAATATATTGACAAACATGCATTTGGCACAAGTACATACTACATGCAATGAACACCAAAACATAGCCATTTGATTATAAAATAGGCTTTACTGCAAAGCTCCTCATTTTGTCCTATGTCCTTTCACACCAAGTCAGGCACTACCCATCAAGTTTTCCGTTCTCACGAGAGCATTCTTGTCCTCCAAGGATAGTGCACACCCTTACTTTTTCTGATGCCTTCTTTTCAGCTTGACCCCTACATAGGGTTTTATGAACATTTCAGGTTAACAGCCACACAGACTCTTGTAACAATACTAATACTGTTTAGAAGTACATCATTAGGAATGTATTGAGCAAGAACCAGAACAGTGGCTTTGTTCCCCCTTGCAAAGCTATTCTGCCAGATCTGGACCTCTGGCTGTTCTAGTACTGTACTTACTAGCTCCTATGAGGAGATGTAAAACTTGAATGAAAGTAGTCCTCTCCACCTTGGGCCTTCAAAGGTCACCTGCTTGCAGCCATCCACTCTGGGCTGCTCTGCTGACAAAGCCCTGGGTTGACAAGAAGATCCAGGAGGAAAAAGGGAATTGACAGATGGGAAACTTATATCTTTTATGCACCTGCTGAGTCACTAGCAAGAGGGGGGAGGGCGGTCAGAAGAGCAGGTTCTTCATCAGGAAGACGGCAGTGTAGAAGGTTAACTCTCTTTCCTCCCCACATAAATCAAGCTTTCCCTACCTCAGAATAAAATTAAAATAAATAAAATAAAAATCATCTAGCCAGAAAGTAACAAAATCATACGCTGGAAGACATTGCAAGTTTGGCAATTTCAGACTGATTTTCACATCAAAAGTTGGCCAAAACAGCTCAGAAGCAGCAGCCAGCTACTTGCCTTATCCAGTGTCAAAAGTCTTCGGTGATTCCCTCCTATTACAGGCTTCATCAGAGAGTTTTTTCTTGTGAATGCAGTGCGGAATCAGCAGAAGTGCAGACTCGGAGAGTTCAGTTGTAATTTGTTTGCATTATGAACAGCTTTTCCCTAACCCTTTCATATCCAGCTGCTCTCATGACATGGGATTCAGGACAATCTTGTCCATTACAAAACACAAGAAAGAAAAATACAAACCCCAGCCTTTTGTCCTTGTATCCCAATATCAGGTGCAGAGACTTAAGGCAGGGGAGTTGTGCTGTGACAACACAGTGCTTGTTTCACCACTTGCTTCCCACTCTGCCTGTGGATGTCAATGCTGCATGATTACCTAGATGCAACCTGCAGGGGCACAAATAGAATTTGGTGGGCAACTTTTGAGCCTTCATGAAACTTCCAATACCTCTTAAAAGTTGCCCAAATTTCAAATACAATAAAAGAAGAAATACCCTAACTATTAGTTGTCTATGATGATGATGATGTCATTTTAATTACACTTATTTAAATTCAATTAAACCAATTGAACATTTGCCTAGGTCCTGGCCCTGCCAGTGGTTTGGAGTCTAGTTGCTGATACACCATCCAAAGGCCAAGTAACACCCCTTGATGTAAACACAAACACAGACACAGGCAGCCATGCTTTAGTGCACAACTGACACCTATTCCAGTCACTGGAATGTCGTGCAGTCCCATCATAGGATAGCTGTTTCTACTTCCTTCTCTCCCATGGAGGGGAGGAGGAGAAGAGATAGAAGAAGAGACGACACAGAGCCAACAGACCATGTGAGTGCAAGGCAGCTCACGTGTGCTGAGAGACTTGCTCAGCTGCTCTTACAGCAAAGCTCAAGGCACCAGACTGCGTGGCACATTCCAGATGGGGACTTCTCTGAGGAAGAAATTAAACTGCAGAAGGTGAGAATGGTCAAGCTGATCAAGAGTATGGTGAAAGGACTCATCCCACGTTCCAGATGTGCATGTGCCCCCTTCAAAAGACATGTATGCACATGAAACATTTTTGAGCATTTTTAAATAAAAGCCTTCTGCCAATGTTACATTTCTTGTGCCATGCACATCACATATATATTGCCCCCATTTGCTTCTTCCTGTCCGTCCCCCACCCAACAAAACAAAACTAAGCCATAAAGCCCCATTAATCCAACATTTACAGTCAAGATTCTGAATTTATGCAAGCAGAGAAATTTGAAGATATGGATCCCAGAACAGCCATAGCTCAGAAGTCCACAGAGCCCATTGGAGGCACCCAGACAGTGTAGTACAAGAGGGGCAGAGTTAGCATTGCCAGGAGAACCATCTCCTTGAATTGGCTGACATGCCTCTGATTAAAGCCTCTATCTTATGCAGAGCCACAGAGGCTGGGTGTCTGTCTCAATAATCTCAGGCACTGGGCTAACAAAGCCTGCAAGGCATCATCACACTCACACTCCTCTGCCCCCTCCTTGCTGTGAAGCTAGGCAAAAAAACAACTATAGAAACCACAGGTGTGCGCCCTGCTCACCAGTTTCTGCTGACTCCAGTTGTGTGGCAAGGAATCCCAGCAAGCAGAGTAATAGGAATATGCTCTCTGGCACAGCAGATAGACACATGAGATTCAGATTGTTACATCATTTTATGGTCTTTTCACAAATAACAATAAAGGTGATTTTGCATTTCATACATCTGTAATGCAAATGCAAAACATATATTGGCTGGAATTACATTCAGTTCTGAAAGGTTCTTTTTCTTTTTTCCATCTCATTTTAACAACTTTCACCTGTGTTCACTAACAATTCAAGAGACTCAAGGGACTTAAAACATTTTTCACATCAGATATGAAAGCGGCATCTTTATCCCAGTGTATGCAGGATTGATTATGAACTTTTTATCATACTCAAATCACAAAAGATGATTTCAGTCACCAGTCCACACAAACAATTCACTCCTTCATCATATTTTAGTTTAGCCTGATTGTGATTGTGAGCATACAAATTTACCTTGTAAAGTGGTCCTCATTTTTCTAAATGATTCAAGTCCTGCAGTTGCACTATAGGGTTTAATTTTCTTTGGATGATAGAACACAGGTAGCTTCTGGTAGTTTAAAATACTATCTATTTACAGATGCTCAAAACAGAATCTTGGAAGCAAAATTCCCAGAGTCTCACTGTGGCCAAAGATAACTTCATTTGCCAAAATCTCTATTTAGTGCCCCCAGATTCAAAACTGAAGTACTAATTATTTGAATCTTCCAGCAACTGAAGAGGGCAACCTTCCAAAGGTAAAGGAAAGAGACTTCCAGTGATCAAGAAATACTAATGCTCTTTCATTAAAGTTTCTGACTGATCATGACTTACCTAATGCTCACTCTATTTTGGCTGGGTTTGACATTCAAATATATATGGCAAGGAAAAAGGTAGAGATTGGAGATACTTAAACTGGAGGAGAAATTAGTTTAAGATGTGATAAAATTGAATGAATTTTGAGGAAAATGCCCTGCTAAACATACTTCTTTGGAGGGTCTGTGGCTTGTGAGTGGGTATCATGTCATTGTGTGTGGATATTTCCAATCCTACGTAGTTATGTTTAATTTATTTTTATTGTTTAAATCTGTTGGGAGCCACTGAGTTTTGCAAAGCATAAAAAATCTTCTAAATAAATCAAAACAAAATTAACATGATAGGGGATAGCATGATCTGTATCACAATTGACATATCTACTCATTTAAGATTCATTGCTTTGCTGCATATTGGAACTTCACACCAGAATACAAACTTCTGGCTGGCACAGGCAGGAGTCAAGGGACTCTATGATCAGCATTACTACAACTATTCTGCCATTTATATTTAAAAGTTACAATAATCTATTCACATACTGGTTTCTTCAAGTTGTCGAAACATCATCTTGAGATTTTTACTACCAACTCTGCAAGGAAGGCCAACATCATCATCTCCATATTACAAATTTCTTGCATTTATCATCTATCTCACTATTTCCTGCTATAATTTTCCATGATTTCAGCAGATGCCTTTCCTGGTAACACTGCTACTCTGGATCTATTAACAAGCAATGCTAGAGACTAAACCTGGAACACATAATCCTCAAAGTAATTCTGGCATTCCCTTGCAAGGGCTAGAGATAGCCCAACACAATTATTACACCCCTTTAGTTAAGTATTCATTTGGTTATCATTGGGTGGCTTCATATATCATGCTAAACTATAAAGGAGTTTATCTGGCTTTTTTTGAGAGTCAGGTGAAGCCACTGTAGTTTGCGATCCACAATTTGTTTCTCTATAAGATTTATATACCGCCTCATCCCAGAGGTTCTAAAAACTACGAAATCAAAACAAGGAATAATTTAAAAAAACAATAAACAATAAGAAATAAGAAATAATAATGTTATGGATCCTCCTCTAGCTGCTTAATGTCATGTTCACCATTTCAATGTTCTGTTAACATCGTAACGTGTCACATGTCAAACCGTCAATCCGTGTCTTACATGCTTGCACGTTTCCTGGTATTTTCCATTATTGCTGTGTTCTTTATTTTGCTACTTTGGAATGTATGTTTGGGTTTCCTACTCTGTTCAAGGTTACTTTCCCAGGCGGATGTAACGGTTGCTAGCACCTGGGAGGGGGTGGTTGCTAACGAGCGCTCGGGGCGGGACTGGGTTGGAAGCAAGGCTTTTAAGTTTGTATTTGGCGCGCTTTGGCTCATTCTCAGCTTTCTCTGTATTTGCATACTATTCCTTTAATAAATCAGTTATCTTTAAGCCCGGGCTTGTGAGACTGAGTATTTGGGATTAGGCAACCATTACACTTAATCACTAAATAGTTTCTGGAAAAGCCAGGTTTTAACTATTCTCTGGAAGGTCATAAGAACAGGGGCCATTCTTGTCCAGGAGGGTAACCTGTTCCAAAGCGGGGGAACAACCACTGGGAATCCCTGCTTCCATGCACCCTCCCATTATACCCACTATACCTAGGAAGGGCAAACAGAATTTAGTTAGGCTGGCCACTCTCTAAGATACCCAGACTCCAAGCCATGTACATCTTCATGGGTAATAACCAGTACCTTGAGTTTATGGCATTGCATTATATAAGAACAAGCAACTAAGGCCTGTTCCACAAAACACAGTTATAACAAACAGTTGCATAGAGTGATGAGTGAATCTAGCCATTCTGTTCCTAGAAGACATGTGATGTAACTCGTTTGTACCTGATTTGTTCTGCCATTCTAGTTCTGCAACTAGGATTTCCAACCATTGTTTTTCACCTCTCAGTAATTCCATGTCCCTTTGCTATGATGACATCAGGCAGGTGAGAAAATGAAGAGGTTTTGAATTAGCCATAACTATGTAGTTTACTCTCTTGACTCTGTACACACTTTTACCATTATTTACTCATACCTGTGAAATTTCATATACTTAAATTTATAACTTAAATTGTCCAGAAGAGTTCATTCACACCAAGCAGACAGCAGTCTTAAATCCCAAACTTTAGTCATCATACCTCGTGATTGATCAACTGGGGATAAATGAATCACTAGCCCACCCCCAAAGCACAATACAAGGTTAACTCAAAAGGAGCAGCATATTCAGACCCATTAATAAATGAAAGAATGAAGGGGTACAAGAGTTTTTCAAACAGCATGGGGTTTCTTGAAGCTGGGAGGCTGCTGGAAAGTAAGAGTTAAGTTAAATGTTGGTTTAACAAAATCTCCATCTGTGAAGCTTTTGGTTCTCAAGAGGCAGTGGAGAACCCCTCCATCACAAGCTGGGCAAGCATCTGTGATTGATATCACAGGAGATAAGTTAGAAGACGGTGTCTTCCCTCCTGGTGATTTTAAATTCAGATCACTTCTGCTTCCCTCCCTGCCTCTCTGGAAAGTAAATCTTTAGCCCGAGTCCATGACAGGTGAAAGGAGGGGCTGCTAGAGCCGAAGCCCTCCACCTTCCCACCCCCTGCTCCTGGCACCCCTGCGTCTGTTTCACAAGAGGGGCGCCTGCTCCGTCAGCCCCTGTAATTTCATTTGCGCTTGTCCCTTCCCATTAGCACAGTTGTCTGCCACTAGAGAAGGGAAAATTGATGCTAAACGGGATATCAATTTATCATGGAGTCTGTCACTTGCCACACAGCTCTGCCAGGAGAGCAATGGGACACTGCTGCGCCAGCCAAGCAGCACCTGTAATTAACAGCCTGCCAGCATTTCCCTCTTCTAAGGTGCACACAAGAAGGAAGACCCTCCAGATAAAGCATTGGAAAATCCCAACTAAATGGGTGCTTGCTAGGCTTCTCATTGATGTTCATCAGCTAAGTCAGAAATGGACCTGTTGTAGAAGCCTAAAAATTAGGGTGACCACTTAGTGAAAAGCACGGATCACAGAAGTAGTGACTGGCCTGCACCACAATGGAGTATTTCTCCTGCACTTCCTGCAACCTTGCCCTATGTCATCCTCCATGGTGCTAGCTAGTCACAGCAGGTGGCAACACGTAGCTGAATTTGTCTGATCTTTGTAAAGCTATGCAGAGCCAGGCCTGGTAACACTTTGATGGGAGACGATCTGGACATCCCAGATATCAGCTGAGAAGCCAACAAACCATATCAGAAGAAGGCAATGGGAAACCATTTTTGTACTGTTGCCCAAAAAACTACACGGATGATACATCCCTACAGAAAACCAGATGGACTCAAACAAGACTTTATCTTTAATGCCATCTAGCATTCCATTCTTCCTGCCTTAATAGTAGGCCATGTCCTCCATCCCCTACCTCCCAAAAAATTAACCATTTTTGAAAAAGTGCAGGATAGATTTGTATCTCCCATGTTACCTCATCAATATATGACCAAGTGCTTATTCTGGCAGGAGACAGATTAGTTTAGCAAGAACCAAGCAGAGTTCCATGCAATGGTTCTGTTCTGACGCAGATTTAATTATGATAAAATTTGCAAGTGGTCAGCTGTATAATTTTTAATATTAGAAGTTGCAAACTGAGCAGAATAACAGCCAGAAAAAAAATAACAACACTTAGCCCACTGTTCAATCTTAAAATATGCCCATATGGGAGCATCTTCATAGTATTATTTAATATTTCAAATTAAGAGAAATATAAATTACTGAAAGTCTGTTTTCTTCACACCTCCTCTCCTTTTCAGTTTAATTTTCAGCATTGTCAAACATGAGTGACAATGAGGCAGGGATTTTAGAAGAGACGCACAGGGAGACATCTGCCAGCTTTAGATGTTCAGATGTCGGCAGGCATTCATCTTGGCACAAATCAGGATCAGCCACTTTTGCACTTCTGTTGCTCTGGCCCCTGTTCTCTCCATGTAACCTCTAGGCTGGTACACAGAATACATAGAATTCACATGCTACACACCCACACACCCATGAATATATGCTTATATAAATGTATGTATATCAGCTGGTTTTGACAAGATCATGAAAAAGTTGGGAATTCAGATTTGGAGCAAAGGCTGGTGACTTTTATTATTACTAGATGTTTATCCCGCCTTTTTAAAATATATAACTCAAGGCACCAAGTATACTTAATGCTCTTACCTCCTATTTTCCCCACAATAACAACCCTGTGAGGTGGGTTGGACTGAGGGAGAGTGACTGGCCCCAAAGTCACCCAGCCCGCTTTCATCCTAAGGGAGGCCTAGAACTCACCTGGTTTCTAGGCCAGCGCCTTAACTACTACACCAGACTGGCCCTCTTTACAACAAACTGGCTTTACTTTACAACAGGCAATGCCTTCTTGATAAATATAAGGTTGCCAGACTGACATTTCAGAAAGGACGCTGTAAAGCTGTTTTCTTTATTTAAATCAGTGTTTTTCAAACTTGGCAACCTTAAGATGTGTGGACTTCAATTCCCAGAATTCCTCAGTCAACATGAATTGAAGTCCATACATCTTAAAGTTGCCAAGTTTGAAAAACACTGATTTAAAGGAATGCTTTAGCTTACAACATTTGGAAATTAAGGAGTGCCGGGCATTAAATTCTAACAAGTGGCCTTTACATGCAATATGAGACTTCCCCTTTTGTGAGGGACATTTGGAAATAAGGGACAGGTGTTAAGTTAAGCCCCTCACAAGGACCTAGCGAGTTGAGGGATATTTGCATTTTTCTAGTCTTAAGAGCTGTCAAGGCTACAGGCTAAGATATGAGGAAGGTGCTGGTTGTCGGAGAAAGGAATAGAGAGGAAAAGGTTCTTTTCTCCTCCACCCAGCCCCAGTTCATCTCTCTCCCCTCTCCCCGCCTGGCCACTGGTCTGCTCCGTGCACTTTTTTCCAAACAGTGAGGTTGTAACTCATGGGGCTGACACCAACCTGTGAGTAACGAGCCGGGAGCCCGAGTCACAGGGGTGAGTTACAGCTTCTGCCTGCGTACAGGGGGACATCAATCGCGGGTGATGCACGGATAGAAATGTAACCATAAACGCTGCAGGGAAGGAACTGCAGGGCAAGAAATAAATCCTGGGCAGGCAGGAGGAGCAAGAGCAGGGACCTGCTCTTCCTCATGCCAGGTCCCCACCGTGGGTGCCTGTGTGTGGGGCAAGGGATGGGGAAACAGCCACTTTGGAAAGAGCGTCCCTTTTAAACCTCATTCTCAGAGAACGCCCCCGATGAGAAACCTCCCCACTTCACAGATCCTGTTGGAGAGCTCCTTTCCCATGGAAGGATATTCCCACATGCCTATAGATCATGACATGGGAAAAGATCCTTCTTCGCCCACCAAGGCCATAATTAAGAGGGTGAAAGGGTCAGGCAGACAAAACGGAGTGCAGGGTGGCCAATGGAGCAAAACGAAGGATCGTTAGATTTTAATGAGCAAAGACTGACAAACAAAGAATATGGGTATCTATGCACATTTATTTATAGAAATACAAGGTATCTTGCAAAAGGATACAAACCATAGGATAAAATATGTTTATGTCAACATTCCCCCCAGACAATATGTGACTATAACTCTAATAAACTACCACTAGCAAGAACACCAGACAGGAATGGTGGGACTTACAGTCCCACCTCATCTGTAAAATGCCTGGTTGGGCTGTTAATGAGTTATTCTCTAGGAAAAAAGTGAGGCACGCTTACTGTTTCCATTGGCTTGGGGACATCACATGATTTCGTTATCATTAGGCACTGTGTACTGTACAGGTAGTCCTCACTTAATGGCCACATTTGGGACTGGCAACTCTGTCACTAAGTGATGTGGTCATTAAGCAAGACATCATGTGACTACAACTTGCAATATTACTGCTAGATTCTCCATTGACTCTGCTTGTCAGAACCTGGCTGTGAAGAACACAAATGGCCATCATGTGACCATGGGCACTGCAATGATCATAAACACCTGCCTGTTCTAAAGTGCCCAAAAGTCAATCATGTGATTTTGGGGGAGCTGTGACAGTCGTGTAAGGACTGGTCATAAAGTTACTTTTTCGGCGTCGCCTTAACTTTGAATGGTCACTAAACAGGGCAGTCGTTAAGTAAGGACTACTTGCATATATCATGGGTGATTAAAATAATTACTGATATTGATACTTATTCAGTCTGGATTGGACAAATTCAGTTCCGACAGTGCTATTTTCAAGAATTCACAGAAACAACTCAATTATTCCACAAATGGTGGTAGCAAATTGGCAATACCAAACTAGACCTCTCACTTGGTGGGTGTTGTACCTGTATCTCTGCAGCCATGGAAAACGGCTTCTCATCTCCTTAACCCTGTATAAACCATTGCCCATTTCTGTTTTTCCTTCTACAGGGATGAGGTCTCTGTCTCAAGGGAAACAGGAGGATTTTTGTGTTCAGTATCTAAGAGAGCACTTGTTTCTGAAGAATTTCTGTAATCTACATCAAGAGTGAGCAACCTATGACCCTGAATGAGAAAACTACAGTAAGCATTAGGCTTAATTCACTTGAAAACCAAAGAAAAATCCTTTCCTTCACCTGGGAAAAAAAATGGGGACACCCCCCAATCTTGTCTGTGTTTCTGATGAGGCCCTGTCTACTCTGAATCACAGTGCTGGCCCTCAGAGCTTCCAAAATGTTGAATGTAGTCTCTGGATACCAAAAGATGTATATTAAGCACAGCACATTTTAAGGATGAATTAAACTAAGGCCACAGCAGAAGGCTTGCTTACGATAGCTTAATTTTTAAAAAGCCAGCACTTTCACTTGGAACACAGAAAGGATTTGAGAGAACAAATTTTTATGTAATAATGTGGCCATTGTATCTCAGGGCCATTATGCAGGCAATTCAAAGGTTACTGATTACATGGATTCTGGATTTGGCTGTTCCCATTTTTGATGGAATTGTCCAAGTAGCAGACACCTGCACAGAAAAGTCAGCATGATCACCACAAGGAGCTTCTTACACTCCCTACGAGAATTATACTTTTCTGGAACAGTATACCAGTGGTACCAGCTGATGCAACGGTACCAGCTGATGGGAAGGCGATGGGAGAAAAAAGCCACTTTGCCATTTGAAGAAATAAAAAAAATGTCCTGTTTCTTAATCAATTGCAACTGGAACTCTAGTTCCCACTGAGATACACTTCCCTCTTCTCTCTCCCTCAGTTGAAGAATTTGTGAGTTGGATTTCTTAAATTGTTTTCAGATCCTTTCACCAAACTGGTTAATCTTACATGTACAAGGAGCCTGAGCTAGGGAATATTCAAACATATCTTTTTCAGTCAGCTTTTTTTTTAATGGCTCCAAGACCTGATTTCTGAGGGGCTTTTTGGGTGGAATGCCCTCTCCCTGGTAGCTTCCCAGGTATCAGTGTTTTCAGGACCAGATTAATACTTTCCCAAGCTTTCTTACATCTTAGTTGTACTGCTTTTAAATTCTTTGTGCTATAGTTTGCTGATGCTGTTCATGCTGTTTTTATTCTAATGCTTTTATCTGATTTAGATTCTATATTTATGTGCTATATTTATTATTTTTATAGTTTATTTTTTATTCGTGAAATGCCCACATAACATTTTTTACTTTATTTGTAGCATTTCTATACTACCTATCATAAGGATGTGCTTCCAACTGCTGTATAACAATTTGTTTTCATTTATATATTCTGCAGCTTCAAGTAGGAAAAAGCTTTCGTTAGTCTGTATCTTTACAAGCAGGATATATTCTATAAAAAATAAATAAATAAAGAACACTGCATATAGAAAGTTAGCTCAAGAGAGGAAAAGATTCAGCCTAATTTTTCCTCCCTTTGTGGGATACATTCAAATATGTGCACCCATACACACACACACACATGCACGCACACACACACACACACACACACCCCATCTGCATCCTGAAGTGGTTCTATTTTATTGCTTATTTTGTAAGTACATAAACTGGATCACATTCTTCCTAACAAAGTTTTGGTTCCCTTTGCCTGCACAAAACTCACTTTGCTCATTTGGGCTTTTCCCATTTTCCCAGTTAGGACACTTCTTATAGTTACCTAAAACCTCTTACAGTTAAAAATACTGTTATGCATCTGTGGTCCCAGAACTGTGGGTAACATTATCTACAGGCATAATTCCAACCTCACCTTCACAATAAAATTTTATTTTTGACCCTACTATTAATATCTTTAAATTTTGCAGTTTTGTTACATTGCTTGTCTGCTATAGCTGTGGCCTTAGCCACCATGACTTTGAATGGCATTTAGATCTATTAAAAGATGATGTAGCATAACAGGGACAGCGTCATTCAGGAAGCAAGTCTATTTGCCTTTCCAAAATCGATGGGGTAAAAGGCTGAGCAAAGTTACAGGTGAAGGAAAAGTATCAATAAAAGAACATAGAACATCTGTTTAGAAAGATGTTTAGTTCTCTAAAAAAAATCCTTGGCACATAGAAAATATGTGGAGGAATGTTTAAATGCACAACAGATATAGGCCAGGGAGGCCCAGATACTATGGTCTCACTGATGCTGATGCTGATGCTGATGCTGATGCCTGGTCTTTTAAACCATATTAGGCTATTAGGAGAGCTTGCTATTACAATCACAAAATATTCACACTAGAAAGGATCAGGCATGCCATTACCCAAATGGACATGCCCAGAGGCTTATGATATTCAGGAATTTAGTATTCAACTCCCTTATGTATCAGACTACTTGGTACTGGAACAGCTTAAGAGTAGATATCGGGACAGAGCAGAGTGTGTATCTATGAATACCAGAGAAACATATTGGTTCAAATTTAGTTGGTGTTAACTGGCCAACCTCTTGTATGGTTAGGCACGTTTGCCCACTGTCTGAAAGTGCCAGAGACAGAATGGGCCAGTAATTGCCTGTGTTCTCCCAATGAAGCAGTATCATTTTTATGTAAATATGACATTTTCCCTGATGCTCTTGAATGTGCACAAAAAAAGGAGAAAATTTAATCGAGTCTCATCATGTCTGCCGCCGGCCAAAGCCGTCTTTCCTCTCTCTCTGCTGCTCTGTTGTTTTAAGAGCTTGGCTAATACGTGTCATCCACCCCCATACGCCAGGAAAGCATCTTGCAGGCCATGCTCAGGTACAACCTAAGCTATCCAAATCACAGTGAGACATAAATGATGTCATGTCAAAAAGCATTAAAGCAGGCTTTGGAGAGTCAGATAATCCCCATCTCTGGTATTTATTTGTAGATGGGTCCTATTAGCATTTATAGTGAATTATATGAATGCTATCCTGGGACCTACCCAGATGCCAAGTAGGAAAATCTTCTAATCCCAGTTACAGGAAGTCCTCCTCACTTCAACCTTCTGTTTCCATAGATTTTCCAATTTTAGTTCTCAGTGGGGCTGCACTTTCCCAGACAGAACTTGTGTGTAATTTGGAGGTCTTCCTAAACTTTGGTTTGATGAGAGTATAGCCAGATTCATCTGGTGCATAAATTATGCCCTTTCCCTGGATTGAAAAACGCTTCTTGTAGTCACTCATGCCTTAGCCATATCTTGTTTTGATTACTGCAACACTTTCTACATGGGGCTGCCCTTGATGAACACTCAGAAACTATAGCTGGTCCAGCATGCTGCAGCCCAAGTACTTATGGGTGTACTTCATTTCACCCATATGGCACCTCTATCTTGCAAGTTGTACTAGATGCCCATTGGCTTCTGGGTGCAATTCAAGATGCTATTTGTCACCTAGAAAGCTCTTTATAGCTTAGGGCCTGGATACCTGTGGAATTGCCTTTCTCCTATTGGTTCTGCCTGACCGGTAAGATCTGGGCAGGGTTAGCATGCTCTAGGTCTACCCTTGGAAATGGACCTTCTCTCTGGCAGTACCTATCCTTTGGAATGCATTCCCCTTGAAGCCTGTATTGCCCCAAACCTATTGTTCTTAAGGAAAGCCTTGAATACTTAGTTTTTTCAGCAGACCCTGGGGCAGGGTGATTTGTGACCCTGCTCATGATATCTGACACAGGTCTGTCTGTCTGCCTGTCTGTCTGTCTTTATTTATTTATTTATTTATTTATTTCTGCTATGGGACGATTGTTTTTCTTTTGTAGTTGCTTTTAATTGTTGCTATTATATTGTTCTACATGCCTGGAGTTGGTACAGTAAATGGATAAATGAGATGGCCTATACATTGATCAAATATATACCAATAAACAAGCATATCAGGAGAGAAAAATGCTACAGGATCTCAGGAATGTGAGATAAACTGGACAGTTTCCTGAAAATGTCAAGTGCTTCCCCTCCCCCCCCTTCTATTGCTTACAAATGCAAAATGGTGTGCTTAAATACACGGGCATCTTGAAGATCTCTGGGATGAAGACAAGTGGCTGAACCAGATTTTCAGATGTTGGGAGCAGGAGGCAATGAACTGTATTTCTTGGTCTCTGAGCTCTTCTGACAACAAATTAACCAAAAACAAATTACACAGAATGTTTTAATTTGCTTAATTTAGCTATGCTGCAGAATTCAGCTTTTTCTTGGTGCAGAATTTAAAATACGAATACAAAATAAAAAAAAGAAACTGTCCTAATGATAACTTCCCTGTTCTGCAGTCCAGGATGCATTGGTTGTGGTCACACAACACACTTAATTGGGTCATGTGTAGGGTTAGTGTTTCAACAGAATACACTAAGCCAGTTAGCACTATGGATGGAAAATATCTGTTCAGCCCAAACTGACCCCAGTTAGCCATGACTTTTGAATGAGAAACAGAGATTTAATCTTCTCTTCCAACTGCCAAGGAAGTCCTAGTGCAGCCCATCCCCCAAAATAGGACTGCTCTATAGATTCACTCTCAATCATTTTACTTTCATCCTCTGTGGCCACTTGGGGGGGATAAAGCATGGGAAGATAGAATATGGCAATAAGTAAGCATCAAAGATGGCCACTCCCTGTTTGACTAGGATGCCTGCGATTGTGCATGGGAGTGTATATTGACTGTATACGTGCAAGTAGTGGCAGGCTGCATCAATGAGTCACGTAAACACTGCCATTATACAATTAACACATCATTTTCAGTGAGCAGGGAGGAAGTGAGTAGTTTGATACAGTCTCAAAAAACAAAACAAAAAGAAAGGGGGGGGGGTCATCAGCAGCACTCAAATACTTATCCCAACAAATAACATATTTTGCTAGGTATGCTGAAAACTCAATGGACCAGTTTTGCTGAACTTAACTTGGAGGGCAATATTTCCACAATTATATTTGAAAATATGGATTCCTCTCATTCTCTTCTAGCAAAAGCCTTAGACACCCCACAGCTGCTAACAACTGGCAAAGGATTAAAGAGGGAACTATTATATGCATATTCAAGCTGTCAAGACAACACATCTGTAATGATTGCCTACTCTAATAGACTCAGACTCACAAGCAGGAACTTAATGATATCTGATTTATTAAAGAATAGTATGCAAATACAGAGAAAGCTGAGAATGAGCAAAAGCGCGCCAAATACAAACTAAAAACCCTCGGCTCAAACGTAATCCCTTCCCTCGCCCTGCCGTTGCAAACTCCCCCCCCAGGTGCTGGTAACCGTTTCTGCTGATGTCCTGGGAAAGGAACCTTGAACACACGAGATACCCAAACACATTCCAATCCAGCTACTAACATATAACAATCCCACAAGATGGAATCCTCCTCCCCTCCCAGATGAAACATGCATCAGCCAAATGACATGCGAAATGTTACGATGTACCGGCAACATTGGAACGGTGAACATGACATACCGCCCCCCCAAAACCACTAAGGAGCAGGTCTGAGAGGATAAGCTAGATGAAAGCGGCAAACCAAAAGAGGAGATTGGACATCACGGGCAAACACCCATTCAGGGTGGGGAAAGTGCTTCCAGAGAATAAGGTACTGTAGAGTGCCATGTAGTCGGCGAGAATCAAGGACCTCCTTCACCTCAAAATGTTGTTGCCCGTCAATCATGATCGGAGCAGGAGGTAGGGGTTGCGGATGCCAGTGATCTGAGTGGTTGACAGGCTTGAGTAAGCTGCAATGAAAAACAGGATGTAAACGTTTCAGATTGTGTGGCAAATCCAGTCTAAACGTGACAGGGTTAACAACTCCCACAATGGGAAAAGGTCCAACAAACTTAGGAGCCAACTTCTTCGAGGGCTTAATGAACTTAGTGGAAAGGTAGACCTTATCACCAACTTTAAAAGCAGGTTGAAGGGCTCGTCGCTTATCGGCGTGCAGTTTATAGGCAGATTGGGCATCAGCCAACGCCTGTTGAATTACTGGCCACGAAACAGCCAGTTGAGCAGCCCAATCAGAAGCGGAGCAGGGCTGTGTGGAGGGTTGAGGCAACTCAGGAATGGGAACAAAGTCCCGGCCAAACACAGTATGGAAAGGGGTGTGTCTCGTGCTCTGATGGACAGCGTTGTTATAAGCCACCTCAGCAAAAGGTAGCAGATCAACCCAATTGTCCTGCTGATAGTTGACAAATGCCCGCAAAAATTGCTCCAGGGTCAAATTAAGAGCCTCTGTAGATCCGTCAGTCTCCGGATGCGACGCAGTGGACAACGCCTGCTTGGTACCCACCAGCTTTAAAAATGCCCTCCAAAATTGGGAAGTGAACTGTGTTCTGCGGTCCATGATCAAGCGGGAGGGGCTCCCGTGAATCCAGTAGATGTGGATTAGAAAAAGGCGGGCCAGTTGCTGTGCAGACGGAATGGAAGCACATGGAATGAAATGGGCTTGCTTAGAAAAGTAGTCCTTTACCACCCAAATCACAGTCTTTCTCTGAGTAGGAGGCAAATCCACAATGAAATCCATGGAAACCTCCTCCCAAGGACAGGAGGGGCTGGCCACCAGCTGCAGCAGCCCTTGCAGTTTGCCCCCCTTCCATTTTGACATGGCACAGACAGGACAAGAAGCAACATAACTTTTTACATCACGTCTCAATGTGGGCCACCAAAACTGGCGGCGCACCAGATGCAAAGTTTTGACAAACCCCAAATGACCAGCCACTTTATCACCATGAGACCTAATCAAAATTTCCCTTCGCAAACTGTCAGGGACATAGAAGCGGTTTTGCTTCCAAGCTAAGCTTCTGTCAAATGTAACATTGTCTCTATTCACTTGCAACCAAGTGTCAGATTTCAGCTCTAGCAGAAACTGTTGTTGCAATTGCGAGGGAATTGGCGTCCTTCCCCCAGCCGGTGAAACTGAAGCTGGGGGCAGCTGTGCATGAGTCTGACTGCATGTGACAGCTTGCAACCCCAATTGGGGTGCTGCCCACACTGTACCCACAACGTCAGGTGCCTGGACCAAATCCTGGGGCAGGCGGGAAAGCGCATCAGCCAGGAAGTTTTTCTTGCCCGGAATGAACTTCAACTTAAAGTCAAAGCGACTGAAAAATTGAGCCCAGCGGATCTGCTTAGGACTGAGTTTACGGGGCGTGCTGAGCGCTTCCAAATTTTTATGGTCAGTCCAAACTTCAAAAGGACATTTAGCCCCCTCTAAGAGGTGGCGCCATGCCTCCAAAGCAGCCTTGACTGCAAAAGCTTCTTTCTCTCAAACATGCCATCGTCTTTCCGTCTCGGAAAATTTCCGGGACAGATACGCACAGGGCTTCAGGCGGTCATCAGCATCCGCTTGCAGCAAGAGCGCTCCAATTGAGAAATCGGAAGCATCCACTTGAACCACAAAGGGTTTAGTGGGATCAGGGTGTTGAAGAATGGGTTCAGCAGTGAACAGGCTTTTGAGTTTGTCGAAAGCCAACTGGCATTCAGGTGTCCAATTGAGCAATGCCCCCGGGTTCTTCACCTTGCGTGTGTCCCCCAACCCCTTCGTACGTAACAAATCAGTGAGAGGCAATGCAATTTCTGCGAACCCCTGGATGAATTGGCGGTAATAGTTGGAAAACCCAAGAAAATTTTGGAGCTGCCTGCGGGTACGTGGGCGCTCCCACCCCAAAATAGCTTGAATCTTCGCAGGATCCATTTCAATGCCCTTGTCAGAGATCCTGTACCCCAGGTAGTCAAGCTGAGTCTGATGAAATTCACACTTAGAAAGTTTAGCATAAAGCTCAGCCTTTCTCAGTTTGCTAAGCACCTGTTTCGCCAAGTGCTCATGTTCCTCCTCCATTTCAGTATAAATCAAAACATCATCCAAATAGACCAGTACACCCTTGAACAAATGTTCATGTAACACTTCATTGATCAATTGCATGAACACCCCTGGTGCCCCCGCCAACCCAAAAGGCAAAACTTTGTACTGAAAAGAACCCAGAGGACAATTGAAAGCAGTCTTCCATTCATCCCCCTCCCGTATGCGGATGCGGAAATAGGCTTCCCGCAAATCCAGCTTAGAGAAGATTTTCCCCTTAGCCAGATGTGCTAACATGTCTTTTATTAATGGCAGAGGATATTTAATATCGAGACTGCATTTAATCCGCGGTAATCTGTACAAAGTCTCAATGTCCCATCCTTCTTCGCTTGAAACAAGATGGGGGCACCCACTGGCGAATTTGCTGGTTCAATAAAACCCCTGGCCAAGTTTTTGTCCACAAACTCCCTCAATGCCGCCAGTTCCTTTTGCATCATGGCATAGATTTTTGGTTTGGGCAGTTGCGCATCGGGGACCAACTCTATCACACAGTCAGTTTTTCGATGAAGTGGAAGTTGGTCCGCTTCCTTCTCACCAAACACATCCGCAAAGCTTTGGTATTGCTCCGGCAAGCCCTCCAGTGGGGTGACAGCGAAATGCGGGGTTGCTGCCGCTGCCCTCCCCACTGCAGCCTCCGGAGCGTCGTCCTCCCCAGGGGCTTGATAGAAACCATCCCCAAAAGTCAAAGTCCTGTGCACCCAATTTATATATGGGTTTTGTTGGACCGACCAAGGAATCCCCAGAATGACTAAGGGACCCCCCACAAGTGCCACCACAAACGGCAGCCCCTCACGGTGGCTGCCCATTTGCAATGCCACCATGCCCGTGAAATGGGTGACTGGTTTCCCCCCCGCCGTAGAACCATCCAGCTGGGTGAAAATCATGGGACGTTGCAGTGGAAAGCTGGGTAACTCCAAAGCAGCCACCACGTCAGGGTGCATCAAGCAACGCGAACACCCTGAATCGATCAATGCCCAAACTTCAACGGTTCTTGTGCGGGAGCCTAACTTCACTTTAACGGTCAGTGTGGGATAGTTGGCACTCACCGAAATATGTTCGCGCCCATCCTCCACCACCTGCCCACAGGCGCTCTTTAAAGCAGGTGGCTGGCATTTCCCGCCGGCTGGAGTAGATCGAGCTCCCCCTCGCCCCTGAAGTAAGGAATCTCCTCCACTTCAGTTTCAGCCATGGCTGCCTTCATTTTCCTGGGTAGAGAGGGAGATTTCCCTGATGGCTTCCCCGGACGATCATCGGTCTTTCCCTTCGGGCACGCCGCCGCTCGGTGACCTTCCTTCCCACATCGGAGGCGTTGCCCTTTCACATAGCGGCGCTCCCTCTCCTCTTCCCAGGCACGTTGACCGGACTTTCCAGTGGGTGCAGCAGTGCGGGAACCCTTGCTGAGCCCAGCATATCTCATCACCTTCCTGTGAGCGAAAGTCTCATGGGCATGCTCAGCCTTCCCTGCCAGCTGTATCCATTCATACAGGGTATCTCGGTCATCCCTGCCAAGCGACCACCTCAGGACCTCCGTATTCAGACCATCCTTAAAAAGTTCTATTAATGTGGATTGGGACCAATCCTCAACCTTCCCAGTCAGAGCCTTAAATTCCAGAGCATAGTCTGCCACCGATCGTGGCCCCTGGCACAGCTCCCTCAGTGCCCATTTTGCTCTTTCTTTAGCTAATGGGTCTTCAAAGTGTAGTTTCAACGCCCACAGGAATTCTTCGAACTCCTCCAGCTCAGGGGCATCCGATTGACATAACTGCACATACCAATCGGCAGCCCGGCCCTTAAGCTTAGTGGCAATGGCATTAATCTTGGCTCTTTCTGAACGAAAATACTGCTCCCATTCATCCATATAACTCCTTGCATTGGTAAGGAAGAACGATAGCTTAGTTGGATCTCCATCAAATTTAATGGTAAAGTCCTTAACCCCCACTCCGGGCGGTCCCTTCACCACAGCTGGGCGGTCGGGCTTCCTTTTAGCTCCCAGGGATCTCCGCTCTTGAGGAGGGGACCTTGAAATCCTCACCCTCGGCGCTCTTGCTTCCTCTCTGTGCCGGGTCCTACTCCTTTCCTCCGGGGAAGTTGGGGGCAAAGAAGGAGTCAAATGCCTATTACTAGACTCCTCTCTCCTCCTCTCCCAGGGACCCCAGTCCATGGACATTTTCCGAAACATAAATTCTAGTGACTCCAATTTGGCCTCCACCAGTCTTATACGGTCAGGGGTTTGGGAATCCTCCTTTCCCTCCTGTCTCACCACAGTTGGGGAACTCGGGTATCGCTGCTTCCAAGACGTTTTGGACGTCCCTGGTAGGGATCCCTGTGTTTCATCCCAGGTGATCAGCTCGCCTGGCAACTCACCGGTCGGTTCAGGGGCTCTTTTACCTCCAACCTCCTCTTCTCCTAGGCTGGAGCTTGACCCCTCTCGAACTTCTGAAAGCTCTCGAGGAGGGACTCGCTCCGTTCTTATCACTGTGGAGTCGGGTTCCCCCTCGCTTGATTCCTCGCTTTCAGTGGTTTGGGGATTTGGTTTGCTCATCGCTAGCACTTCTCCCTCACAAAATAAATCTGGAAAGGGGCTAATGGAAATTTTTTTGGATTCTCAGCATTATGTAATGATTGCCTACTCTAATAGACTCAGACTCACAAGCAGGAACTTAATGATATCTGATTTATTAAAGAATAGTATGCAAATACAGAGAAAGCTGAGAATGAGCAAAAGCGCGCCAAATACAAACTAAAAAACCCTCGGCTCAAACGTAATCCCTCCCCTCACCCTGCCGTTGCAAACTCCCCCCCCCCCCCAGGTGCTGGTAACTGTTTCTGCTGATGTTCTGGGAAAGGAACCTTGAACACACGAGATAACCCAAACACATTCCAATCCAGCTACTAACATATAACAATCCCACGAGATGGAATCCTCCTCCCCTCCCAGACAAAACACGCATCAGACAAATGACATGCGAAATGTTACGATGTACCGGCAACATTGGAACAGTGAACATGACAACATCAAAGTTAGAAATGAAGAGCCTCAAATCTTTGCCTAAAGAGTTGGCCATTTACTTTTCCATGGTAAGCTAGAAAACATTGAAATGAATTCTCACCAAAAATCAATACAAGCAACAATATGCATGAAAAGAAAAAGAAAAAAAAATAAGCAGGAATCATGCAGTCTTCAGGAGGAGATTTAGGGACTCTCTCTGAACAAACAGCTCAAATGCAGAAGTGTGAAAGGTCTTGAACTTTAAACGCGAGCACTTGCACTCAGTTTTGCATTCAACATTGCCTAGACTAGCAGATGACAAAACATCTTAGTATCTGGAGGTCCCAAGTTTCTCCCCTATCTCTACCTCTCTACCTTCTCTAGACAGAAACTGGCTATGGTGAAGCTGTGCTCAGAAATAAAAGCATAGGCTGGTTCTCAGCGAAGAATATCACACTTACCCTTTATTTATTTCAATGTGCAAAGCCATTATCCCAAAGTTTCCCATTTAACCAAGATATTGTTACTGATTTCAGCACTAGGTGTTTACAGACTTTCTTGATAGGACAGGATGGGCAGAAGGATAGCTCAACTTGGCTTGCAGCAGATGGGTTAGGAAATATGGGAACTGTAGTTTGATGAAGGCTGTTCTAAATTAAACGAATGGTTTCCTATGATAAGGAATGGAAGTCAGTGTCATATGATGGCAGTCAGAATCTGTATCTCACTCATGTCCTACATTTATACATGGAACGAACTACTATGAGACGGTTCAAAGACAGGGCCCCAGTGTGGGCCTAGCTAATTGGCTCCATAGAGACCCAAGAATGGGGAGATGACTGGGGAGATGTTTATAGCAGCGTTTCTCAACCTTGGCAACTTTATGATGTGTGGACTTTGACTCCCAGAATTCCCCAGCCAGCGCATGCTGGCTGGGGGTTTCTGGGAGTCGAAGTCCACACGTCTTAAAATTGCCAAGGTTGAGAAACGCTGATCTATAGAATCCAGAGGCAACTGCCTTTCAATGAAACATGGGAGAATATTCTTTTCAGGCCCTTTTTAGCCTGAGACCCTATTTCTACAGTCATCTCATTCCTAAAATTATCCTATGGTTGGAGTGTTCTTCCAACATCTTGGGGGATTCCAAATGTTGGTATTCTTGGGGCCTTTTTAATATTCCGCGTCTTCTCACTACCGTCAAATGATGTAAATCAATGATTCTCAATAAAAGTGGGTGGGTAGGTGGGAGGGGGAATACCCTTTGAGAGCATGAGAAGGTCAGGAGAGGCTCAATCAGCTCCCTGATTCTACGTCAGAAAATGGAACATATATGGTATACGTCACCAGAGAAATTGTCTAGAATGTATAAAGTGTTGGCAGAGTGCTAGGAAGCATTTGGCCCAGGAGAGATCAGAAAAGTCACACACCAGGCATTTCTATAAAAATAAATTTATTTACAGAAAACAAACATATTTAAAGGCTGTTTGCTGAGAGGAGAGATCTCTCTCAGCTGCATACTCTCTGCAAGCCTACACAGAAGGGAAACTGAAACTAAAACAAGTCCAGGCAAGTTCCTCCCCTTAGGCAATGCAACCATTAACACGTGAAAAGGGGACAATTAAATTCAACCTCTTCACCTGGCCAAAATGATTAGTTACCATAGTAACCTTAATCTGTAGTAGAAAACATATTAACACTCCCTTTTTTATACTACAGAATAAACCAATTTTCTTTGACAACTCTGTATGTCTTTCCATTCACAATATTTTAACATTATCTCCCCTTTGGTTTAACAGAAAGCTACCATCCTTCTTCCTGTGTATTTCCAAACCTAGGTAATTTGTTACAGTTCCAAGGCTTTTTAATGTGAAATGGCTTTTCATGCAGGCTTCAAAATCAAGCCTTTGTTTTTCTGTTGATGTGAACAGCAGCAAATCATCAACATAAATGCACAGATACATACAGCCTTGTTTGTCTTTCTTCATATATACACATGGATCTGCTTTTCCTTTTTCAAAACCAAAATTCTGCAGTTTTTCATCTAATTTTTGGTTCTAGGATCTAGCAGCTTGCTTTAACCCATAGATTGACTTCTGCAGTTCACAGACTAGATTCTCCCCTTTTTCATAGCCAGGGGGTTGCTGCATGTATAATTTGTGGTCTAAATCACCATAGAGAAATGCAGTTTGAATGTCATAGTGGTGACATTCAATAGAATTTTTAACAGTAATCTAATTGATTCACCTTTAGTAACTGGTGCAAAAGTCTTGTCAAAGTCTAAACCTTTCCTTTGAGTGAACCCTTTTGCAACTAACCTTGCTTTATATTTTTGGATTTTGCCATCAGCATCCCTTTTCAGTTTGAAAACCCACCTGCAACCTAGGCAGCGTTCATTGGGAGGTTGATTTACCAGTTTCCATGTTTTATTTTCTATCAAGGATGCTAACTCCTGTTGCATGGCAGAATGACAATTCTGTGCAATCTCAGGTGGTAAAGCATTCACTTGACTCAGGTTCTGTGAATATGTGAAAAGCCTTTACTGTTTCAGCCTGAAAACATGATGGAGGAATGCCTTTATTACTTCTCTGAGATCTGCGAGGTAATACAGGGCTTAAATTTTGACTCCTATCACTTTCCTGAGAAGCATCTGTCTCATTAGACAGATCTTCAGTTTGCTTTTCTGGTTTAATGTCCACATCAGGCAAAAGATCACCATCAGCAAGTCCTTGTTGTTCTCTTGTGGTGGTCAGATCAACTGGAGAGCTAGAATTTAATCTCCCCCAGTTTTGCTCAGCAAAAGAAGCACTTTTGCTAATTATTAATTGCTCTCCCACTATGAACCTGTAGCTCCTCTGGCTTTGTTCATAGCCAACAAAAATGGCTTTCTTTGTTGTGGGGCCTCCTTTCCTTCTCTGTTGCTTTGGAATAGGAACCCAAGCAGTGCTACCAAACACTCTTAAGATGGTTTACCTTTGATTTCACACCATAAAACAAATGGAATGGAGTGTCCTGAATCACAGAGTTATACAATCTGTTTTGTACATAACAGGCAGTAGATATTGCCTCTCCCCAATACTTAAAAGATAAATGTGAATCTTTCAGCATGCATTCCATGGCATTTTGCAAGGTTCTGCCCTTTCTTTCAGCAACACCATTTTGCTGAGGGGTATAAGGGTTAGAAAGAATTTGTTCTATCCCCTTTTCTGCTAGGAACCTTTTGAATTTGTGAGAAAGGTACTCTCCTCCTCTATCACATTGGAGTGCAGATACAGGCCTAGGGAATTTTCCATTTGCCCATGTCACAAAACTTTAAAATTTTTCAAATGCCTCAACTTTATGTTTTAAGATGTAGATAAATGTGTATCTTGAGAAATCATCAATGATGGTCATTGCATACCTTGCTTGTCCAAGACTTGGAGCAAAAGGACCAATAACGTCAGAGTGTACAATTTCCAAAGGCCTGGTTGTAACTCTCTCACTGTGCTTACTCACAGGAGCTTTTAGTGTTTTGCATTCTTTGCAAACTACACAATCTAAGTATTTGTCACAGGGTTTTATCTTTAGGTCAGCACACAGCTGTGGCATTTGTGCTATATACTTGAAATTAGCATGACCAAATCTTCTATGCATCAGGTGTACACATTGGTCATGATATGGCATGTTGCCAACTGCAGCCTTGCACCTTGGCTTCCTTGCATTTTGCACAATGTACAAGGAGTCTTTTAAAATACCAGTAGCACACAATTTCCCATTTTTACGTATCTCACAACCATTTTTCTTAAATGTTATGACATACCCTGTTGCAGCCAATTGTGCCACAGATAAAAGGTTTGACTGTAAATTTGGCACATACAACACACCTTTCACAGTTTCTTCCAAGCACGATAAATACAAGTCACCTTGTCCCATAATTTTGGTTACAGATCCATCAGCCAAAGATACACTTTGTCTTTCAGTTTTAGACAGTGACACAAAAGAGCTTTTACAATTACATAAATGACAATTGGCCCCAGGATCTAACACTCATACATCAGAATTACCCTTCTCAGCAACCTGTGCAATTTGGGTTGTCTGAAGAGCCTTCTTCTGTGTTGCCCTTGTGTTCTTCTTCTCTTTCTTTCTACTCTTGGGTCTCAAGGCACAGCCTTTCTGCAAATGTCCAGCTGAACCACAGGTGAAGCATCGCTGGCTGGCTAGTGCTGTGGCCTCAGCTTCCTTTCCCTTCTTTTCCCTTGTTTTCTGGTACTGCAGCTTTCCAGAAGAGATGGGGGGGGGATCTTTCCTCTCTCTTCTCCCATTCAGCAAGCAAGCACTGTGTAACACACGATGGGGTGAGGTCTGCTTCAGGCATAGCCTCCAGGGTACAAATCAGTATGTCCCACGTTTCATTCAGTGAGGACAGGAGGATATAGGATTTTGTGAGAGGTGTAAATTCCATTCCTCTCTCCTGCAACTCAACAAACAGCTGCTGAATATGATGCAGGTGCTCAGGAAGGCTATCTCCTTCTGCAAGGTAAGCTTTGTATGGCTTTTTTGTCAGGGTAACTTTACTCCCTGCTGTTGCCTTTACATACAAGTCTCTCAAAGCGTCCCAAAGTTGCTTTGCAGACTGCATACCTCGCACGTGGACTAGCTGATTGTCCTCAACTCCCAGGATAATGGTGGCTCTAGACCGCTCATCCTGTCTAAGCCATTCAGCACTAGGATTTTGGGGGGTTTGCTCACCAATTGGCAGCCAAAGATTCTCTCTGCAAAGATACATCTCCACCTTCAGGGCCCAATTCAAATAGTTGGTCTCTGATAGGCATTCCAGAGGCATCGCTGAGGGCTGGGAGGTAGCCATGGCTTCTTCCTTCTTTTGCAAGTCACCTCAGCTGGCTTCTTTGTCCTGTAGACCGGCAGTTGCTGGAAGATCTCCAGGCGGCTCCAAAGAAAATCTTCGCAGGTCTTTGCTACTTGCCTTTAAATTGTGCATGAGGTGTAGAGCTGATCTCTCTATTCTCTCTGTGTTTTACTGGGCTTACTGGGCTGCTTACTGGGCCCATAACCTGTTGGCAAAGTGCTAGAAAGCATTTGGCCCAGGAGAGATCAGAAAAGTCACACACCAGGCATTTCTATAAAAACAATTTTATTTACAGAAAACAAACATATTTAAAGTCTGTTTGCTGACAGGAGAGATCTCTCTCAGCTGCATACTCTCTGCAAGCCTACACAGAAGGGAAACTGAAACTAAAACAAGTCCAGGCAAGTTCCTCCCCTTAGGCAATGCAACCATTAACACGTGAAAAGGGGACAATTAAATTCAACCTCTTCACCCGGCCAAAATGATTAGTTACCATAGTAACCTTAATCTGTAGTAGAAAACATATTAACATAAAGGTACCTCAAATCTATATTGGAAATGCGAACAACATGAAGAGACATTTTATCATGCTTGGTAGATGTATAAAAAAGCCAGAAAGTTTTGGATGCGAATACATACACCAATTCAGAAGATCTTAAAGATCAATATACAATTGTAACAGGAGGCTTTTCTTTGGGGATTGATGGACAAACAGCTGGAAATAAAGTCATGGAACTGTGTTTTTATATATGACAACTGCAGCAAGATTATTATATGTGCCAAAGTGGAAAGATTTGGCACTACCCAGAATGGAGGAATGTTTGGTGAAGATGATGGAACTTGCAGAGATGGCAAAACTGACTTCCTTGATTAGAGAAAAGCCAACTTCTGCATTAATTGCTGACTGGAAACCCCTTATAGACTTTGTGTGAAACAGAAAAAAATGAACTTATGATTTATGGTTTTGATGATTAGAAAAAATAGACAGTAGTAAAAAGAAAGTTTTTTCTTCTTGTAACAATAGAGTAAAGGGTAATTCTGTATTGGTACTTATAATTGCTGTAAAGAAAATCGGAAGCCACTTCTATTTCTTTTCATTCTTTCTTTTTTGCACTTTTGGCTTTTTCTTTCTTTTCTTTTTTCCTTTTTTTTCTTTATATTAGTTCTCGTTAGTTTTTTATCTTTGTCTTAAAATATTTTATAAAAGTATATATAAAAAAAACAAAAACTAAATGGGAACATACTAGTATAGCATTTCTTACGTTAAAGACTACCCCCACTAGCAAGCAGAGGTAGATTCACTGGAGTTCTTGGGAAGCTGCTCATCTTTTCCTCACATGATTTTTTTCTTTAAAAAAAACAAGTTTATCCCCACTTCTGCCTGAAGGCAAGAATGGACTTGCCTTATTTTGGTTGGTGATAGTGTTGTCTCCTTGCTTTTCAAAATTTACAAATCATGAGATAACCCCATTGGTATCTTCCCTCCCTCCCTCCCTTTCCTTCCTTCCAAAATGGTACCAGTGAGGATGTATGTGTATGTCTTGTTCATAATAATACGAACACAAAGGCTCAACCAAATGCCCAAGGACTGCACTGGAAAGCCGTTTGCTCTTCCTCAGCAAAGCCTCCCACCCCCTCGAGCTCCCATCAGCAATGAGCCTCTCCCCCACCCCATGCACAAGCATTCAGCTGACTGAGCCATTTCCCTGTTCAACTGCCTCGCTGCATTACCCACCCCGCAGGCATCCAATGCTGAGCAGAATGGGGCATGGAGCAGCTCGATGCCAAGCTGCAGCCAACGCTCCAGGGGCTACAGCAAATGGGCCAGCTAGCACAGAATGACATATGCCAGGTATTTATGTCTGTGAGTAGAAAGAGAAGGAATGCACCAGGAAGTACATGAATCTTGTCCAAACTTGAGTAGCGGTTAAGGGCTTAGCGCAGAGGCCAAAAAGAAAGAAAAAAGTTTCCTGTGTAATTCTTGTTTAGATACTTCAGGGCAGAGAACAGCAATTAATATTGTGAACTTAAAAGGCTGCAAGCTTCGAGGCATTCTGCCAAAGCAGACAGTTGGATGCAAGGGTTTTTGTGTCGATATGGACAAGATAGTGTGTCCCTTTTTACCAGTATACAGAATCTAATGTTTAAACCCATTATATTTTTCTGTACTACGTGAATGCAGGTGGCAAGTGGGAGGACAACAGAAAATAAAACCTGTTACATGTAACCCGAGGGACTATCTTGGCTATTACACGCGTAATACAAATATAAAACCAGAAACTCCCATGAGCACACATCTATAAGTTTGCAAGTTCAGGTTTGTTGTAGATCACTTTTTTAAATTTTTAGATACACGTGTCAGGTTTATGATGTCCAGTAGTACAGGGTATGTGTATGTGTATTTCCAAAGCAAATATGTGTACTGGAAATTGAGATGGAATACGTTTATTGGCATTCCACAAGAACTCGCTTGTCCCAACCTCCCAATTCAAGGACGTATAAAAAATATCTAAATAGATATTATCTAAACCATGAGGACACTGCCCATTACCACACTGGATCTTTCCCAATAGCATCTACTGAAGCAGAGGTTTTTTTAAAAAAAAAATATGTTCAATCATGTCCGATTCTCAGCAAATACTCCCACCTCTCAGGCTCTCAAAGCCTGGTCAAGTCCCTGCAGTTTTCTTGGCAAGATTTCAGAAGAGGTTTGCCCTTGCCTGCTTCTTAGGGCTGAGAGAGAGTAACTGGCCCAGGGTCACCCAGCTGGCTTTCTGCTTAAGGTGGGACTAGAACTCCCAGTCTCCCAGTTTCTAGCCTGCTGCCTTTAACCACTACACCAAACTGGCTCCCCATGGCATCATAGCAGTAAGCATTTCCAAACTCCCACAAAACATGTAACTAGCCAAAGCAGAAATAGAACATGACATGGGGAAAGACATGGGTGCAAATGAGTATTTATGGCATGAACCCTAACCATATTTATTTCTCCTCCCACCATGTTATTCTTTTTTTTTTTAAAAATCAACTTGCCTGACAAAGAGTTTCTGAAAACTCGAAAGCATGTGTGCTGTTTTGCAAAGGTTTGAAATGGCCTAAAAAAAAGGTATCGCTTCATATTTTAATTTAGCTTAGCTTAGTTTAACAGAAAAAAAAATCTCCTTGATCGTCAGAGATCAAGCCACTATCTTTCTTTTCAAATGCAAACAAAAGGAGCTCTGCCAGAGTTCAGAAACTGAGCAAAGGAAGCAAATCGAACCATACTTTTAAAAAGGGGAATAATACTCTCCTTGGGCCTATTCACCTCACAATCTTTCCATTCAAACATCTGAAGGTGCCTCTGCCTGAGAGTGAACTAGAATTTTGGGGAAACTTCCAGGCCATTACATCCCTGTGTAATGCTGTGCAGTCTCCTGTGCCTTCCATTAAATTCTGTGTAGTCTCTGCTGCCCCTTACAAACTTGCAGAACATACGTGCTCCTTCTACTTTCACACTGGAGCAAAGGCAACTGTCTTAGACTGAGTGAGGTCACTGGTCCATCTAGTTCATTACTGACCCTGACTGGCAACACCTTTCCATGATTTCAGATGCTTCTTCAAACTTGGCCTGGAAATGCCACAGTATTCACCAGGGATCTTCTGCTTTACTACAGACAACATAGAAAAGGGCAGACTAAAATGGACCAGTGCATTCAACAACCAAGTATTATGAGGGAGTGAAGTGTCACAGGAGTGAAAAGACTTTAACCACCAGTTCTAGCACAATCTGATAATATCGCTGGCCTCCACAGGGACAGCGGGGCCACACTAGCACTAGATAATCAAGAGTCAGCTTCCAACTCCATTTTTCTCAGCTGTCTCCCAGTACTTAGAACTGGACATGAAATACAGATTACTGCACAAGATACTGTCAATGGAGAGTTTAGATGTATTCAAAAAGCTAGGCCTATAGTATTTTGTGCTCACAATAACCACATAAGGCAACAGTGCTCAATTTTTCACACTAATGCTGTGCAAATAATAGGAAAGAGGGGAGAGCAATTTCAGATCCTTACAAGGCCAGAAACCATTCTCTCTCCTGCAAAATAGAAGAAATTAGTGAGCAATCTATAATAAATTGATGTATCAAAATTGGGCAGGGACGGAGGAAAAGGATCAGAAAGTTAGGAGGAGGAATAGAGGAATAGGCAGGACTTTGTGAAAACGACTGCTATCTGGATATACTTGCTTATTTTTCTTATACACAGTGTAGGAAAGTGCAATCACACAATGAAGGAAAGTGCAATCACAGAATGAAGTGAAGATAGCACAAGGCGTTCCTTGCAGTTCCAGGTATAGTTTATAGACGGATCCACTAGCTTGGAAAGAGCCCAGGGTGTCCCAGGAGGGGATCCTTTTATTTGGCAGCAGTCATAGGAGGGTCCATCAAGTTACACAGAAATAGCCCAGTGCAGGAGTGGCCCTTCTTGTTCCCTTCTGGCCTTCAGCAAATTAAGATTTAGGAAGAAACTTTAGCACCAGGAAGTGCTCAGTTTAATCTCCAGAACTCCAAGAAGTTGCTACTCCTCCCCTCTCTGGATTTCTCAAATCTTTTGAACCAAGCTATGGAGCACAACATTGGGCCATTGCTGTGACCCCCAGCAACCTTTATAGTAATGGGGAATAAGATTAGATTGGGAGACATGGAAAGGAAAGAGAGACAGACAAGGCAACAGAAGCTTTAAATAGAAAGAGCTGCAAGGAGCTAGATGGTAAGGGCGTGGTGGGGGTGGTGCCTTACCAGAGGAAGGGAAAATACAGTGTTTATTCAAATATATTTTGTTAAAATTAGGAACTTCTTCTCTTTGGCTATCCAACAGGAACACAAAAGGGCAGAAGAAATTATGCAACAGAATGAGCAATTACAGCAATGAGATTAGGAAAAATTCAAGGTACAAACCACTGAGCTAAAGAGCCTTCAAGGAAGGAGGTGGGAGGACACCCTCAGTCAAATATAAAGTCAAGGGTAATTTGTATTTACACGGCAACTAGGTTACTGGGGGAGGGGGGGAACTGGCTTTTGACATGGAGAGACTGAAGCCAAGGAGTGTGGTTCCTTGGCCAGGAGGAACTGAAAGAAGACTCTGCACTCTACAGCAGAGCTCAAAATATTCAAGCCAGGAGCAGATTAACAAAAATATGAAGTGTGTTACAGAGCAAGGCACCAATCAAACAGGGGCACCCAGAGTAACAAAAGTAACTCTCTGTTTGGATGACAACACAACAGTTCCCAAACAAATGTTGCAACATCAGATGGGGGGTGGGGGACAGGTGAAAATGCCTCTGGCCAAAGCAGAGGAGGAGGAGAATCTGACTGATTCTATCCTGCACAAAGGGTCTATACAAAGGTGCATCAGTCAGAAGTGAGGTAAAGAAAGAGGTCCCAAGGCACAGCTGTGCAGTGGCCTGGAACAGGTGCCTACCAGTACCCAGGGTAGCAGAAATGCCACCACACCTGGAAGGCCCCTCTAGAATCCAGCAGGGGGCAGTCTTGGCCCAGAAAGCAGGCTGCACTGATTATTTTGCAGCCCTGGAGAAAGTGGGGGGGAGCGCTGTGCTTCTCCTTGAAATCCTTTGCAGACCCTCCCCCCTCCTTTCCTGCTGGGATTTCAAAGGAAACTCTGGGCTATTTCCAACTACTTTTGCAAGGCCTGTGACACCAGCAGCTGTGAGTGCATCCGGCCCTGTCCTCCCTCCCTTCCAAATAAAGGGAGAGCTGCCTGCTGCCTCTTTTGTCCTGATCACAAAGCCCTTTCCCAAACACCTTCTCCCCGCTCACCATCCAGCAGCAGCTATTTATGGCCAAGATGCCTCTTGGCATGCTGGGAATTCCCCTTAATAGATCTGACTGCCCCCAAACTGTTTTAAGATGGGAAAATCTGTTGGTGGATGTGATAAATTCTGCAGCAGGTGGACCGTCTTTGAGAAGTTGGGAGCCACAGAAAAACCTCCCAATCTTCAGAACAGCTTCCAGGGAAGCCGTGTCAGTGACAACAGAGAAAAGGGCAGCCAGACTGGTCAGGCTGTTGCCAAATCCTTGGATTTTTTTTGGGAAAAAACTGTGGATGTCTTTCTTTTCCAAAATAAAAGTAGAGTTGGAGATGGAGGCAAACCACTCCCATTTCCACCCTTGAATCTCCCCTCCCACAATCAAAATTATGCTGCTGAAATTTGGCAGAAAAATGGCCAAAATCTGATAGCAAGATTTCATTTTAGGGTGAGTTGGGGTTCCTCAAGGTGGAAATGGAGCACAGGGGTGCTGTAAATGGTATTACTGGGGTCACAGGCTCAACAGGGTTGTGGAATCCAGGAGCAGCTCCTTAGAACAGGAGAGCATCATTTCTAACACAGAGAGAAAACTGGGGTATCAGTATCCTCCACATACTCATGAGCCCACAGTTGGCAGATGTTCTCTGCTCACCTGTATCTCACTCACAACCAAGTGACTCCCCAAATTACTTGAGTTCCCCCAATAGAGCTGCAATAGCCTCTGGCTCTGAACCTATGAAATAGAGAGGAAGCCATTCTAGACAGACAGAAGTATAATGTGTAGACCTAACGTAGGTTGAGCTATAAATCAAAAAGGCCCTAGTTCAAATCTGGCCTCTACCACAGTAGCAAGGATCTCTCTGTCTTTCCCCCTTCCCGTTATAGTCCCCTGTCTGAAGTATGAGGAATAATAATGACTTACCTTATGAGGTTGTTGTAAGGAGTATAATGATGGTACATGTGCAATTCTCTGAACACTTGAAAATGTGATGCAAACCTTAAGTAGTTTTATTTCAAATATTTCTATGCCATTTTGAGTGTGAAGACGGCTTTATACTGAATTATTATTCGTCCTCACAGCTGCACAAACACTTAAGTGTAAATGATCACATTTTGCAGATTGTTAGCCAATACTCAAAAAGACATACCTTGCATCACAAATGCACCATCTCAGTCCTCACTGGAGGACCCATTACCTGTCTGGGTACATTGTGCAGAATAATCTGCACTCTGGAAAAGAGTCATGCATTTGCTTTCATTCTACCTCCCTTCCCAAGATGGCTTACTCAGTTAGAGTCAAGGCACCTCAACTGCCATTAAAAACTCCTTCCTTGAGAAGTTGCTGGGCATTAATATTGCTTATCATTTGGATCATGTCCATTTAAGGAGCACCTTCCCCAAATTAGTGGCAGATAAACTTGCCTTGAGGTGTTTTAAACCATGTGATGACAAAGCTCCCACATTAACTGATGAAAGGGCTCTCAGAGGGAGTTGTATTTTCACTGTATTTATGAGATTTCTATTCCACTTTTCATTCTGGTGCTCAAGGCAATATACACAGTGCTCCCTCTTTCTGTTTTTGTTCACAACAAAAACAGATAGGCTGGGCTGAGAGAAAGTGACCCAGCCCAAAGTTACCCAGCCAGCATCTATGGCTGAAGGTAGACTAGAAATTGCTCTTAGTCTTAGTCCAATCTCTTAACCAGCACACTAAACTGGCTCTTGGGTCCCTCTGTGATGTACAGCAGCTTCAGCCTTTTCTGTCCTTGTACCTGTCAAATGTATTGGGACTCCCAGAATTCTGGGAGATAACATCCTAGCACATCTGGAGGTACAAGTTGGGAAAGGTTGAATGATACACTTTTTTTCCTCTGCCTTCACAGTCACGCTGACTGCACTGAACATAAGTAGACCTTCCTATGTTCATGAGTCTCTCTCTTTCCGCCTTCCACTCCTACACTGTTCTGGACAGCCCCACATCTGGAACCTTCCATTTGGAGATGGTGTTGGCCAAATGGGAAGAGTGTCTGCTAAGCTATGGCATGTATGGAAACTCCTTCCTTGTGGCCAAGCCCAGAAGCATTGACGACTCCAACAGTGGACTTGGAATGCCTGTCTTTTCTTGACTCATTCAAGCTAGTGCTCTGTAATCACGCCTTTGATGCCAGCATAAACAAAGGGCCATCTACATGCATGCCCAGATCTGAAATCAATACCAAGCTCTTGTTGCTCCCATCCAGTGCCAGAAATAAGAGCTGGTATTTATATCTGTTTTCAGTCAGACAGAATAATGGAGATAAGAGGGAAAGAAGTGGAATCATGGATTGACTTCTGAGTTAATTCCTGCCAAGAAAGAACACAGTAGTGGACAGACAATTAAAGGGAAAAGAGGAACATGTAAAAGCCATAGCATGGATGTGCACCTTGAAAATTTTGTGTGTGTGTATGCATGCACAAATGCATGGGAAGGTGGGAAATGATGGAAAGAGAAATCCCTAGAAGTAGCAGGAAGTCTGGGTCATTTTTAAAGACCTGTGTGTAATGGTTGCCTATCCCAAACACTCAGACTCACAAGAGGTTGCTAAATGAAATCTGATTTATTAAGGAAATTAAGGCAGATACAGAGAAAGCTGAGAATGACAGAAAGCGCGCCAAATACAAACTAAAAACCCTCGGCTGCAAACGTAATCCCTCCCCACTACCAGCCAGAGCAACCACCCCCCTCCCAGGTGCTGGTAACCGTTTTCTACACATCCTGGGAAAGCAACCTTGAATACATGAGATAACCCAAATACATTCCAACCCAGCAGCCAACAGATAAGAACTCCCTGGAAAGGAATCGTCCTCCCTTCTGAGATCAAACACGTATCAGGCTAATGACATGCGAAATGTTACGATGTGCCCCTGTCCGAAATCAAGCGGGAGGGACATCCGTGTAACCTGTACATGTGTACAAGGAATAGGCGGGCTAATTGTTGTGCTGAAGGAATGGACACACATGGAATAAAATGGGCTTGCTTAGAGAAATAGTCTTTAACGACCCAAATCACAGTTTTACGTTGACTAGGGGGTAACTCCACTATAAAGCCCATAGAAACCTCTTCCCAGGGACAAGCAGGACTAGCCACTGGTTGCAACAATCCTTGAGGTTTCCCCACTTTGCGTTTCGACATAGCACACACAGAACAAAAGGCCACATACTCCTTCACATCCTTGCGCAGTGTGGGCCACCAAAACTGTCTGCGAACCAGGTGTAATGTTTTCACAAACCCAAAATGTCTCGCAATCTTATCATCGTGCGAACGGATTAAAACGTCTTTTCGCAAACTGTCAGGGACATAGAGACGGTTGGATTTCCAAGCGAATCCCCGGTCAAAAGTAACATTGTCTCTATTAGCTAGCAACCAAGTATCAGTCTTTTGCTCTTTTAGAAACTTTTGTTGCAACTGAGAGGAAATGGACAAAGTGCCTTGTGGCACTGAATCACTGCTGGCTGGCTGCTGCACACGGGCTTGGCTGCGAGTCACAGCCGGCATTCCCAGTTGTGGCTGTGTCCACAGCGTGCTGACCACTTCTGGCGCTGAGCAAGAGTCCTGGGGTTGCCGGGACAATGCGTCTGCTAAAAAGTTTTTTTTCCCCAGGATAAACTTCAGTTTGAAATTAAATCGATTAAAGAACTGAGCCCAGCGAACTTGTTTAGGGCTCAGCTTGCGGGGGGTACTAAGGGCTTCCAAGTTCTTATGGTCAGTTCACACCTCGAATGGATGATTAGCCCCTTCAAGCAGGTGGCGCCAAGAGTCCAAAGCCGCTTTGACTGCAAACGCCTCCTTTTCCCAGACGTGCCAACGTCGCTCAGTTTCAGAGAATTTACGGGACAGGTAGGCACATGGTTTTAAGCACCCCGTCCCATCAGCTTGCATCAACAAGGCCCCAATAGAATAATCAGAGGCATCTACCTGAACCACAAAAGGCTTGGAGGGGTCAGGATGTTGTAAAATCGGCTCCTGTGTAAAAGACTCCTTCAGCTTATCGAACGCCGCCTGACAAGCCGGAGTCCATCTCAGCAGCGCGCCTGGGTTTTTCACCCTGCGGGTCTCCCCCACCCCTTTTGTCCGAAGCAACTCAGTCAGTGGCAAGGCTATTTCAGCGAACCCCCTTATGAATAACCTGTAGTAATTGCTGAACCCCAGGAAACTTTGAAGTTGCCTATGGGTGCGGGGTCTTTCCCATTCCAAGATAGCCTGAATTTTAGCAGGATCCATTTCAATGCCCTTATCTGAGATCCTGTACCCCAGGTAATCAATTTGGGTTTGATGGAAGGCACATTTTGACAGTTTGGCATACAACTCAGCTTTCCTGAGCTTGCAAAGCACCTGCTTAACCAAGTATACATGTTCTTCCAGAGTTTCAGTATAAATCAATACATCAACCAAGTACACCAATACCCCTTTAAACAGATGTTCATGGAGTACCTCATTGATCAATTGCATAAACACCCCAGGAGCCCCAGCCAAACCAAAGGGTAAAACCTTATATTGAAAAGCTCCCAATGGGCAATTGAATGCCGTTTTCCATTCATCCCCCTCCCGAATCCTCACATGGTAATAGGCTTCCCTTAAATCTAGTTTTGGGAAGATTTTCCCCTTAGCCAGATGTGATAACATATCTTTTATCAAAGGCAGGGGATATTTATTGGATATTGAGACTGCATTGAGCCCACGGAAATCGGTACAGAGTCTTAATGTCCCATCCTTCTTTGGACGGAAGAGAACCGGTGCTCCCACTGGTGAGCTAGCTGGTTTGATAAACCCTCGTGCCAAGTTTTTGTCCACAAACTCCCGTAACAAAGTTAGTTCCTTCTGAGTCATTGAGTAAATCTTTGGCTTAGGTAATTGGGTGTTAGGCACCAGCTCAATGGCACAGTCAGTTTTCCGATGGGGGGGGCAGTTGATCTGCTTCTTTCTCCCCAAACACATCAGCAAATGCCTGGTACTCCTCCGGTAGACCCTCTGGAGGAGGAGTTGGGTACTGCGGAGTCGCAGCTGCCGCTACCCCCACCACCTCCTCTGGGGCTTCATTTCCCTCTGGTGCTTGATAAAATCCGTCCTTAAAGGTTACAGTTCGATAGACCCAATTTATTTGAGGATTCTGCTGGACCAACCATGGGACATCCAGCACCACCAAAGGACCCCCCACCGGAGCCACTACAAACGACAGTCCTTCCCGATGGCTACCCATTTGCAAGGCCACTAGACCGGTGAAACGCGTGACCGGTTTGCCCCCAGCCATGGATCCGTCCAGTTGGGTGAAAGCAATGGGTCTTTGCAACGGAAAGGTGGGTAGCTCCAAGGCAGCTACGTCGGGATGCATTAAGCACCGTGAACACCCCGAATCAATCATTGCCCACACTTCTATCGTCTTCGAACGGGATCCCAATTTTAATTTCACAGTGAGAATGCGATAGTTGCCACTCACCGACACCGGCTCGCGCCCCTCTTCCACCACCTGCCCTGCGGCGCCCTTTAGAGCAGGTGGCTGGCGTTTCCCGCCGGCTGTAGAAATACGGGTTCCCCCTCGTCCCCGTAGAACGGCACGCTTTCCAACTCACTGTCGGCCACAGCTGCTTTCATTTTCCTCGGTAGAGAAGGGGACTTCGCAGTCGACTTCCCCTGCCGGTCGTCACCCTTCGCCCTCGGGCACGCCGCCGCGTGGTGCCCCTCCTTACCGCAGCGCAGGCACTGCCCCTTCGCGTACCGACGCTCCTTCTCCTCTTCCCAGGAACGTTGTCCGGATCTTCCCAAGGAGCCCGACGGGCGGGTGGGTTTTCCGTCTCGCCCCGACTTCGTTGTTCGTCTCTGCGCAAACACCTCATGGGCATGCTCAGCCTTTCCAGCGAGCTGGATCCACTTGTACAAACTGTCAGGGTCATCTCGTCCCAATGACCAGCACAGCACTTCGGTGTTTAGGCCATCCTTGAACAGCTCTATGACCGTTGCCTGCAACCAATCTTCCACCTTCCCCGCCAGCGCTTTAAACTCCAGCGCGTAGTCAGCCACCGTTCTCGATCCCTGCTTGAGTTCTCTCAAGGCACGCTTCGCCCACTCCTTGGCTAAGGGATCCTCGAAATGATGCTGTAGAGCCCAGAGGAATTCGTCGAATTTCTCCAGTTCAGGAGCTTCCGACTGGCACATCTGTACATACCAGTCCACTGCCCTCCCCTTAAGCTTGGTGGCAATGGTGATGATTCTCGCTTTTTCCGATCGAAAAAGCGACCCCCACTCCTCCATGTACGCCTTGGCATTCGTTAGGAAGAACGAGAGTTTTGTCGGGTCCCCGTCGAACTTGACAGAGAAGTCCCTCAATCCTCCGCCCGACAGGCTGCGCCCCCCCACTGGCGGTTCGGCGGCTCTGACAGCTCTCGCCCACCTCCGCTCAGGGACGGGCGGCGACGCTAGCTCCACTCAGGGAGCCCGGTCCCCCTCTCTCGGGCGCGCTGCCCTTCTCCGCTCCAGGGACTGCACCTGAGAGGAAGGGGTTGAATGCTGCTGGCTTGACCCCTCCCGCACTTCTTTCAGCGAGCTCAGGTCCATGCTCATTTTCTGCAGGATAAGTTCCAGAGAGTCCATCTTCGACTCCAGCACCCGGATTTGGTCTGGAGTGGGGGAGTCCCCCCTCGGCGGCACCTGAACTACCGTTGGTGACAGCGGGTACCTCTGCCTCCAGGATGAACCCCTCGCCTCCGAGAAGTCCCCCCGACTGTCGTCCCAGGTGACCAGTTCACCCGGGGTTGTTACCGTGGTCTCTGGCGCGGTTTTCATGCCCGCAGCTTCGCCTTCCGACCCCGAACTCGCCTCCTCCCGAATCGCTGAGAGTTCGCCCAGGGGGGGGTCTGTCGGGGCGCACCATGGTAGAATCGGGCTCTCCCTCACTCGACCCCTCACTCTCCACCAGTAGCACATCGGGATCGGTCATCGCCGGCACTCTCCCTCACAAGATAGGACAAACCTGTCTTTCCTGGAAAGGGGCCAGCGGGATTTGAAGTTTTGGATTCTCAGCTTTATGTAATGGTTGCCTATCCCAAACACTCAGACTCACAAGAGGTTGCTAAATGAAATCTGATTTATTAAGGAAATTAAGGCAGATACAGAGAAAGCTGAGAATGACAGAAAGCGCGCCAAATACAAACTAAAAACCCTCGGCTGCAAACGTAATCCCTCCCCCCTACCAGCCAGAGCAACCACCCCCCTCCCAGGTGCTGGTAACCATTTTCTACACATCCTGGGAAAGCAACCTTGAATACATGAGATAACCCAAATACATTCCAGCCCAGCAGCCAACAGATAAGAACTCCCTGGAAAGGAATTGTCCTCCTTTCTGAGATCAAACACGTATCAGGCTAATGACATGCGAAACGTTACAATGTACCAAGCACATTGAAACGGTGAACATGACATAGTGGTTCCTTTGAGGAATATAAAGTTGAAAATGGCACAATAAAGCCATAATGACCAGGGATGTAAATCCTTGTTTCTTTTAGTCCACCATTTTTTGTGGTCAAACGAACTTTGCAGGTTTTTGAACCACTGCATAAAACCTACAAACTCTGTTGAATAGGAAGAATAGCACAGTAAGTATGGCTTTATCATAAATCCATCAACATACCAATGACAAGCCAAATTGTCTTCAGCTATATTGATGCTGCATATAGTTGGGATACTAAAACCAGTAACAATAAAACAGAATCTAATAGGATGCACTACATCTGAAGCATTATCTGTTATCTGATCTATGACTGGCCTAGAAATTCTCCAACACATGTTGTTGTTATTATCACTTCTCACTAAATTTGATGAAGAATTTGCTTTAGAAATTTTTTCACAGAACTTTGGAGATATTCTCAGAACAAAACATGGTGGACTTAATACTTTAACAGTTAAGGATGGGTGGAGAGGTGTTTGTTCCTTCTTTTATTGCACAACCATCATTCTTTGGCTTTCCACATTTCAATTACTTTCCAAGGAAAGACATGAATTCTTTCCTTTGAAATTGTTCAGTAGAGGTGTTACTGTTACTCCTAAGGGAGAGATTTCCCCTTGAGAAATTTTTAGAGAAGTGGGGGGAGGGGGGCCTTTAGCATCCCATGGATGTATTTGCTCTGAAGGAGTCAATTAAAGGCCCACAGGAATGGCTGCATGCACACAACAGACTAAGTTTGGTTCATTTGAACCTTGGCTTGTTTATGCAATGGAACCCCACCAAAATAGGTTAATTACTCAATAATCAGGTTGAATTATGTTGTGTAAATGTAATGTGATGTTGTTAAACTGCAGCTCCCATTACTATCAGTGTTCCTGCTATATGAAGATGATGGAAATTAACAGCCAAAAAGCCACAAGTTTCCCATCCCTGTATTAAGATCCCCAAGGAAGGAAATCCCAGAACTCCAGAACCTTCTCCAACCAAGTTTCCTTCATATATTCCCATAATCTCCAGTTAGTATGCCCAGTGATCAGGACAGCTGGAGACAACAGGAACTGCAGTCCAGTAATACCCTGATAGTTGCTTTAGAGATTTCATCACTCAATTGCTCCTAAGATTTTAAGAGTTATTTCCTAATGGGGAATGTAAGTCTGCCTTTGTTTACTTATAAATCCACTGCTTCTTGACTCATATTTAGTGGATCTGGTGAACAAACGTTTGCTAGCTTCTGAACGATCCCCCCAAATATGCAAAAACTCAACTTACGGAGAACTCTGCTTCCAGCAGAAATAAAATGTCTGCACGTTACTCAATAGTGTCTGTGCTGCTATGTTCATTAAAAACGTGGCTCCCAACAACTCTCTGTTTTGGAACTTTACATAATTGGTCACTTTATCTTTTTCTTATTGCTTTCTAAAACCAATCACAGCAATTATTCTATTGCTACTGAGGCTACTAGGCTACTATGGTAGCCTCTCTCTCGTTCATCGAAGTACACCACTCTGCATGTGCTTACTTTTCTTGTCTTCGGGTTCAGGATTCTGTATCCCTTGCTTCCTGGAGCATACCCAATCATGATGCCTTCTTCAGCTCTGGAGTCTAGTTTGGATCTCTTCTCCTTTGGTATGTGTGCATAAGCCTTGGATCCAAACACTCTCAGATGCTTTATGCTTGGTTTGCATTCATGCCATAGCCCAAAAGGTGTTACCTTGTTGGCTTTGGTTGGCAGTCTATCCTGTAAGTATGTAGCTGTTAAAACAGCATCTGCCCAGTATTTGTCAGGCAGATCTGCTTCTAAAAGCATACATCTTACCATGTCCATTAGTGAGCGATTTTTCCTTTCTGCAACTCCATTTTGTTCAGGTGTATACGGAGTGGTTAGTCTGTGTTCTATACCTAGTTGTGTTAGGTATGTTTGCATGGTTTGTGAAATAAACTCACCTCTGTGGTTGCTTTGGAGGGCTTGAGAGGGTCTGTTGAACTTGTTGGTCACCATGGCTATATATGTTTTCAGCATGTCTGCTGTTTGGGATTTCTCCTTCATTAGGTACGTCACACAGTATCTGGAAAAATCATCTATAAAGCATAAAACGTATTTATTTCCACGCACTGGTGCTTGAAGAGGTCCACACAAATCAGTGTGGATAAGTTCGAGTGGCTTGGTTGCCCACCTTTCCCTTTGTTTGGGTATGGCTGGTCTTGTTGCCTTTCCTTTGATGCATATCACACATTTTGATTGGCATTTATCATGGTTGATGTCATGAGTAAGGATGGCGAGCAGGGGGCTCCCATCCAGACTGTCAAGCACATGCGTAGCACTGATGAATTGTTCAGCCATTCAAAGAGACACAGATCGGGACTGCCTTAACCCTTGGGGGTTATATGGCTGGGTTTTCCCCACGCTTCTTCAGTTTGTTAGGATTCCTGTTAAGTACTAGCAATAAATATTAGAGACCAGTTCCTTGTCTCAGTGTGTTTCCTGGTTGTTAGGACATCAATCCTAACAAACTCCTACTCCCATTAAAAGAGGGAGGAACAAGCAATTAGGGAGATACGTTTAGAAATGTCTTCAGAAAACCAAGGAATGCGGCTCGCCATCCAACAATTAGCAGCAGCCCTACAACACCACCACCACCAAGTAGATCTCCAGATCAACACATTACAAGCTGCCATGCTACAGCAGTTACAACAACCAGTTCCGATTAACCCACAACCGGCGCCAGGAGCAGCAGCAGCAGCAGCAGCAGCAGCCCCACCAATAGTCTTGAGATCCCAGGGCAGTCTACCAGAGAAATTTGGAGGAGAAGCAGGACAGCTGAGAACCTTTCTCACACAGTGCACTATGTTCTTCGACAGCAGACCCGCAGAGTTCCCCACAGACAGAACCAGAGTCACCTTCATCCTAGGTCTGCTAAAGGGACCAGCAGCCAAATGGGCTATTCCCATGGTGGAGAACGACCCAATTCTCAACGACTACCAGAATTTTTTGGCAGGGCTTTGAGCACATTTTGACGACCCAATCAGAGAGGCCACGGCCAGCTGAGAGATTCGGAAGCTCAAGCAAGGTAACAAGAGGGTGGGAATCTACATTGCTGATTTCAAGTTGTTAGCAGGAGATCTGGACTGGAATGAGAGTGCCTTGAAAGACCAATTCAAACAGGGGCTGGATGAGGAAATTAAGAATGAATTGGTGTGCCAGGGAACACCAGCTACGTTAGAAGCCCTATATCAGTTATTGGTGGTCATAGATGCCAGGCTAGAGGAGCTTAGGCAGATGCAGGCGGGGAGAAGCAGGACCCTCAGAGCGTTTTCAGGATTTCCAGCTCTCTCTGTAGCATCCTCTCACTCAGCACAAGAGGAGCCAATGCAGATTGGGGCAAGCAGGAGACTGATTTCCGAGACTGAGAGGCAGAGAAGGAGAGAGAGAGCCCTGTGTTTCTACTGCGGAGCCCAGGGGCACATGGTGAGAGCTTGCCCAGCGAGAGGCCAAGCAGCTCCAGTAAGAGCCCCAAGGCAAGCAGCTGAAACAGGGACCAGCTCCGCCTCCGCTCCCAACCAGGGAAACTCCAGCGATCTCCCTCCACAGAGCTCAGCAGGGAGACCATAAATCAATTAAGGAGGGCTCATTCCGAAGATTCCAGGCAAGCCTTTTACTACTTACCAGTAATAATCCATGTCAGCCCAGAGCACCAGGTCAAGCTAGAGGCCCTTGTGGATTCTGGAGCTTCAACTAATTTTATTGATGCGCAGACCGTACAAGACTGCAACATCCCGACCAGAGAATTACCATGCCCCATAGAAGTGGAGACCATTGACGGCCAGCCACTCAAAGCAGGGCCGATTAGAAGGCTCACAGAACCGGTGCAACTGACAGTGGGAGACCACACTGAGTGGATCCAGCTTTATGTTACTGCATCGCTAAATGTGCCGGTAATCCTAGGCACGCCGTGGCTGAGGATCCACAACCCGTTGATGAACTGGACTACAGGAGCAATCTCCTTTCCAGCTAAGGAATGCCAGCCCCACAAGATTCAAGCCGCTCCACGCTCTCCAGCAACCAACGCAGTTACAGTAGCAGGGGGAGTCCACTTCCCAGCCAAGTATGCAGATTTTGCAGACGTTTTCAGCGAACAAGAGGCCACAGCACTACCCCCCCATAGGGACTGTGACTGCACCATTGAGTTGATACCAGGAGCCAAGATTCCAGCAAGGAAACAATATCCCATGTCCCCCAAGGAACTAGCCACCTTAAAGGATTACTTGGACTCCAATCTCCAAAAGGGTTTCATCCGACCATCTACTTCCCCAGCGTCTGCTCCTACCTTCTTCGTACCAAAGAAGCCTGACCCGTTGGCACCTGCAACTCAGGAGACACCCATGAGAGTGGTCCACGACTTCAGTTTTTTAAATAAACAAACAAAAAGAGAATCCTATCCTCTGCCCTTAATCTTGGATCTGCTAGATCGCTTACAGAAGGCACGCATTTTTACCAGGTTGGATCTCAGGAGTGTGTACAATCTGATCCGGGTGAAAGAGGGGCACGAATACCTGACTGCCTTCGACACCAGGTTTGGAAAATTTGAGTACCTTGTTATGCCCTTTGGCTTGTCTAATGCAGGAGCCATATTTTCCAGATTTATGAATCACGCTTTTGCTGATTTACTAGATAAGTATATGGTCGTTTATCTAGATGACATATTAATTTTCTCTGAGGATGCCACAACTCACGTAACCCATGTACGTAATGTTTTGCAAAGACTGAGAGAGAACAGGCTGTTCGCCAAGCTAGAGAAGTGTGCCTTTGATTTAACTGAAGTACATTTCCTGGGTTATATAGTATCCACAGAAGGCATATCCATGGATCCTGCTAAGGTCCAGGCAATTCTCTCTTGGCCACCTCCCCGAAATGTTAAAGATGTACAAAGATGGTTAGGATTTTGTAATTTTTATCGCCGTTTTGTCCGGGCCTATAGTGATCGGACCAGACCATTCACACAGCTCTTGAAGAAAGGTTCAAAATTCATATGGGGGGAGAGGGAGCAAGCAGCGTTCCAGGAATTGAAGCAGCTTTTTGCTTCCCAGCCGCTCTTAAGGCACTCTGACCCCACGAAGCCATTCATAAAGTATTCAGATGCTTCAGATGTTGCCATTGGGGCAGTGTTATTGCAATATACAAACAAGGCAGAGAATACATTGCTTCCTTGTGCCTTTTTTTCACGCCTACTCTCACCAGCAGAGAGAAACTATGATGTTTTTAACAAAGAGTTGCTGGCAATTAAGGCAGCATTCCAAGAGTGGAGGCACTGGCTAGAAGGGGCGACCTTTCCTGTGAAAGTTTGCACCGATCACAAGAATTTACAGCTTCTACAGAACACCAGATCCCTCACCCCACGCCAGATCAGATGGAGCCAGTTTTTCTCCCGTTTCAATTTTGTTATTTCTTATGTGCCCGGGGCGCAAAACTGCTTGGCAGACGCCCTGTCTCGATCCTTTCAGGCAAAAACCCCCACTCACCAGGAAGTACAGGCTGCTATATTACAACCTCACAACTTTGATCAGTCTATGAGGGGGAACCAAACAGAGATTTTAGCAGCAGGCAGACAAGCAGAGGACCTATTTTCAAGAGCCAGAGCTCAGCAGCAACAGGACCCGTATGCCAGGGCCAGGATGGATGACCTCCAGAGGGCCCCGCAAGACACTGCCTCCCCATTCAATGTGGAGGCAGGAATCCTCTGGCATAGTGGGCAATTGTATATTCCCCCTTCATTGAGGGAAGAAGTACTGAGACTGTGTCATGACCACCAAACGGCAGGCCACGGAGGCATTTTCAAAACTCTCCATAGAGCTCTGAGAGACTACTGGTGGCCTAAGATGGTTGCAAACATTAAGGGCTACGTTGCCTCTTGTCACACCTGCAGACGAGCCAAGCCTCTCCCAGGGAAGCCCACAGGACTCTTGCAACCCCTACCCACCCCCAGTAGGCCTTGGGATACGATCTCCATGGATTTCATCACTGATTTACCCCCGGTCCAGGGCCTGACTTCCATACTGGTGGTGGTGGACCTTTTCACAAAGATGGCACATTTTATTCCTTGCAAGGGCCTCCCATCTGCACCAGCCACAGCGCAGTTGTTCATAGACCACGTTTTTAGGTATAGAGGCATGGTGAATCATTTGGTGAGTGACAGAGGCCCACAGTTCACTTCCAGGTTCTGGAGGGCCCTTTTCCAGTCATTAGGGGTCCAGATCCACCTGTCATCAGCGCATCATCCTGCCAGTAATGGGCAAGCCAAAAAAATTAACCAGTGGTTACAGCAGTATCTCAGGTGTTACACCACTTATCGGCAAGACAATTGGCCAGCCCTGCTGCCCATGGCAGAATTTACTTATAACAACTCTGTGCAGTCATCTACCCAGATGTCTCCGTTCCAAGCACTCTACGGGGTTAACCCTCAGGTGTTGCCCACCTCCTCCCAGCAGGGAACTGTTCCAGCCGCAGCTGATTTTCTTAAAGAGCAACAAGCCGCACAAGAGTTGTTAAAGGAGCAGCTGAACAGGGCAAAGAGTGCTTACAAGAGGGTGGCAGATGCTCACAGACAGGAGGGGCCAGCGACTGCAGTAGGAGACAAAGTGTGGCTCTCTACCAAGTTTTTGATCTCTACCAGACCCTCCAAGAAATTGGACTCTAAGTTTGTTGGCCCTTTCACTGGGGTGCAGCAGATAAATCCAGTAGCTTATCGTTTACAGCTCCCACCATCCATGAAGGTCCATCCACTGTTTCACAGAGCCTTGCTAGCCAAAGACCCTCCCCCAAGTAACTTGCGATCGCAACTGCCCCCCCCCCACCTCCAGTAATTGTGGAGGGAGAGGAAGAGTATGAAGTGGAGGAAATTCTGGACTCTAGGAGGAGGGGAAGGGGCATCCAATATTTCATACACTGGAAAGGGTACCCTGAGGAAGAGCACACGTGGGAGAATGCCAGAGATGTACATGCTCCAGCACTGGTTCATCGATTCCATCAGCTTTTCCCTCACAAACCCAAGCCTCGCATTTTACCCGAGATTCCTCTTTCGCCTGAGCAGGCCGAAGAAGCCCAAGCTGAGGAGTTTGTGAGTGTGTATTTCCCCCCGCCCCCGCCTGAAGCCTCGACTCGTTACAGAGGAGGTGGGGGAACCACAGCCCTCAACCTCGGGCTTACAGTTCCCAGGGGGGAGGGGGGCTGACCTTTCTAACTCTCTAGATGTTTTCCAGCAGCAGCCACCTGGCCCAGAGGCGTTATCTGACTTGGAGAGCAGTACTGCTTCGTCCTTGGAGGAGTTTTCCTTTGAAGACTTTCCATCCTTGCCCAGTTCCCATGGGACTTTAGAAGCAGACGGCAAATCTTATCAAGACTCTGGAGGGGAGGGGGCTGAAATGGAATGTGAATCTGGAGGGGAGGGTGATGTCATGAGTAAGGATGGCGAGCAGGGGGCTCCCATCCAGACTGTCAAGTGCATGCGTAGCACTGATGAATTGTTCAGCCATTCAAAGAGACACAGATCGGGACCGCCTTAACCCTTGGGGGTTATATGTCTGGGTTTTCCCCACGCTTCTTCAGTTTGTTAGGATTCCTGTTAGCAATAAATATTAGAGACCAGTTCCTTGTCTCAGTGTGTTTCCTGGTTGTTAGGACAGTTGCTTATTTCAAAATCTCTTACCATGCCTTCAGTTTTCATTCTAAAAATTCAGTTAAAATCACGGTGCGCAAAATGTCTGTGCCAGGTGGTGGCACTGTTGTCCTCCTTTTGCTGCTGACAGGCGAGGCTGACATCTGGTGGCGGTTGTTCGCAGTGCACCTGGTAGACGCCATCCTTTTGAAAACCTGTAACATAAATCTTTTCTCCACTGGTGACTATACATTGTCCATTAGCATTAAAAATCACATCAAAGCCTTCGTTATTCAATGTTGAGACACTTAGTAAATTGGTTTCTTAGTCTGGCAGACATAGAAAACATTTGCTATGAGATCTTTGTGTTCACTTCCATTGAAGCATCACAATGGCACACTTCCTTTTCCTTGAATCAAAGTTGAATTGCCACCTCTAATGTTATGCTTCCTTCTGTGGTTTCATTTAGCTCACAAAAGTCACTTTTATTCCCACATAGATGCCTGCTAGCCCCCAAATTGATTACTGATCATCTAGGACATTTATTGGTATCAGCTTTATAAACAGTGCGTAAAGCCTTTTCACTTTTAAAAGATTTTTCCTTGGATTTATCCTTGAAAAAGTCCTTCTTGTCTCTGCAGAACCATGCAATATGTCCTGGCTTTTTACATGAATCACAGATAATGGCTCCCTTTTCTTTCCTTTTGTTTTTCTGATGTGTCACTGATTGCTCTGGCTCATGTCTACCCTTCATTGCTAGGTAACCAATGTCTCTGCCAGACTCTCTATTGTTATGCAAATTATTTTGCTTTCAGCATTCTGACCTGATCGCTCCAAAAATTAAATTTTTTTCCCTTCTATATTCAGATCAGCAACAAATGGAAAAAAATTATTTGGTAAAGTACTAACATAAAAGACATCTTAAGTTTTTCGTTCATGAGATTCTGGACTGTGCTCAGCTGATCAAAGATTGCCTGTAGCCTGATCAGGTGGTCATTTCCATTTCCATTGTCTTCCAAATTGCATGCATGCAGTTCTTGTAACAAAGAGATCACTTTCTGATCATCAGCTTCTGAGTATAGGGTGCATAAATTCTCAATCATTTCCTTCGCAGTAGAAATATGTTTAATCTCTGCTAATCTGTGATCTGGAAGAGATCTAGCAATAAGAATTTTAGCTCTCTTATCCTTTTTCTTCCACTGGTTTTTGGCTTCCTCCCCATCCTCTGGTTTAGGTTCAGGTAAATCCAGAGCAACTAAACAATCTTCAAAATCTAGCTGCATCCTCAATCTGAATAGCCATGCTGAGTAATTATCCTCAGTCAATCTTGGTATGCGGGAAACTCCCTCCTTTTTCTCCATTGTTCAGAGAAAAGAAAAAGAAACTTTTCTGAACTCTGCCTTTTTAAATGTGCAAGTGGCTTTCTTTTTGGCTGTGAGGCCAAAGCCTTTTCAAAAACAGTTCTTGGTCAGTGTACTGGACTCTGCTGGGCTGCACTGGTCTGTACTGGACCCATAACCCCTGATGGAGTTTTTATAGGTTAATAAAAGAACTCCAAGCAGCTAACAGCAATCTTGCAGAGTAGAAATGTGAACCAAAAGAGTACTTGCACATTAAGCTTAATTATGTTCAGAGATAAATTCAGTCTTCACATAGTAGTTAGATGAAGAAAAAATAGAGATAGCTTACTTTTATTCAGTAGATCTGTATACAGTATACAGGTAGGTTCATAGTAGAAAGCACTTAATCACCACTGGTTCTTGGTAGCAGAGGATGGTTGGGAGAGGGCTGCATTCCTGCAGCACCTCCTGCTTGCATGTGTGCCAGAAGGATAATGGAGATTGTTAATCCCCAAGCCCAAGGAGGAGAAGGAAGTAGAAATCAGGTGACCCATGTGACATCCCACAAGCACAATAGAGATATGTCTACTAGAGAAACCCCCTTACTATGCTTGTGAGACAATGCTGAGTTGACCCCTGATAATTCAACATCCTGTAGGGACCAGATGTAAAGTGCAAGTACATGAAATTCCCAAAGTAAGCAGCATGTAGATGTACACATCCATTCCAGGGACTGTAGATCTTCTCAAATTATTTCTGCTTTAAATTATGTTGCATGAGCGCATGGAAGGAAGAATATAGTCACAAATCTTAAGGCCAGCAGATAGGAAGAGAAGGAAATCACTGACTTAATAAATAATATCCTGTAGGTTTCAAGGCCTGCCTAGCCCTTCATCCTATTGGTCCTTCAAGTCTGCAAGCTTCTTTAGGTAGGCCTGCTCCTATGCCTCTTAAACATACTGCACTGTAAATGTACTGTAAAGAGTTTCCTTCAAGTCAAGCTCATTTCCCAGTGATTTCAGGAATGTGTTCAAGGATAGAAGTGCATAAAAATTAAAAGTAGAAAAAGTAACTCTGCTTCAACGTATACACATGCAAATAAAAGTTTCATCTATTCAAACTGTGAAAGTTGACAATCTCACACCAACCCAATAATGTGAACATAGGGCAGATACACGATTAAATAAATGACTATGTGTATTGTATCTGTCATGAGTACTGATGGTGAGCAGGAGGGGGCCACTATCCAGGGGCGAAAACGCATGCGTAGTTTAGAGAGTTTGAGCTGTCATTCAAAGAGACACAGAACAGACCCACCTTGACTCTTGGGGGTTTATCTGTCTGGGTTTTCCCACACTTCTTCAGTTCGGTAGGATTTTCTGTCTACTATAGCAATAATAAAGCACTAGAGACTTCTTCCTCGTCTCAGCGTGGTTCTTGCTTAGTCAGGACAGTATCAGTTCTCAGCCCTATGCACCCATTTCAGCTTTTCATTTCAGTACAACGTTTTGAATTCTTAAGTCATTCCGGTTGTTTATTAATGTATTAGATTTATACTACACCTTTTCCCCAAGAGTTGAAGGCAGCTTCCATGAAGCTCTCCCATCATTTTATCTTAACAGCAAGGTATGTGCTGGGAGGTAGGTTAGGCTAAGAGAGAGCTGCTGATCCCAAGTCACTTAGTGGGCTTCCACTAGGACCAGGGAGACCTCGTGAGAATCTGGATATCTCTGGTTTTAACCATTACATTACAGTAGTTTTCAGATTAGGAGCCACTTAATTTAATTAATCTCAATGATCTAAAGCTACATAAAAGAAGATGGATTTCTTCTACTGCATTACATATGGGCTTGACATGTACACCAATTGTTTGTAAAGAATTTCTATGACAGATGCTAGAACTGTAAGTATACTACACATGTTCATATTTCAGTTTTTATTTTTTCCATTTGTTTGTCATGATTTCTACATATACCCAATCAATTAAGCCACAACTTCAAATGTGTTGGAATGCATGTGTTGTCCTCAACCAAAAACAGATAGAAAACAGGAATGAAATATGCAACAGAATGCCTAGATTGGTAGTTAACATTTTTTTTAAAAATCCATATTAGAAAACTGGCCAAAAAAAAAAGTGGTGGTGGTGGGGCTTCAGTAGTGTTCTGTGACCATGATTTAGTACTGTATATCAGAATATCAGGAGGATACAATTTGGAAACATTTGTACTTGAATTGGCTATCTTTTACTCCTGTGCTATGGAGGACTTCTGTGTAATATGCAAGTTTTAAATAAGTTCCTCTATCAGCACAAGGTAAACCTGTAAAAAGACTTTCTTCTGCACCTTCAAACCTTAAGGGAAAAATGATGGGCATAAATGGGCAGAAGGCAATAGCAGTTTTCAAAAACCTTAACACAGCTAGACTTGTAAATTATCCAATACTTACTCCATTCATAACATTAACACTGCGCAAACAGCAGACTTAAGATATATATAACTCAAGTAGGTCTACTGGTCATTAGTCATTTCAGAACAAGATTCCAACTTCTCTTAAAATGTCTCATGACATTTTGGAACACATCTAGGCTATTTCCTGACTGGAATGCTAGAAACTAGAAGGAAAAAAAGGGTCAGCACTCCATGTCAAAAATACGTGCACTGCACAGAAATTCAAGAGAACAAACACAATGATTTTTAAAAATTAGAGGCAGAAATAAAAACACCATTATGGTCATAAGTCTACTACAAACTCCCAAGCCAAGAAGTTTTTAACGATGCTTTCCTGAAATGATTTAGAGATGTTTCAACTCAAGTAAGAATGAATAATGTAAGAATGTGATACTTGTTGGGAAATTAACTTTGCTAAGTGTGAAACTTCCACCAAAGTTTACTGCAAATTTAAGACTTTTGATATGAGCCTAACCTTCAGGGAGAGATCAATGAGATTAAAATGATTCTATAGTACTGGACCAGAGGCACTAGGCAGAAAAGCTAGACTAAACATTAGGAATAATGTTAAGGAAAATACTTATGGAATTTACTCTAAGAAGCAATTAATTTTGATTTCTATTAAATTGACAGTTCATATGAAGAAGCGATCCTCAGAATTGCTAACAATTATCATTTATGGTACCACAAAAATTAAGCAAATTGGCCAGCTTCCAGTCATCTTCCTGGTTCTGCCAAAAATCCCCCTTGTATATGAATCAGAAACTTGGCTGAACAACTTTTTTCTAGTTAATATTGCTAGTCAGAGCACCCTCTTTATAGTGTGCCTGAGACCTAATTTACTTCAGTTGTGTTCTTTACTGCTCTCTTCAACAACAGACTTGTAACAGCATTTTGGCAAGGGAGAAGAAATCTGATAAGGAACTCTGGCCCACTGTTAGCTTGTGCCTATTTGCCAAGTATTTTCATGATGGCATGCTTGCCTGCCACTCAAAGTAGCCCCTGTGTAAAAGTGATTATTTCTACCCACAACTGGGTAAATCCCTTGGAACATACAACTGATGATAGTTCCCTTTTGTTGGCATCCCTAGAGGCATTCAGAAGTGACTGACTGCAAAATATATCCCCAATAAATCCTGGTTTGTGCATGTAGTAACTCTCAATATGTTTTCAAATATACTTCGATTATATTCTCCATATATCATAGGAAAATTGCATTGGTGAGCAGCTGCAGTAAGCAGAGTGCATGGTGGGACAGTATTAATAAGATTATGCATGAGGTTGTTGAGGACACAGTGAGAAGCCTCACATGTTTAAAAACAGAAAGAATAAATGCAACTGCATTCTCTTCCTTCCCTTTCCCCAGCACCTTGATCAACTCTTATACAATTTATCCATGCCAGTTCTTTCTTTCCTCTCAATGCCTGACTTTCATTTAGCCATTCAGTCTGAAGTTTGGGCAAAGAAGAGGCTATCACAGAATCCATTTGACTGTTCAGCTTACTTCTCTCCTACGCAAGATGGCAGGGATAGAACAGATGGATTTCTTTTACTGTATTGCATTTTGTCATATTACCAAGACAGAACCACGGTTAAGAGACATAACTGGGGGAAAAAAACATGGCATTGCCTTGGACTTCAATGGGCCTGCAATATCAAGCATGCACACTTGTGTTTGTCTACACAACGTATAATATATGAAGATTTAAGAACAGTATCTAAACCAGTTTTCCCTGCAAAGAAACTTCCATATTTAAGTATGGTAGCTAGCAAGTGCTCAATTCAGTTCTTAACATTTACTTTGCTCATTTCCCCAAGAAACTGAGTTTGTTTTTAGTGGTTATTCTTACAGCTTCCTCATTTGAACATGACAGAAAGTGCAGGAGGACTCAGAAATGCTTGTCTGTTATCATATAATCATGGTTGTTGCTCCTATAGGCTTCAGGGTCCTACTTAAGAATTATTCTGTTAACAGAAAAAGCAGAGACTTCTACAAAATGCACCCTCCATATGAAACACACAACATGCATAGTGCCCTGATCCAACTGTATGTCTAATGTTTATATACTGGCACTATATAAAATACTTAGCATTGCATGCAATAAGAAAATAGAACCTTATGCAAGCTAAAGAAACTAGCAACACGTCATCTGCAAACACATGTAGCAGAGTCTGGAAAACTAAGAAAAGAATCTTGGGATGGTAGAGGGAGACTGATTCAGAAGGGAAAGGAGATGGGAGTTACTCAAATCTTTCCACAACAGGTAGTTGCCTGGCCCACACTGCCCCCTCTTCTCCAGGTAAGCACCAAAGACTTGGGGAATCCTGAAGGGACAATATGAAGCATATAAAGAGACAAACACTGCTAGCCAATATGAAGCCCCCCCCACAAAAAAATTAAAGGAGCCTTGAATTGCACAAAGATAGGACATAAGCCCCCACTTCCTATTTGGTATGCGCATATGTTATATACTTATCTCTCTGGTTGGGGAGTTACGAGAGCAAGGGAGGGAGGAAGACAGGCTCATCAGGATCTTCCTGCAGGATTGCACCTCATGCTGGGATGGCCTCTTGCTCCCAATACCTAGATTGCTGCTTTAATCCGCCTGGCATTAGCTCTCTCAGCAGTGGGCCCAGCCCCTCCAAGATACAAGTCTGGGAGCAATCGTGCCCTTCAGGGCAGGCGTGTGTAATCATTTGGGACAGTCAAATTTCTTTACATTTGCCAATGAATATTTATGCAATTTGTGAAGAACTACCAGAGCAGCAACACTATCGTGAGCGCAATAGAAAATGTCAGCATAGCTTCACCTCACCCAAGGCCGCACACTTGGGAGAGGGGCCTCTTCTTCCTCCCACATGGGCAGGCATAAATATGCACATGCAGAGGAGCATGAACACACAGCCCAGGATAAACATCTCTAGGCTGCAAAGCCAGGAGCTGGATTCCTGGGTGCTGAAACATGCACATGCGCACACATACACAAATAAGGAGTGTAGTCATGCAGGGCCGCATTGTATCATATCCAGTCTGCAGTGCTGGGCTGGTCTCATTCTATGCCTTTGAGTAGCCAGAAATTTCACAGGTGCTGTTCTTACCCAATTTTCTCATTAACATGCTCCTGTTAAAAGACAACTTTTTGACCGGAGTTTTTAAATGGTTCTAGGAAAGGGCCCACCAACTACTAGGGGAATGGATGGGCAGGCTGGAATTCTCTGTGTAGTCTCTAAAAGGAATCCAATGTATTACAGAATTTCTTATCTTTTATTACTGAGGAGAACCTCATCTTCTTCTCCATGCCATGCCCTCCAGATGCATTAAGACCACACATCCCAGGATTCCAAGGCAGCATGGCTACAGCTGGAATGTGTTGGGCTACATATGGTAATCCCAACACACTTGGAAGGTACTGGACTTTAAGGGCTGCCCTAAAGCAAGTTACAAAACTTGATCTTGGGCTAAGTCTCTCTAAGGAAAAATACACATGCCATTCCTCTTTTCAATACCTCTTTATGCAGAAAAAAATATCTAGTTTTGTCACTCTCAGGAATCAAATAAAGCAATTCACAGGAGCCCTGTGGGACAATGACTCAACAAATGGACAACATGTAGGGAACACCACACAATAACTGTCCACAGGCAGTCTTTCAGTTGCCGGGAGTGTTCACAGGACAAAAAGAAAACAACCATGTATCAAAGCTCAGTCCTCTAAGTACTTAGAACTATCATCATACCATTTACATCCTATAAGCAAATAACTTCAAACCTCAGTTTGGGAAAGGCAAGAGCTAATACTATGGATGGTGAAGTTTTAGGAGTATCTACACAAACAAGTCCTTAATATCTAAAATGTTGGCTGAATATGTAGTACTTAGGACTTCACCCAAGTTAAAATCTACCTTAAGATTGCTTCAAAATGTATTCCCCGGAACCCCTGCTAGGCTTAATCTCACTTCTGGGCTTAATTTCCTTAATAACAGCATAGCTAAAACTAGATCAGTTCCATTATTAGAGGCAGGCAGGAAGATCAGCACTACTGGTAGAAATCAGGGTGATTTGCAGCAGCAGCAAATCAACAGGAGTTTCCAATTCCCACCATTGAACAAAAGCAGCACCAAAACACCTTAACTTGTTGAAACAAAATGGGGAGGCGGAAGGTCAGGATTTTTTTTAAGGTGCAAAAGGGACTGTCAGTTCAGTTCTAGTACATGCAAGAAATGAGCATATGCTCTAATACAACTTATTTTTTAACAAACACCCCCGCCCCATTTAGCATCTTACTTTTGTATGGACCAGATCTATCAATGAACTAAGCAGCTTCCTCATCCCACAAATTTGCCATTACTCTTCAGCTAGATCCTGCAGAACTATGCATAGTTTCCTAAATGGGTAGGATCAGCTCATTCTATATCCAGGCTTTGTAAGGTAACTAATTCTTAGAGATTTTTCTACATATACACTAGCTAGCTATGCTCCTCAAAATGAGGCAGCTGACCAAAAAGAAAACAAAAGAGCAAAAGTGTCAAATAGCCATATGTAACTTACATATGCAAGGAGAGATAAGACCGCCTTCTTAGATGAACAATGCAAAGAAATCGAGGAAGACAATAGAATGGGGAAGACTAGAGATCTCTTCAAGAAAATTGGAGATATCAAGAGAATGTTTTGTGCAAAGATGGGCATGATAAAGAACAAAAAAGGCAGGGACCTAACAGAAGCAGAAGAGATTAAGAAGAGGTGGCAAGAATATATAGAACTATACAAGATCTTAATGTCCCTGATAACCATGATGGTGTGGTCACAGACCTTGAGCTGGACATCCTAGAGAGTGAAGTCAAGTGGGCCTTACGAAGCATTACTAACAACAAAGCTAGCAGAAATGACAGTATTCCAGCTGAGCACTCAATATGCCAAAAAATTTGGAAAACTCAACAGTGGCCACAGGATTGGAAAAGGTCAGTTTACATTCCAATTCCAAAGAAGGGCAATGCCAAAGAATGTTCAAACTACTGCACAATTGCACTCATTTCACATGCTAGCAAGGTTATGCTCAAAATCCTACAAGCTAGGCTTCAGCAATATATGAACCAAGAAATATCAGAAGTACAAGCTGGGTTTCAAAGAGGCAGAGGAACTAGAGATCAAATTGCCAACATTTGCTGAATCATGGAGAAAGCAAGAGAGTTCCCGAAAAACATCTACTTCTGCTTCATTGACTACGCTAAAGCCTTTGATTGTGTGGATCACAACAAACTGTGGCAAATTCTTAAAGAGATGGGAGTACTGGACCACCTTACCTGTCTCCTGAGAAGCCTGTATGCGGGTCAGGAAGCAACAGTTAGAACCGGACATGGAACAACCGATTGGTTCAAAATTGGGAAATGAATACGACAAGGCTGTATTTTGTCACCCTGCTTATTTAACTTATATGCAGAGTACATCATGAGAAATGCCGGGCTGGATGAATCACAAGCCGGAATTAAGATTGCCAGGAGAAATATCAACAACCTCAGATATGCAGATGATACCACCCTAATGGCAGAAAGTGAAGAGGAACTAAAGAGCTCTTAATGAGGGTGAAAGAGGAGAGTGCAAAAGCTGGCTTGAAACTCAACATTAAAAAAACTAAGATCATGGCATCTGGTCCCATCACTTCCTGGCAAACAGAAGAAGAAGAAATGGAAGCAGTGACAGATTTTATTTTCTTGGGCTCCAAGATCACCGCAGATGGTGACTGCAGCCACAAAATTAAAAGATGCTTGCTCCTTGGGAGGAAAGCTATGGCAAACCTAGACAGCATACTAAAAAGCAGAGACATTACCTTGCCGACAAAGGTCCGTATAATCAAAGCTATGGTTTTCCCAGTAATAATGTATGGCTGTGAGAGTTGGACCATAAGGAAGGCTGAGCACTGAAGAATTGATGCTTTCAAACTGTGGTGCTGGAGAAGACTCTTAAGAGTCCCTTGGACTGCAAGGAGGTCAGATCAGTCAATCCTACAGGAAATCAACCCTGACTGCTCACTGGAAAGACAGATACTGAAGCTGAAGCTCAAATACTTCGGCCACCTAATGCGAAGAGAGGACTCACTTGAAAAGACCCTGATGCTAGGAAAGACTGAAGGCAAAAGGAGAAGGGGATGGCAGAGAATGAGATGGTTAGATAGCATCACCGATGCAATGAACATGAATTCAAGTAAATTCTGGGAGACAGTGAAGGACAGGAAGGCCTGGCGTGCTATGGTCCATGGGGCCACGAAGAGTCGGACGTGACTTAATGACTGAACAACAATAACAAACTTACTTTGAGAGGAAATTATGTGTTCCTGCCTGCTGCTCCTCTCCTCTAAGGAGGGTGCAAATGCCATACTCTGTAAAAAACAAAACATTTTCACAATTCTTGGCATGGTCACAGTGGACTAGACAGGAAGCAGTGTGCCCTCTAAGTAATAAATCATGTTAATTTCTCATGTTTCTATCCCCTGAATCTCTCTGACACAGCAAGCATCATCTCTATCCAATACAGCATCATCTATAGCCCTTTCTAATGCGATTATGCATCAGATGCTGCTCCCTAAAAGCCTATGAGGCTGGGAACAGTGGGAGTTCAAGAACACCATGATAGGAATGGCTGTTATAGATTAAACAGGACCCAACCAAATGGAGAGCAATGCTGAGTTGGATAAGAAATCATGGAGTTTGATTTCTCAGGTCTGGGAGAAAAATGTGACCTTACAGAATCTGAGCGAGACAATTTGATGTAGGGGTTAAAGGCACCAGGCTAGAAACCAGGAGAATTCTAGTGCCACCTTTGACACAAAACCAGCTGGGTGACTTTGGTCCAGTCATTCTCTCTTAACCCTAGGACAAAGGCAATGGCAAACCACTTCCAAAAATCCTGCCACGAAAACTGCAGGGACTTGTCTAGGCAATTGCCAGGAGTCAAGACTAACTTGAAGGCACAAATTTATTATTATTTATAGTTTGAAGCTGTTATAAAACCAGGAGGGAGGGATAATGTAAAGCTTTCTGGAAGACCACATTGATAAAAGTTCCTAATAAAAACTATTTCTGATAGGCTGCCACCAGCTTCTTGGCACACTGTAGTCAGCATGCTGGCTGGGGAATTCTGGGAGTTGAAGTCTACGCATCTTAAAGATGCCAAGGTTGAGAAACAATGCTGTAGTCTGTCCAGTTGGTGAGTTGTTAGTCCTTTTATTAAGGATTTCTTCCTTTGTCCCAGCCCAGCCCTAGCTTCCTACTCAAAGCCCAGAAATACCAAATGTCATGCCAATCTTAAACACAGGAGCTAGCTATGTAATTATGTAATCTCACACATGGGGAAAGCTATTTTAATAAGAACTTCCTTTCTAAAACCAAGAAAGCCAAACCCCCAGATATGAAAAAGGAGTTTATTGGGAAAAAGAGGAATACAGGGAAAAGAAGGGAAGGCAATAAACACATTCTCAGAATTCTAAATAAAAATCAACACAGTCAGCTTAACTAAACCAGTTTTTATACATATTACTTCCTTGAATAAGCTCTTGGATTTCAGCACACTTTCATTTTAAGATCATCTGGGACTCCTAAACAGGGTTAGGATTACCCTAACTCTAACCCTAACTCTTTCTCCTCTTCTTCCTTTCTTATCCTGAGTTTTATAGAAATAGGAGATCAGCTTCTGCAAAGAGGCTGCTTTTAACTTCACTGTTGCTTTGCTCAATCCATTTATTGTGCCCTGGGTCTAGACAGTAATTATCTAAGGGCTAAATCCACCTTCTTTAGGACCCTCGATGGAATTACAGAGATGCAGTCTAGCTTTCACAGTTTTGCTTGAGTATAAATAGGATTACAAGGGAGTGGCTTTTTTGGAGACAAAAGCTGAATTTCATCCATTCAGTCCCCTCACCAAGGGGTCACTTCATCAGCCACTGGAGAGGGTACTGGCGGTTGTGGTTTGTCACAGAGAGTAACAAAAGTAGAGGTTTGTTACAGAGGTTAAGACCAGGTCCTCCAATCTCTCAGGCTTCTATTTCAGAAAAGCTGCAGTACAAAGCTTTTAGCTGTGGATATGGAATAGTGAGTGGAGGTGAGGTTTATGTTAAAATGGGGGAAAACACAAATTATGAATCGTAGGAGCAGGCCAATGCGGCGCAGCATGAAGCTGTCTGTCAAGGGCCGATGCCTCATGAATATTCAGTGCTCATGTTAGGCACTAAATCTCATTGGAATGTCAGGGACCATTAGCTAGACAAGGTGCGAATGCGTGTGTAAGTGTGGTGGGAACAAGGAAAGAAGAGGAAACATACATCCAGGTAGAAAAAAGAGCCTGGGTTGGAGGCCTGCATGAAGAGACTTCAGAGCAAATTAAAAGCACCTGAGTTTTCCTCACCAAACAAGTCTATTCTAGAATAGGGACAATGGCTATATGGTTCTATCCTGATTTAAAAAGAGAGAGATCTAGCCAATAGCAACAGCTGTGTACTATAAATGTCAACCTGATGTTTTCTTTCCGTAGGCTGGGCAATCAGCTTTAACCTAAGAAATCTCTACCATTTTCTTCAGGGTGGATTCTGATGGCAAAGCTGAGCTATGGCAAGCCCAAGGTTCCTTTGCATAAGAAGCTTACAATCCTAAACATACTTATTAGGGAATTAAGCCCCACTGAAATAGATATCTACTAAAACAATAAGACAGGATCTGGCTATTAATTAAGATCAGGTTGATACCAGTGAAATGTGCTTGATGACTTCAGAGCTATCTTATCTTACAACTAAGTTTTAGATTTCAGGATATGCTCAGGTCCATATTAAATAAAAATTGCTGTCCCACAGAGCATGTTTTATTTTCCCTAGAATCCATGCTATCACATACCACCTATCAAAATTTCCTCTTATTTGTACACCTAATAATCAACATAGTATGTCAACATCTTCTAGTTAGCTGCCATTTGGATGGAGGTAGCCCCATCCAAATTAGCACCATATTCAATGGGGAAAGGTTACACACTTCTCATATACAGTAAATGCTTTTTATTCCAGCATAGCCCACAATCTCCGAGAGCGCAGAGTTGTAGGGAGAACATGAAAATATGAGAATAGCTCTGTTAGGTCAGCCCTAGGCCCATCTAGCCAGCACTCCATCCTGCCCAGTGGGCCACCAGAAGCATCTAGGAAACCCACAAACAGGAGATAATGGCAGCTGTCCTTTTCCATTGTTGCTCCTGTACATCTCATATGCAGAGGCACATTGTCCCTATGCTTGGAAGCAGCACCTTGTCATCAAGGTTAGGAGCCACTAATAGACCTGTCCTCTGTCTACTTGTGTTGGAAGTTCTGGCAAATCCAGCATGCCTCATTAGCATGTGAATTAGCATGTAAATTAAGTTGTCCCATAATGCAGCTCTGAGGAAGCTGTTTGTTACCACCCCCACTTCCCCCTTCTTCCACCCAGGGAGAAGCAAGCACGCTGCTCTCCATTCATCAGGGCCATATGCTCGGGCCTTGATGAAGAATTCTGCCCCTTTCTTCCACATAGCTCTTGGCAGCTGTAGGGCTGAGAGTTTAGTGCAAACTATGTGTTTAGAAAGAAAGAAGAATAAAGGAACTTCATCTTTTCCACCAAGATGGATGTAACAGAACAACAAAGAAATAAAGTCAGTAAGAATTCCTTTACTTACCTTAACCTAATCTGTCTAAGCGTGTGATTCTTAATGCTTGGGAGGGATGAGTGTGTAAGATCAATAACCTGTATATCTCTGGCATGCTCACTGAAGCTATCTAAGATAATTTTCTTTTTCTGTGCCAGCTTCTCAGCTGTGTTATAAGTTCTGCTCCATTTCAGTGGTTCTAGCAGGCCACTAAATTGGCTTCATACTGAATGGGAATATCAGCTTTTAAAACACAGGCTTAATATTACACAGTAGATATAGTTGATTCTTGCTCACATTTAAATAAATCTATATAGCCAAATTATTATTTTCCTTCAGGACTTTTGTCTTCCTGAAAGACAAGATATGCAGAGCCTGGGACAACCCTTTACAGAGGTTCCTCCTGGAGAACATGCCTCAATTTTGGCAAAAATATGTGACACAGAGCTGAAAGAGCTAATGTTGTCTTAAGGGGAGGTACTGTAGCTCCTCTTTCAGGAGGTATCAGATGGCCAGTTTGCCCCCCACCTGCCTGCTCTTGCAAGCACAATTATTTCACTTGAGAGCTCTGCAATGCTAACAAATAGCTTATTTTTAAAATTAATTTTTATGCATATAATGTCTCTCTGTTTCATATTAACTTGATGCATTGGCCACTGTGGTCTGAAATTAAGTGAAGTTCTCTACATACACTGATTCTAAATTTGTAGCTTCTGCTACTTCTCATCATTTATTTAGTCCTGAATACACTAGGAACTGCACAAAGTGAGAAACACACACATAAGCATATATGATTTTTTAACTAAACCAAAGGGATTTTTGTCAAACCTCCACCCCTCAAAAAAAAAAACCCACAAAAAAGCAGAATTATCGGAAAGGAGGACGGATGTTTCTCGTGTAGTTTGGTCCAAAGAAGGAGAAGCAGCAACACAATCCAAGATCAGATTTACAATCCATTTTAGAAGTCCAAATCTGAACTGAAAGGATGAGGCAAGAATGAAGCAGAATAAATATGCAAAGAACAAACAAGCCTCACCTTACATTATTTCAAAATTGTTCAAACATATACAGACATACTTCTTACATAATTACACTAATTCTGACCTGCAAAATGAAAAGGTTGCTCATCTATGGTGCCACCCTGGAATGAGGAAATCTGTGCAAATGGGGGAGTCATGGATGTGCTGAGCAGCACACAATTCCAACCCCCCCAAGCTTAAGATGTGTTGTTGGGAACTCCTGTTAATACATTCTTTTGTTTCAGCTTTCCCTCTCTCTGTGATGCATAGCCAGAAGCAGCCAGGAAGCCACAAGGGAAGGGTGCATTTCCATGACCTGCCCCCATTCAAATAGGCATGAAAGGAGTTGTCCCAAAGGGAACTCAGAGGCTGGACAGCCACTTTGCTAAGCAATAGGAAACAGTCCACCAATTACACCGATACATTTAAGCTCTTAATCCTTCTGAAGATTATCCCAAGGTCTGGGAGTTAGTGAATCCCCACAAGCACAGCCTGTGTTGTTACTGGCAGCTGAGCCAGGGAGATAAGAACCAAAGCTGGCTGGGGAACAGGCAAGGAGCCCTCTAGCAGAACTGGCCCCATCACTGCTGCTGGCTCCAGCAGAAGCCTGCAGAAAATATGGAAGGCACTAGGCTCCTAAATTGCCAAAAGGGGATGCATAATGTCATGCCTCCCCCATGGAGTTCTGCTTCCTGGCAGTTGCCACCAAATGTGCGCAAACTTTGTAAAGCAGCTGTGTTACTCACTTCTCCTCTTTCAGCCTGCTAAATTCCAAACTGCTTAAATCTTCAAAGGCAAAAGGAATTCAGTGAGGTCATCCATTCAACTCCCGTGCTTTGCCTGAATGCTAACAAGCTCCCATTTACTACATTAAGTCACTGATAGCCTAGTCTGGGTAAGTTGGCACAGGCACTTTAGTCTTCTGCAGCAAAACCAGGAAAGAATCTTGAGGCACCTTAAATATTATTGTGTAAGCTTTTGCAACATACTGATAAGCTGTACTGTGATCACAAAAACTTACACAGCACTAAAACTGTCTTTAAGGTACAAACAAGGTTAATTACTATTTTAATCTGCATAAAGCAATTACAGTTTGCTCCGTCCTAAAAGAAGCATGCTACCAATAAACGTTCTACAACCTAATGCACACTTCCTTCGGAATAAAACTAAATAAAATGGGATTAACTTTTAAGAAAATATCCATAGCATTGCACTGTAAATTCTAATGCTGAGGCTTTGAATTTTAACTGAAATAAAGGACAGGCGCATGCCCTCTGCCTCTTATTCTTCCTTCATAATAGAGTCCTACCTGGGATCCTTATATACCATCATCACTGTAAAAGGGAGGAGCATCACAGCCAATATCTTTCAGTAATACGGAGGTTTACTTTCTAGGGCAGTAAAACAGAGGCGTGTTAAAACTCTCAGGTACAGTATCTGCACCAAAAGCTAATCTCCCATTTGAGACAACTGTGTTGCAACCTAATTTCTCTTTAGAAAATGTTCCTTTCTGATAGGGGAGCATGAAGTAGTCCTTGAACTACAAAGGCCAGCCTGATAAGCATTTCCTTGATAGCCAGAGAAAGAACTCTGATTACCTAATTAACAAGCCTGTTCTTCCTGACTAAGTTGTTCAAAGCTCTGCATACAATCTGAGCAGCTTTGACAAAACCAATCTGGGAGAAACTATTCATTCCAAAGCTTTATTATTATTACACTGGCTGACCTGTGAATTTCAAAAACAACTTTATTCTTGGAAAGAAAGAAAAATGTGTTTAGTTTCCATGGTGTAAGTTGACTTAAGTCTTCTGCAGCAAAAATTGTTTAGTGGCACTTTACAAAGGAACCCACCAGATTAGAATCCAGTACTGTGTGTGGGACATTATCTTGTTATATGTATATACGTATGTATGTATGTATGTATGTATACAGTATATTCACAACCACCCTGGAATTGATGAGCTGTTGATGAGCTGTTCAACATATGAAATATAAGAAAGCTTTGCCTGTATTTAATTGTAAGCTTCAATCTTCTGCATCTATTTAGCCCTATCATGATTAAATTAGTTCTTGTAATTCCTTTGCTCAAGCATGACCACTTGACTTCAGCAAAACTGTCCTGGAGTGCTGAAGTTGATTTTTTTTTCCATTTTTAAGCGACGAGGTCACTACACTGCAAGCCAATGCAGAGGGCTATTTTTAAAAAAAAAAACGGAGTATATTTTGTTGGAAGAGCCCTATCTGGAGCTGAATAAGATATGTGTCTATCTGAAAAACTGTGTCTGGGACACTGTTTCATGATTGTGACATAGTATATGCAGTACACAAATTTAACAACTCTATAAAAAGGACGGATTTCTTTTAGTATTGGGACTTAGATTTTTTCTTTTTCTTTTTTTTAGGGAAAGGGTATAGCACGCAGGGCAATTATGCAAAATGGATTCCGCTATGTCATATAAATCAGTGGGGCTAGGATTTTTTCCTTTTTTGAGTGGGAGTAGCAATGCTGATTTGTTGATTGTATACCACTTTAACGTAACAGCTGAAAGTTGGGATATAAATAAAATAAAGAAAATTATATCAGCATTGACATAAGAAGAATTGACAAGTGACAGCCCATCCTGAGAGAATAAGATCAGATTCAGATTATTTAATTCCCCTGCAGGATTTAAACAAAATATTCAAACTTGAGGCCAAAAAGGGAAAGTATAGGCTCCATGTATGGAACAGGCTATATCTCATAATGCTAAGTAGTCTGTTCCTCCAATAATATAACTTCTGATGTTTCTGGAAACATTTGTGTTATATATTATCCAAGGATCTCTTACATAATTTGGTTCCTTTCTTTCCCCCTTTCCCTTTCCTTCCTTCTTTTTCTACCTTTTTTTTTTTTTTGACAACACTTGGCACCACTAGAGGTGGATGGAAAGATAGCTGCTGTCACCTCCTACTCTGAGTGCTTTTACCAGCAACACCTGAGGGAAAAGCAGCACTGGTGTTATTAATAACTGAGGAGGGGGCTGGCTTCATTTGACTCTGAAATTGCTGTGGTGCCGAATTGCTCTTTTAAAATCTGCTTTTAATCAGAGAGAAAAGAAAAGAAGTTTGGACAATTAAGAGTAATGAGGAGCTTTAAGAAAAATAGCTCAGGGAAAATTAGCTGTGCTTTTTACTGCACTTGGAACATTTAAGGAGATATGATAATGTGGAATAAAAATCTGTGTGTGCCATTTGCATGTTCTGACAACACAGTTGGGTTCTCAGAAGCACAGAAGAGAACGGGAGAAGGAAGTAATTCACAAAGAACCTAGATGTTGGCAGGTGGGCATCTCTGTGCCTTTTAGAGTCACAGACAAGGATAGAAGAAAAGGAGGAAGATAGAAATCATAGGCTTGGCAGTCACTCTAACTCATATTTTTTAATCTTGATGCCCTTCAGATGTGTGGGACTGCAGCTTCCACCTTAAAGGAACACTTTTGGAGGTCACCAGGATTGGGGTGCCATAACTAAGAGCAATGAGAGCTAGTTTGGTGTAGTGGTTAAGGCACCAGGCTGGAAACCGGGAGACTGTAAGTTCTAGTCCTGCCTTAAACACAAAGCCAGCTGGGTAACCTTGGCCAGTCACTCTCTCTCAGCCCTAGGAAGGAGGCAAGGGCAAACCTCTTCTGAAATCTTGCCAAGAAAACTGCAGGGACTTGTCCAGGCAATCACCAGGAGTCAACGTTGACTCAAAGGCATTAAAAAAAAAACACCTAAAAGCAATCCAGTCAATGTCTTAAATTAAGATAGCAAATACTGAAAAGAAAGGGTACAACTGCTGCTTTATACCATGTGACCAAAGTGGATTGGTCTCCTGTTAAAAATCAGGCTGGCTCCTACAGTTTTTAGCCTTCTGGAAACTTTTAAAAACTTATTCTGAGTCTTATGGTAACTGATAATACTTTTATTTAATTTGATTTTATGGTTTTATTGAAATGTTAACCTTACTATATATGTTTTAATTTTTTATACCTTTGTCTTGTCTGCTCTCAGTTCTGTACCCTTTGAGAGTAATTGACTTGCAGTGGGTAGGTGATAGACAGACAGACAGACAGACAGACAGACAGAATGTCATAGACATGGACAATGCTCATTTTATTCTTGGGATTGTGTGCAAAATTTGAGGGAATGATTTGCTTTTTAAATGACCTTAAGTCTATTTTGGGGTTAACACTATAGTTCTCATGGGCTTCTTGCCTCCAACTATTAAGAACCAATGCCACTGATTTTCAGCAAGCAATAATTACCAACCCAATGCTTGGGAATCCATAGGCTTCAAGACAATGAGATGGGCAATTATTGGTCAGTGCCCAGCACTGGTTCCTGCTGCAGAATTAGCTATTGGCTGATTTTCCAAGAAAGGTGAAGAATCCTTAAATTCTTCTAATACATACTTATGGAACAAGTGTCAGTTTGCCAGTTATTCTACTAACTGGAGCAATGCTCCATAGGAAACATGGATCAAACCAGCATGCTTGATTGTTCCAAGAAGTCTGGAAGATAATGTGATTTATGTTTACAGTAATACCCTGTTCCATAGTGTTAATTCACTTTGGCACACAGTATGACATCATCATAGCAGCCAAAAATGATTATAAATAAAATGTAGTAATCTGAAAATGTTGCACTGCTTGGAAAAACTGCTATAGGTATGCTTTCATACTCTGAATTGATGCACAGTGATATTGTAAAGGTTTGTCTGAGTGGCATTTAAGCAGGATTTTTTAAAGTGGTGGTCTTCTCCATTTCCTCTCCCAGTAAAATAATAAAATTATTTAAATTTTACTTTTGTTTTGACTTGGGCACAGGAAGGATCTACATAAAGTTGAGAGTCAAAACAACAAAAATATTGCTCTTTGAGGTTTGTGGTGACATTTAAATAGATTTGGGCCCAGCCAAAATACTTTCCAAACATGAGTAAGGGAAGAGTTTGCAACTCCTTGAGCAATTAAGCACACCATAATAAGAAAGCCTGTCTCACATCTATCAAATCAACATTTCTTTTATAGAAGGGCAGCTAATTGTTCATGTTGAAGACAAGACCTAGATTTGGATGAGATGTTATTTCACAAACAGTGACTGCCACTTTTGGATTGGACTGGGAAGGTTCTGCAGCTAGACATACTGCTGGTGGGTTATATTTATGAGTAAGAAAGGGAGTAAGAATGAGTCAGAGATGGAGGTAGTTATCTCCCAAGAAATCATGGTGATCTCTGGAGAAATGTGGCTGAGTGTTGCAGATAGGAGCATACAGAACAGAGGACCACACTGTTAGGCCAGGTGCTCAGAGAAGGAGTAACTGTGGCTGATGGGGGCCCAGAGCCAGACAAGCCACACTGTGGGACCTAGCAATGTTGGGATGGATGCTTTTATGGAGTTTATCTACTACACTACTCCAAAGAGGTTGGCAGTTCAGTGACATTAGGTGTAATTCTGGATTGAGATGGCTAGCCCAGGTGATATTCAGCTGGTCAGAGATGGGCTTGTACCTGCAGTAAGAAAATACATGAGGAGTAAACCATGACTAGTGAATGGTGTCCTGTCTATGGTCCTCACTCTATGTTGGATTTTGTTGGGCAGGGTTGGATGTAGTGGAAGGAGGTGGAAGGTAAGGGGTACTTGTGTGAGCACATGTGCCATGCTGATGGCACCTGGGGTGGTTGTAATGATTAGAAAGTAGCCAGTGTGTGTTAAGATATGGGAAGATTTGTATCATGTGACTGAGAGGAAAAAGCAGCAGTATCCTGGTTGAGGCAGATATGGCAGAAAACACTACCTTTTGGAGCAGATCATATACCACTTAAGCCCTAGTTGCCTTTCACATCTAGGGCTGAAATGTGTCCTCAGCTTTGAATTGTTGCAGTCTTTCTCCAACATGCTCCAATCATATATCTATGTCTGACATTCAGTTTTATGGGCTTTTTTATCTCATGTACACAATTGGAAAGAGAAATCACAACAGAAGACTGAAATGCATAATGTTCACATGTACTTCAGTAATTCTACAAGGAAAGTTGAGGAATATCTGGGAAAAAATTTAATGAGATTCACTCAAAGCTAAGATGCTCAATTAGAAAGCCTAAAATTTTAGAAAGAATGACACTCAAGTAAGCTTGAACTGGTATCTTCTTAGGAATCTGTGAGCCCTAATTCCATGACAAAAGGAGAGCAACCTAGAACAGGATAGGCAATCAGATGGTTTCCAGAAGTAATGTACAACATAAACCCTCAGAATTCTCAACCTTTAACCATGCTTATTGGGGTTTACAGGAGTTGCAATACAAAACAACTACTGTAGAAGGTATCATGTTTTCTACTCAAGCTGAGAAAAAAATGCAAGAAATGTGGGACTAGGTTAACGTATTATATTATGCCATGGTTTACTGAACCACAGTTTCCTGAAGCATAATGCTTAGGTTCATGCTACATGATGAATTAAAGCCAAACTAACCACATTATAGTTTAGTGTGAGGCATGAACCAGGCCTGCATGTCAGCCTTTCTCAATTTTGTACCTTTATAGTTCCTAACTACAGTATTCTGTTTGAGAAGTTTAGGAGCTCTCCTAAACTATCTGGCAAATACAAGATTTGGGAGAGCTGCACTGTATATCCTAGCAGCGTTCTTTCCCATGGAAAGGTCTGTTTTTAATTTTTCATCCCTGCTCAATAGGAAGCAGCTAGAGAGACAAAATGAAAATGTCTAATCGAAGGCAGAAGAGAAGGCTTGAAAGGTTTCGATACGGCCTTGCCTTTTTGTACTAGTCAAATTTCTCCTTCCATTACCACCACCACCACCACCACCACCTGCCAAACCTACCACAAAGGAGGTCTGGAGAAAACTCAGATGGATAACATAGAAAAGGCTGGAATGCAAAGGCCTGAAAATCACATCAACTGGATGTTGTATAAAAGTCACTCGCTGAGATGGGTGGCTATAGAAATCAATCAATCAATCAAATAAATAAATAAATGGCGAAGAATGGTATTTCTAGAAAAAAAGAGAAAATGGCTAGCATGGAAACACCTCTATCAGCTGAAACGCTGGGTAGTAATACATTCTTGGTGGGCCTTTTTGAGCGCTATCTTGCTTCCTGTTCTACCTGAACAGAAGTAGAGTTGCTGCCATCTCCCTCCTGCTGCTGTTGCTATGACCTCTCCCCAGCTGCACAGCGATAACAACCATCTCCCAAGGGAGGTACAGGCAAAGGATATGCAGCAGCTGGATAATTTTCCAGCAAAGTGTGCAGTAAAGCGCACAGATGGGTTATTGGAGCACGCAGCACCAGGAACAATGTGGCAACCACAAGCTTTAACTCCTCAGTATAGTAGAAAAAATCTTCAGTGCAATTCGTATGGTAATAATGTTGGCACTAACGATAATTGGTCCCACACTATGCCTGGCACCATGGATGATTCACGTTCAGTGGTGGGTTCCTGCCTCCTCCCACACAGGGTTCTGCTGCTTCCTTATTCACACAAGCCACATGGACCCACAATTACGAACTGCATGTGAATATTCAGTGAGGGTTATATAAATCTGCATCTAGAGTTTTATGGAAATCTATGCAAATTTAAAATGAGGATGCCGCCAAGATTTGCTAATCTTGGATTTTGAATGCAAAACTATAAAACGAGCAAACTGCGTTCGGGTGAAGAAAACCAAAAAGCTGCAGGAAGTCAGTTTGAAATGTATGTCAGAACTTTGTAGCGAAATTTGGCTAAAGGTGCATCTTCATGCTGTGGCAACATGGTATGTCCTGGAAAGCTGTGTTGCCTCCTCTGATCATGGCAATCTTAGAAGAAAAAAGGCCTATGTTCACCAGCTGTGATATTGGATTTCTGATCCAACAGTTCCAAGTAGCAAGCAACATCCTGCAGGTTATATAAGATTTACCCTTCCAGCAAAGAAGCAGGCAACCATCTCACCGGTCAGCAGACTGCGTATTTGTTTGAGCTGCATCCTCCCTGAAAATGCACACACGAAGTGCTGTGAACAACAGTATCTCAGCACCAGGTTACCCATGCAGTAAAGAAACACTGCTCTGGACTATGTAAAGCTTGTGTCCAAGTGGTGGAAGAACTAAAAAGGAATTTATTTAATATATCATTTTGGAAACAAAAATAATACAAAAACACAAGCAGGGCATATACTCTTGGGTCAGCCAAAGCCTTGTAGTATAAGAGAGGCCAACAACTGAAGCCAGACATCCATAAATGTGGGGTTTGTTGTGCAATTCTGTATTCCCTGTTACGAACAATCATTGGGACAAATGAAAATAGTGAGCTAACATGTACACTAAATAGGATCCTGAAGTTCTTTTCTGATTTCTTTTGTTTTTTAACCCTAGAGGACCTCCTGAAATAATTTTCAGGTCTCAGGGAATCCCTGCAAAAAATCACAAAAAATACCAAAACTTCACAATATAATTCACTTCTAACCTACACAATCCATGTTTTATAATGTTTACAACAGCAAAACAGCATGCAAAGTTCAAAAAATGAGTGGGTTTTTTTCAATCCCAATCTCTCATGAAACCCCTAGCGACCTCTTTTAGAACCCCAGTTGACAAAGGCCGCTTTAGAATGTTTTCCTTCTTAACTATTCCCACATTCCCAGGCAAAATAAATCTATACTGCTGACGTTCTTTCCTTTACCACCTACCTGACTTTTGTCTTTCTCTCCATTTCCTTTTGTTCACTATCCGTATTGCAAAATACACACTGAAAGTTTCTTCGTGCGCTGAGACAGTATTTTTGCCAGTATTCTCCTTGTAAAATGCAGTTTGTAAGTAATACCACACTGCAATCCTAGCTGAACTGACTCTGAAACAATGCGCATTGTGTACAGTGGGTCTCACTCTCAAGTTAAGAAAGTTAAGGAATTACAGCTTTAGTGTCTTATGTAAATAAACCAGTTTATGGCTAAACAGTCAAGCAATTTTATAACATCTAATTCTTTTTGCAGTGAGAAAGAATTTCACATCAGCAAGCTTGCAGCTTACTATGGACCATAGACAAGGAAAGCTGAAGAATCAGACAAATACAAAGAATAGAATAAATAGACTTCCTTAAATCGGCACTTTCAGAGATGTCACTTCTGGAGGACATAAAATTGGGGGAAAGTTGGGCTAAATTGTATGGGAAAATCTTGGAGTTGATCAGATGTGAATACATAGCCAAAATTATTATTGCTTGGCTCATAAATGCACATGACAGCTGACTACAATACTCATGTTACATAAAGATCCCATGGCTATTCACATCTTGAATTAAAATCTAGCCTGAATTTAGTTTCTTCCAACCTTCTTATCCCCACCCCCAAATCTCACTTTGATAACACACAGCTACCACAAATCTCCAAGCCTGTTCTTCTAGCCGCCTTATTGCTCTGGTGGTGGTGATAAGGAAGAAGCAAGAATCTGTCCTTTGGGAAGATAGAGAAACATTAGTAAAAATGTAAGTCACGCCAGACCAACCTTTTCTGTGTGTATGGACCTGTGTGTTCCCACAATAACCTTGTCAACAAGACAATAACATACAGGCTGGACACTACTGCTGTTAAGTGGATCCGCACCTGGAAGAGCAACAATATTCAATGAACAGCTATCAGTGGCTCTGGATTAACCAAGAGGGAATTTTTGAGCACAATGCCAAGGGTCTCTGTTGTAAGCTTTGCGCTGTTCAATATTTTTAAAAACAACCTAGATGAGGATAAAGAGGGGTTCTATAATTAATCTGCAGAAGACTGACAGAAGTAATACATTTTTCTTTATTCCCTGTCTACTTTTGGCATCCAGGAAGCCATTCCCACCAGAGCTCTCTCATCTCTATCATGGATGGCCCAAATGCCCTGATTTGGCTTAGGAAGAGATAGAAGAAAGAGGAAGTCCCCTCTGCAGAGTTCGGTTCCTCTTCACAAAACCTTGATTCTGGCTACTCTCTTTGATTTTTGCCAGGCCTGCCACGTTATGTCCAAATCACAGGTCTTAACTACAAGTGAGTCTGACATGCCACATGGCTTAGTGCACCCTGGTGAACATGATTAATCAGAGCTGCCTGCCCAGGAAATGAAAGGTAGGTCAGGAACATATCAAAATGCAAATAGGCCCTTTTCAAAAGAGTGAGTGTTCAAGAGGTGGAGGGAATGAGAAGCAGCATGTTATTGCAAGAGAGGAGCAAATTAAGAGAAAGCATATTGACTGAGAGGAAAAAGAAGACACAGATGTGCATGAGCATGTACAGGATCCAGGATTATAATCTGTGTCCAAATCTCACGGGGCCACCCACATCCTTCAAGCAGCACTTTCTTTGTCACTATTGGCCTATTGACACATACATAAGATTATTCCTCAGCCTAGGTGGGAATAAAAGGAAAAGGGCATCTGATAAAATTTCACCTGCAGTTACTACTGCAATTCCCCCCCCCAAAGTTATGTATCCATTCAAGGGATTCATAGATGGAAGGTAAGGAGCTTTTGTCATAAAATTTGGTTATAGAGCATTACAATTAGGCACACTATTCAAAGAAAGCAACCTCACACTCCATGAATGCCCTATTTATTTATTTATTTATTTTCTATCCCACCTTTATTATTTTTATAAATAACTCAAAGCAACCAACATAACTAATACTCCCTCCTCCTCTTTTCCCCACAACAATAACCCTGTGAGGTGAGTTGGGCTGAGAGAGAGTGACTGGCCCAAGGTCACACTGCTGGCTTTATTCATCCCAATATCTATTGTGCAACATCATTTTAATAGCTCCCAAACTATGCTGAAATCCCAAAGAATCACAATTTTCACATATATCATGCGCATACACATCTCAAGCCTCCAGAGGGAGGTGGAGAAAGCCTTGGGAGAAACGATTACCGCATGTTTCTTGCTACCTGCAAAGTGCATAGTATATGAGTTAGACACGGTGAATCTCCTGGGAGGGGACAGGTAGGGGGAGAACAAGCCAATACCTCAGCCTTATTCAAGACAATTTTTCTGGAACACTCATTCTAAACCCTAGCCATCCAGGTTGCTTCCCTACTTCATCTTTCCATGAATAAAACTCATTAAACTCAGAGGGGTTTACTTCTGAGTAAACACTCATGATCAAGAACTCAGAAAACTGAAAGGATTTGGGAATGGAAGCGTTAATATAGCCCTCTACAGCACAATCTTCTAAAAACCTGACAGTAATACCTTTTTTGTTTTAAAACTTTAAAAAGTGCTCTCACATTCATGCTATAGCAAAACAGAATGATTCTGTAACAGAGAAGCGAGAAGGCGAAAAGATTGGAACGTAAACCAAGGACATAATGCAGGGATCATAATTTCTAGTTGGCAAGACTAAAGTCTACATATGTTTTGTTGAAAAGCCACTGCTATTTGCTCCTACAAGAACTTATCTCTCCAGAAAAAGTGGCACTGTCTTGAGGCTGCCTGTTCTAACTCAACACTTTCCAGCAATGCTGACAGCCCAACTCCTAACACCATCTCAGCTAGCAAGGCCAAGCTGAGCAGGTCCACTCTACTATCTCATAACAAAACCTGTTTAATTAAACTTGAAAGGCAGAGCTTTTTTTACCTTGGCTCTTCAAGTCTTCATTTGTACAATATAGGGCAGTGTTTCTCAACCTTGGCAACTTTTAAGATGTGTGGACTTCAACTCCCAGAATTCCCCAGCCAGCAAAGTTGCCAAGGTTGAGAAACACTGATATAGGCCATTGTCACAGGCTTGGTTTACCACCACCACCTCCCAGTGTAAAGCAAATAAATAAATAAATCCACACATTCATCAGGAGCATACTGGAGTTTATAGCAACTCTTTCCCCATGCTGTGCTGCCCAGTTAACCTCTGTGGGGAGAGCACTGATTTCTCTTCAGCAGCAAAGTGCTGCTCTCTCACCCACCAAACCCACACCTATTCTTAGGCCACCAGCAGATGACTTTTTCGTTTCCACGACCTCCGTTCAAGCCTGGAAATCAGAGGTACAATAATAAAATAAAGGCGACTGTCTCTGAACATGGCAAAGTATGTCCCCTTGTCATTACAAGTTATTCAACAGGGTGTAATAACAGGGAGGATAAAACATCAGCAACTTTTAGAAAAATACAGAAATTAAACCAAGGCATTGATTTTCCCAAAACCATGAAAACACTAAAACCATCCGCTTGGCTTCGGCTTTTCGACGCGTTTCCGCCGGGGCCTCGGTCCATCCCTCCGCAGAAGCCCGCAAGCTGTATCCCTCCGGCGGAAACGCGGCGCGCTCGGTCTCCCAGGAGAGTGATAAGCAAAGCAGGAATTACTGCCGCCTGACACTTTAATGAGGCGGCGTCCTCGCAGACATTAATATTGCGAGGCCTGCAAATCCCCTGAGGCCTTTTGAAGGGGAAGCAACCCCGCGCCTGGAAAATCAAATAAATAAATCTCGGCTAAACGCCGACGAGACCGCGGGAGCGCGCGGGGCACTCACCTGATTTCCCCGGTGAACCAACACCGGCAATCAGTGCCCTGCTAAACGGAGGCGGCGGATGATTTATTCCTTCTCCAACAGGCTTAGATTGGGCCGCCGCCACAGTCGGTGGGTGGTGAACCGAGCGGGAGCGCTGGCAGAGGGGAAGCAGCTCAGAAGGCCACCACTCAATCCCAAATTAATTTGAATATTTTGTCCCATCAAATCTATTTAGTGCCGCGGGTGGCCCACGTCCAACAAAGATAGATAGCTGTGTGCACTGGTGGGATTTGGCACGCTGCTTCCCGGTTGGCCTCGGCTTGGAGGCGAGCTGACTACCCGGGGTGGGAGAGCAGCCAAAGGACCACCCCCCCAGCCCCCATTGTGAAGCAGCGTGTGGAAAGTAGGTTGGTCAAGTAGGTTGGTCAAAGAAACCACGGAGCCTCCCGGGGAAGACTGGTGGCTGGCCTGCTGGCAATAGGAAACCTTTGTCTTAAAGACATTTGGCCTCTATTTCGACACTTCCAGGTGTATTTAGAAAAGTAGGTCTTCGCTCTGTATGATTGATTATGTGCCACCATGTCCTTTTCAACTCCTAGCGACCACATAGATAGATTTTGTCCAGGACAATCTGTCCCTAGCCTGGTCTTTCAAGTATCCCAAGGGTGCACTCATTGCCTCTGTAACTGAGACCATCAACTTCAGTATTCTCTTTCCTTCCACCTTTCCCAGCATGAGAGCCTTTTTCAGAGAGCTGGGTCCTTCCACCATATAAAGTTAATAAAAAGACTAGGAGCAGGAAGCACCAGGTGGAAATCCAACCTCTGGAGCAGTGTTTCTCAACCTTGGCAACTTTCAGATGTGTGGACTTCAACTCCCAGAATTCCCCAGCAAGCATTTGCTGGCTGGGGAGTTCTGGGAGTTGAAGTCCACACATCTGAAAGTTGCCAAGGTTGAGAAACACTGCTGTGGAGGGAAGCTCACCAAGTGACTTTGCAATAGTTATTTTTTCCTCAGCCAACCCATCTCACAGCACTGTGGGGAGAATTAGAAGGGAGCTCCTGAATGCAAAGTGGATATAAATGAAAATAAATACATAAATGCAACCCAAGCATCCAATTGCCTACCCAAAGCCAATTCTTATTTTGTGATACTGCTTTTCAGCTGGCCAAAACACTTCTCAGGGCAGGGAACGGGGGGGGGGGGGGCTCTTAGCATCATAACTACACTATTGTGCAGCTCCCTCTTCTCCTCCTCAATAGGTTATCTGTGATAAGAAAATGGGAAAGAAGCAACAAAGAACACTAGGAAAGCTACACATTGAAGGTGACTTCTTGGACCCCATCCATCTATTTGGGTCCTTTAAAATTTAGCATTTGAAGCAAGGTGATTGTTCTACTGAATTCTTGTGTGGAAGCATCCAAAATGTTCCCTTAGTCCTAACTTGCAGTGAAGAAACTAGTGTATCATTTGTACATCCTGGATAAGATTTTTATGTTTAAAAAGCTGCACAGCATTTCAGAACAGTGGATGGGTTTTCTTCAGTATTGCATTTCTTTTCTGAAATAATCTCCTGCTGATTTGTGTCTGTCATGTTGCGCGTTCCTTAAGACGTAGGAACCTTGCCAGGAAAAATAAAGATCAATTTTGGAAGTGCTCAAAGGGGATGAATAGATTACAGGAAGAGGAATTGGTGACCATGTCAACCAAATATTTTAGAGCAAACCTAGTTGCATATGTACAGGATGGACTTTGTAGTCAAAGTAGAAACAATGATTCACATTATCACTTGGGTGTTCATTGCTCATCCCACCTTGATAGGCCAAGCATAATGTCTTTTAAGTTTCCAAGCATCAGGGTGTGTGCAACACCATACAAAATTTAGCTTGTGGAGCTATGATGGGGAGGGATTACTTTACCTCCTTCACAACCAATATCTGTTCTTTAAAAAAAAAGTCACCATAGATAGAAAATAAGCCCATAAAAAGGCTTTGTGAATTAGCCTGCTGGGTCAAATTTGTCAGTACAAGCTCCCTACGCAAAACATGACATGGTGGCCAGTAAAGGATATTCCTGATATTAAACCTGGGGGATTACTAAGAGGAAGAATCTTGCACTCCCCAGGTGGTTCCATTCTCAGACTGTTACTACTTGCAGCACCTGCTGCCACCTATTGCTTCCTTACTCCTAGCTTTGTTCTCCCCCCAGGAGGAAACATGGGGAAGCCCCTTCCTCCCCCTCCCTCCAATATACTTCTGCCACATTTATCACCAGGTGTCTAGTGCTCATGGAGCGTGAATCTCCTGTCACAACTAATTCCTGGGTTTCACACTCCAGTATATGTCCATATGTGTGCATGCAGTTGTAAGCAGAGCTGTACAAGATACCTCTGTCTGTTAACCCTTCCGGTGGTCAAGGTAAGGAAATGCCACCAGTACTGTCCCCTCAGAAGGAACAGAAGTCTGCCTTTTCCCAGCTCACAGGCTAGAGCCTAGAGCCTGCTACTGCAGCTGGTTTCTCTTAAGGGTTTGTGCATGGCGAGGGGGACTGAAATGTACCTTAACAAAACATGAGAATGGCCGTGTTACAAACCTATAATTTATAAGCATTAAGTATAGATTAAAAAGGGAATTAAAGCAAGTCAAAGGTTAATTCTTCTTATCAGAATTGTATTGCAGAGATCTTGACCTAGGTACACTAGTGGTACAGTATTAGACACAGACACTGAACACAACCTCATGAGGCAGAAAATCACAAATTTTGCATATGGGTGCCATCACCAGAAATTGTACACCTGCATCTTCTAATAGTTAAAAGAGGAGATTTCACAAAACACTGATGCTGCTAGTCCCCAATAACAGTTTGCAGGAGAGACATTTCCTGATACTCAAACTGGGCTACTGCAACCAGAAACCATTAATATACAAATTAATAATGTATAAATTAATAAAACGGTTATGTATAGCTTCTTGCAATCACATTTAAATTATTTTTTGAGAACGCACCATATAGCATGGAGTTGGAGATTTTATCCATTAGCCAAACTCTGAGAACAGCAGTGATTATATCTTCAGCTTGAGGTCATCAATCCTTGGGAAGGCAGTGAGGTTCAGAGGGCATTCAAAACATCTGTTCTCTTTCCACAGAATCCTAGCATCTATTTGGGCATTGCTATTTCTTTGTTACTGTGTTTTCCAGGTGAAAAAACACCTGTTCTTTTAGAAGTTGTAAACAGTTTAGCATTAGAAGTAGTCTAAGACACATGAGCTATAGCTGTGAAAGTGAGGGAGGAAGCTGCCAGTTATCACCACACTGGCTCTCTAGGAAAATAAGACTATTTCCTGTCGAGCTTGACTCCTGGTAATTATATGGATAGGTCCTTGTTTTGAGTGCGTATGTGTGTTTTTTTGCAACAGTGGTTTGCCATGAGCTTCCGGGAGGGTTTTTTGACCAGTCAATCTAGATTACAGATTGCTGTGGGATTCCTCATGGTCTCCCATCTAAGCACTAAGCAAGCTCAATCCTGGTTAGCCTTTTTGAGATCAGCCACATTTGTCCAGGTGCTGCCATTGGCATGCAATATACAGTAGTCAATAACTGCTTTTCAGGGGGAGAAAGGCAACTACAGGTAGGATGGAGCTGTAGGTAAAGGAGATTGATGGTGGAATGCAGGAACCGAGTTTTCCTGCCTCTGATTGTTACTTGCAAGATCCATGTTTCTTTTCACAGATGCGAACAGCTGCTTCCATTAATCTGGAAGATGAGCAGTTTCCTCCAAAAGGGTTTAATGACCCGCCACTGCTATGGAATCAAGTTAATGAAAAATTAGTGACTGCAAAATGACCCTGGCTGGGATTCCCCTGATCACACTGCATGTGGCCTGTTTGCAAGGCAAATCACAGTTGGCATAATACTAATCTCTCCCCCGCCCCACTTTATTTTATCTAGACGTGTTAAAATCAAAAATTTTATGGCACGCATTTCGCTTCCTCAGATTGGTGTCCTCCATATGTTCATGACTGTGCAGTTCTCAAGCCTCTGGAGCTACACTGAGGTTACTATTTGAACCTTACATTAATTGGGTTTGCAGCATACAGTGGTAAAATGTGATTGGCTAGTTTCTGGAACATGTGTTGAGGCAGGGGGTCAGGGTAAATTAGTATATTGTAGTTCACTCAAACATGTTGCAATTACACAACCACTGGTGTTTATTTCCTAGCCCCAGGTAATAGGGCAATGTGGATGCCAAATACTACTACCCAAAACTTGAGTAAGGTGCTCCTGTATATATCATACAACAGCTCAAGGCCCCCTTTACAGAAAGAATCTGTTCTTTCTGAGGGCTCCATTTTTTATATCTGAACACATCTGCTGGGTAGATTAAAAATCCTGCCTAATGGGCTTAAAACAAAGCTCAGTTCAAGGGCAGCAAAGGGAGGATGTATTGTTACCACCATGGCATTTTGTTGTTGTTCAGTCGTTAAGTCATGTCCGACTCTTCGTGACCCCATGGACCATAGCATGCCAGGCCTTCCTGTCCTCCCAAAAACCAAAATTGCTTTGGTTATCTTTTCTCTTGACCCCCTTCCACCTGGAGTGAAAGGAATCAAGTGCCACAGCTTGAGAATCTACACAGAGAAGCCCCAGAAGTTAGCCGAGACTGATGAATGAGGCAGCTCCTTTTATCCTGTGCTGAACCGAATAAACGAATAAACCCTTGGGTGCACTTCAGAAGGTACCACGTTCCAAGCTAGGCTAATACGTCTGCCCATTCTTGATATTGGGCACTGGGTTCTACTTTCTGTGGGGGTGCAACCAGCAAGGACAAGACCAGGGGAAGTTAGCTTCCTTTGTTCACACTGGTGGTATCAGTAGATGCCAGCACTCAGTCCAGCTGTCCTTATACAATGTGACAGGAACTCAAAGGACTAGAGAGAGTGAGGAATATAGGGACTGACATGGCTTCCCAGAGGCTTTCCTCAGATCACAACGCTGCAGCAGGAACAGATTTCACTGTGTACCTTTGGGCCCACTCAGCTTAGATGAAGTCTCTCTTGAGGTCAGCTCCACCCTGGTCACATATTGTCAGCCCCACGGGGTAGATCAGCAGGAAATCAACACAGGAAAGCTAAATCTACCTTTATTGAGATTGGCTGTAATAACAGAATCTCGCATGTCTTATTGTGCTGTACCTCCTCCCCCTTCTTGTACTCCAGTGAATCAGGGTAGTCTGAGAGAGAGAAATATGCAGCCCAGAATGCAACAACAACTTGATATGTTTTAAGACCAGAACATGCCTTGAATCTCAAAGGGCTAAGCAAGAAGCAGGCAGGAAAACTAATAGTGTTAGCAGTTTCTGAGGACACTGCATAAGATATGGAAGAAGGAGTGTGGGATGGTGCCACCAGGTGGTGGTGAGAAAGGGGTGAGGACAGGCATACCGTTACCTTGAGATTAGACACTTTACAGCCGGGGAGATACCAGTTACATCAAGAATGATGACCTGGCTCACAAGCAGCTGACCCTTGGAAACTGAGGTAGGACAGCCACTACGGTAGCCCAAGGAGAAGCTCTTGCCATTTAAGTAAGTTACAATGGATGTATTTGTATACTGCATATTTATCTTGCCCTCCTCTAAGGAGCACAATGTAGTTTCCATGGAGGTTACTCCAGTCCAACCTAACCAGGTGTAATTAGACAAGATAGAGTGACTGGCTTCACACATTACACTAAATTTCAGTGTGATTTGTTTGAATTTGACTAAGCATGTTAGGGAAACATAGCCACTGTATTTGAAAGCCGTAGTTTATGGTTTAGGATGATGGGTCAATGCAACCAGTGGCCAGCCCCAGGTTACACAGGAGCTTGAAGGATAAGCTGGGATCTCCACCTTGGTCTTGACTTAACTTGCGGTTCATTACATTGCACTGGTTCTTAGGGGTCCAGGGTTCTGATGCTCCTATGAGCATTCACAGGGCTAAGCCATCCCAGTTGCAAAGTGCTGCTTCCCACTGGGGGGAATGTAGGGAGCATTCCACTCCTCTCCAAGGCAGAAGCTATCCCAGAATGGGGACTTGTGGATGGCAATAAGGCCCTTTGGTGCTGTCAGCTGGCCAGAAGGAAAGCATATGGGACATGTGTATACACATGAATGTGTATCTGTTTGGGCTTGACAGGAAATGGGTAGGTGGAATTCCTTTCCTGCCAGCTTTGCCAGGTCTGGGTCTGTCGTTCCACCTGCATGCAGTTGGGCTCTTTTAAATCCATCTTGCAGATGGGCTCCAATTCAGTAGCATCTTGCTAGGCACTAGCATCAGTTTGCATTAGCATTTGGTGGTAACTTCTCCCCCAGTGGAGTGCGCCAGGCCAGCCTGACATCTCCATCACACGGCCAGCATGACAGGCACTCTGATCAGAAAGGAAAGGTGACAAACCCCCTTGGAGATCCAAATCGAGTTCTTACAGGCTCTCAGTACTCCCAGGAATCAACTTCCTCCCCAGAGAGCCCATCAACAAACGAAAAGCTGTGCTGGCTGATGAACTGGAATTGGCCTTGTCTTCTGAGTATCCCTCTGCATCGCAAGGCCTCTGGCAGTCTTAGAAGGGGAAGGAAGGGGAAAGCAGACCAGAAACGTCACACGCAAACCACAGAAGTCAACGGAGCCCTTTTCAATGCACCATGGGTGAGCTTAAATAAACCACAAACTAAGCCTTCACATTTTAATCTAGAGTCCTGTGTAAAACCAGCCTGTGTGGTTAGCTTATGGTTCAGTATATCATGCAAATCTGGAAAATTGGGTTAATTGAAGAAGCCATGATTAATTCAACCATGAGTTCACAGGATATATGAACATAGCCCATACATAGGTGATTTACTTTTTGAGATTACCACTGTTTAGTCATCTAGGACAAGACCAAAATCCCATCCTGCCACAATACCCACTCCGTCAGAGTATATGAAAGGGTATACTAAGATTCCATGGTAAAAATGAATTTAAAGTTGGCATTATTACATTCAGCCTATCAGGCCAGGTCTTGTATTAATCTTGCCAAGTTTCTTTCAACACATTGGAGAGAGAGAAAATAACCTATCTTGAACTGATTATCTAAGATAGATGCCCTGCAGAGCAGGACGTTACAGCTTAAAATGGAACAAGATATTGTCAAAAAAGCCAATAGGAAAAAAAAAAACCTCTACTCACATATTCACTAAAGCAATTATCCACATCCCAGATAGCAAACTTAAATTACAAGGGGCTTATATTTGCCCAGCATAACCCATGTGAACTACATAGCACAATATCCCAGTTGCAGTTGTGTGGGTGAAACCAAACAATCCTAGAGAACATAAACAAGAACAACCCACAGCTTGTGTGCAAACACCTTCTCCAATATGATCTAGTTTTTTTCATTCCCTGGGCAGAAAAGGAACTAGTAGCAATACTTTGAAATAATGGGCCCAAAACTTAAGTACATAATCCTGCTGGTTCCCAAAGCAGTGAGCTAAACTAAGGTCACATTTTCTCGAGTCATTACACCCAGCATCCAGCTACAATGGAAGGATGTGATCTTAACCCAAACTTTGAAAGCACTCTGAAACAAACATATCTTGCCCTAGTTGCTGCCTCTCCCCCAGTTCAGCTGCATATAGGCATGCACCTGCAAAATTGGACAGACGTGCAAGTTGCAGTGTCCTACAAGAAGGGTAGGACTTAGTCTATGTGATGTGCGTGTGTGAAAAGGAGGAAGGCATACAGGCATGCAACATGGAACAGTGCACTTAAGGGCATGTCGTCTGCACATACTTGCCTGGGCTTAGCCTGATCTGCTCTTATGAACAAGGGGTGTGTGAATTGATGTGCAACCTTACCCAGAGCTCCGGGAAGCTGCTCCTCCCTTGCCTATACAAAATACGTGCTGCTGTAGGCATTGTTTAACTGGCACGTGCCAGCGTTTCTGTAAAAGCAGCAGAGAGTCCAATTAAAGGTACATTGTTGAGATTAATAGCTATGCCAGGCTCCCAAACTGCCTCCCTCTCTGGGCACAATAGACGAGCATGAGCAGAGGCTATTGAAGGGTATTCAAGCGTGAAGAGCCACATGAATTCTAGATGGCAGCTTGAGCACTGCTCTTGCCCACCTTAGGCACACGACCAACCCCCCAAATTGTGCCCATGGTGGGTGCCACCTTCTAATATTGAGCCTCAAGGCATTCAGGCAGGGGAGCGATTTTGCCAAGGGGAGTGGACCCAAGTCACCTGCTTCCAAGCAGAGGCTCAGATGCTTTCTTTCAGGTGCCAGACCTACAGCCTCTGACTGATTCCAAACGGTTGTGCCCCTTTGAGTTGGATTTTTATAGGCATTCATTGATTAACAGTGCTGGTAGACTGCCTATCAAATAATGGCTTCTGAATAAAATGTTTAAACCATATAATTAAGACAATGATAAAAAAAATTATAGAAAATGAAACAGTCCCAGTATAAAACTAAAATAAATGAAACCCGTACTGATAGATAAGTAGATAGGTAGATAGATGATTGATAGATAATATATAGGAGAGTAAGAGGAAGAAAAGAACATTAAGGCTAAAACGTCTGGGAAAATAATTTAAAATAAAATAAATAAACAGCTTGCCTGCGGTCAAATTCATTCATCCGTAACTGCCTAGATCCTTTCTCATTTGCTGGGGGCATTTGCAGAATAGCTCTTCAGGCACAGTTGATAAATACTGGGAGAACATGAGCCCTAGTTTATGAATGGGCACATAGACCAAACTGGATGCAATTATTAAACATAGGCATTTTGGAAGGCTTTTAACATTAGTGTTTTATAGACTGCAAACAGCAGTTGCTCAGGGAGGGGGCAGGTAATGATCAAGAAGACTAATGTAGTGAAGAGAAATATTTTAACCTTTTCTTCTGCTGAAGTCCATACTGATAGTCGCATCTTCCTCTGTTTTTGTTTGGAAAAGTATAGTTATCAAAATGAGAACCTTTGGCCTTCCACATATAAGTAAATTATAACTCCAGCTTCCCTTATTAGCTAGCTGGGGCTTCCAGGAATTGTAATTCAACAACATACCTGTAATGGAAGATGTCCCGTCACTACCTCAAAACAAATCCAAAGCAGCAATTTTCTTTAGGACGGCAGTGGGAGAGGAAAGTGTTGATACTCCTCCCCGCTTGTGGCAAGCCTGGTAATTATTACCCCTCCCCCTGCCCCAGAAGCTCCTATTTGCATTTTTAAAACATGCACATTAAATGCAAAGATGCACTTACATTTAAGTCTAGTTTGGCTCTTAATTATCCCTTTTCTCTCTGGTTCATATCTCTGCTCTTAATTATCCCTTTTCTCTCTGGTTTATATCCCTATTCAACTGCTGTCTCTAGTTTGTCCCTATTTTGCTTGCTAGAGATAATTTTTAGTGGACCAAACTACATTAAATGGCACAGCATCTCTGGAATTACTGTTGTGTGCGTGTGTGTGTGTCATGGTACATAGAAAGGGGCATTCTTTCTTTCCCTGCCCTGGTCCCAGTGAACAGTTGGCCCTCTATTATATTTGGGGGGGAAATGATCAACAACAAAATACGCTACATTTTTTTTTTCAGATTTAAGATTGTCCCTGAAAGTTAAATATCTGTGGAGAGAGATCTGGCTTGTTAATAGTAAATGTGTGGACATACGTGCAGTTATATGCAAAATGAGCATAGCCTGCCTTTCATTCTGCACCTTTACCTCAAATGCCTATATTCAGATAATAAATGTTGCTGAGTGCTAATTTTTACTAAATATGGGTAGAGCCATTGTGAAGTTAACATTCAATCAGGTACTCTTAGCAAACTATTACAATCATATTACCAACACTGCTTCAGAAGCTGCTGCAGAACAGGATGTTGCAGTGCAAAATGGAATCCAGTGAACAATCAGCAAACAAGGAAGGGCCTTTAGCAACATATAATGATCTGTAGCAGTAAGATGAAGGAATACAAATGTACAAAGCTTCCCATCTCCATCTGTGGAATGTTGGAGGCTGGGGGTTCAAAACAGAAGCAAGTAGAGGTATTTCATCATAAGGAGTAATGAACAGAGTCAGCCTGGCCTTGTTGTATATATTAATTTGTTAAGCCCTCTTTAACAAATCTTTACCAAATGTTAAATACCTAAGCAGTTAGAAGGGTTATGGGCTGATATTGCAATGTAGGTTTGCAGAAAAATATCTTAATAAATGTACAGGTAGTCCTCACTTAACAACCATTCATTTAGTGATGGTTCAGACTTACAACAGTGTTGAAAAAAATGGCTTATGACTGGTTCTCACACTTATGTCACAGCATCCCTGTGGTCATGATTTGGGCGTTTGGCAACCAGTTCACATTTATGACCATCGCAGCTTCCCATGGTCACATGATCACCATTTTTGACTTTCCTGGCCAGCTTCTGGCAAACAAAATCAATGGGGAACTGCGTGATTTGCTTACAACCACATGGTTTGCTTAACACCCTGTAATGATTGCCTATTCTAAACACCATCAGACTCATAAGCAGGATCACAAAGATATCTGATTTATTAAAGAATAGTATACAGGTTCACAAAGACTGCAATGGAAAACAGGGTGCAAGCGTTTCAAATTGTGAGGCAGGTCCAACTTAACAGTAACTGGATTGATAAGACCAACAATAGGGAAAGGACCAATGAACTTGGGAGCAAGCTTCTTCGAGGGCTGTGGGGACTTGATGAATTTGGTAGAAAGATAAACCTGATCCCCAATTTTGAAATCGTGTTGCAAAGAACGACGTTTATCGGCTTGAAACTTGTAAGCAGCCTGGGCATCAGCCAAAGCCTGTTGAATCACCGGCCAGGAATCAGCCAGCTTAACAGCCTGGTCAGAGGCAGAACAGGACTGGGGAGGGGTTTGTGGCAGCTCAGGGATGGGAACAAAGTCGTGACCAGAAACCACATGAAAAGGGGTCTGCCCGGTGCTCTGATGGACAGCATTGTTGTAAGCCACCTCAGCAAAGGGCAACAAGTCCACCCAATTGTCCTGATGGTAATTTATGTATGCTCTAAGGAATTGTTCGAGGGCAGAGTTCAAAACCTCCGTAGATCCGTCAGTCTCAGGATGCGACGATGTGGATAACGCCTGTTTGGTGCCAATCAATTTTAAAAATGATTTCCAAAACTGGGAAGTGAACTGTGTCCCTCAGTCGCTGACCAAACGGGAGGGGCTACCGTGGAGACGGTAGATGTGGATGAGAAATAGGCGGGCCAATTGTGGGGCCGACGGGATGGATGCACATGGAATGAAATGGGCTTGTTTGGAGAAAAAATCTTTTACAACCCAAATGACAGTTTTCTTCTGACTGGGGAGTAAGTCCACAATAAAATCCATAGAAATCTCGTCCCAGGGACAGGATGAGCTGGCAACTGGCTGCAGAAGCCCCTGTGGTTTACTCCCTTTTCGCTTTGACATGGCACAAACAGGACAGGAAGCAACATAGTCCTTTACATCACGCCTTAAGGTTGGCCACCAAAATTGATGGCAAACCAAATGCAAGGTTTTGACAAAACCAAAGTGTCCAGCAAGCTTGTCATCATGGGAATGCTGCAAAACATCAGCCCTCAAAGTTTCAGGCACATAAAGGCGGTGTTCCACCCATGCTAGACCATTTTCAAAAGAAACATTGTCTCTATTAGCTAGCAACCAAGTGTCAGATTTCAGTGCCTGGAGAAAGTTCTTCTGTAACTGACAAGGAACTTGCACTTTCCACTTCCCAGACTGGGCTGGGGGCGAGGTTGCCTGTGCATGGGTCTGGCTCCAGGTGATGGCAACCAAGCCCAGTTGTGGTTCAATAAGAACAGTCCCCACTATATCTGACACATGTTCAGAGTCCTGAGGCAGACGTGACAAAGCATTGGCCAGAAAGCTTTTCTTTCCCAAAATAAATTTTAACTGAAAGTTAAAGCGACTGAAAAATTGAGCCCAGCGAATTTGTTTAGGACTGAGACGCTGGGGGGTGCGGAGGGCTTCCAAATTCCTGTGGTCAGTCCAAACCTTGAAAGGGCATTTAGCGCCTTCCAGGAGGTGATGCCAGGCTTCCAAAGCGGCTTTTACAGCAAAAGACTCTTTTTCCCAAACATGTCACCGGCGTTCAGTTTCAGAAAATTTTCTAGACATATAAGCGCAGGTTTTAAGTGATTTTCAGAATCCCTCTGTAACAATATAGCCCCAATTGAGGAGTCAGAAGCATCAACTTGGACCACAAAGGGGCATTCAGGATCTGGATGCTGTAAAATAGGCTCAGCAGTGAAGAGGGTTTTTAACTTCTTGAATGCCACCTGGCATTCAGGTGTCCAATTCAGCACTGCCCCAGGGTTTTTCACCTTGCGAGTCTCTCCCAAATCCTTGGTACATAGCAAGTCAGTAAGGGGCAAAGCAATCTCAGCAAATCCCTGGATAAACTGCCGATAATAATTACTGAACCCTAGGAAACTTTGTAATTGCCTCCGGGCGCGGGGACGTTCCCAACTTAAAATCGCCTGAATTTTTTCAGGGTCCATCTCAATGCCTTTGTCAGATACCCTATAGCCTAGATAGTCAAGTTGGGTTTTGTGAAATTCACATTTGGAAAGCTTGGCATAAAGCTTGGCATCTCTAAGCTTACTTAACACCTGTTTGAGAAGGTGTTCGTGTTCCTCCTCGGATTCAGTGTAAATGAGCACATCGTCCAAATAAACCAGGACCCCTTTAAACAAATGATCATGTAATACTTCATTAATCAATTGCATGAAGACTCCGGGCGCCCCTGCTAACCCAAAAGGGAGGACTTTGTACTGAAATGAACCCAATGGGCAATTAAAAGCAGTTTTCCACTCGTCTCCAGCTCGTATGCGGATGTGAAAATAGGCTTCATGAAGGTCGAGCTTGGAGAAAATCTTGCCCTTTGACAAATGGGCTAACACGTCTTTCATTAGTGGTAGAGGGTATTTGTTGCAGATCGAGATGGAATTTAACCCCCGATAGTCCATACAGAGTCTAAGTGTGCCATCTTTCTTTTCCTGGAATAGCACAGGGGCCCCAACTGGGGAATTTGCAGGTTCAATAAACCCCCTTGACAGATTTTTATCGATGAAGTCCTGTAATGCCCCAAGCTCCTTCTGAGTCATTGGATAAATTTTTGGCTTGAGCAATTGAGCGTTAGGAACCAACTCTATGGCACAATCAGTTTTCCGATGAGGGGGTAGCTGATCTGCTTCCATTTCTTCAAAAACATCTGCAAAATCTTGGTATCGATTGGGCAAGCCCTCTAAACGTGCCAAACTAGGGCGCGGCGTGGCAATTGCAGCCCTTCCAACCCCCGCGCTTGAAGCCCTCTCTGCGGTAGGGGCTTGGTAAAACCCATCCTTAAAAGTCAGAGTTCTGTGTTCCCAATTGATATGGGGGCTTCGATAAGTCAACCAGGGAATTCCCAGAATTACTAAGGGGTTGCCAACAGGTGCTACTATAAATTTTAAAGTCTCACGGTGGCTGCCCATTTGCATTGCGACAGTTCCAGTGAAATGGGTCACCAGCCCCCCCCCCCCCCCGGCTGTTGAACCATCCAACTGTGTGAAGATCAAAGGCTGCTGGAGGGGAAAGCTAGGCAGGTCCAAAGCAGCAACCAGATCAGGGTGAATCAGACACCTGGAACACCCAGAGTCAACTAAAGCCCAGAACTCTGTAGTCTTTGTGCAGGAGCCCAATTTCACTTTCACTGCTAGAGTGGGACAGTCAGCACTCACCATAGCATCTTCACGCCCATCCTCCTCCACCTGCCCACAGGCGCTTTTCATGGCAGGTGGCTGGCGTTTCCCGCCAGCTCCTTAGAGTCATCTTCGGCCTCTCCTGAGAAGTAGGGTACTTCAGCGTTGGCCACCCCCTTGGCTGCCGTCATCCGCCGCGATGAGGGTGGCGATTTGGCCGGCAGTTTGCCCGCTCGGTCTCCAGCCTTGGCTTTTGGGCAATCAACTGCTCGGTGCCCTTCCTTTCCGCATTGGAGACACTGACCCTTCACATAGCGGCGATCTCTCTCCTCTTCCCAGGCTCTATAGCCTGGACGGGTAGCAGTTGCGGCACTTCGGGGTCCCTTCATGGTGGCTGGTTGCTTTTCAGATCATTTGGTTTGCATGTAAGTATGCTGGGCATGCTCAGCCTTGCCGGCCAGACAGATCCATTCTTACAATGTCTCTGGGTCGTCTCTACACAACGCCCACCACAGGACGTTCCTGTTGAGTCCCTCTTTAAATCGTTCTATTAAGGTTGACTGAGACCAATCGGGGATTTTCCCAGCTAAAGCCTTAAACTCCAGGGCATAATCAGCTACAGACAGTTGGCCCTGGGTAAGATCCTTCAGTGCCTTTTTAGCCCTTGCCTTGGCTAGAGGATCTCAAAATGCAGCTTTAACGCCCACATGAATTCCTCGAAATCCTCAAGCTCAGGGGAGCTAGCCTCACTTAATTGAACATACCAGTCAGCCGCTCGTCCCTTCAGCTTGGTGGCAATGGCAGTTATTTTAGCCTCTTCAGAAGGGAAGCATGGTCCAAACTGCTTCATATAACTTTTAGCATTAGTGAGAAAGAAAGACAACTTAGTTGGATCCCTGTCAAACTTGACAGAAAAGTCTTTCACCCCCGCTCCTGTTGGAGCTGAATTAACGGCTGCTTGAGTGGTTGGGCCCCAGGTTACAGTAGTTGTCCTGTCTCGGGGTGAGGACACTGGTGATCGAGCTCTGCGGGGTGGAGATTCATCCCGGCGCCGTCTCCGGCCCCGCTCCGCCGGTGGTTCAGGTGAGGGAATGGAGGATGATTGTGTGGAGCTGGAATCTCCTTCGCGCCTCTGCTGCCCCCCCCCCCCATGACAGAGACAGGGCTTTTAGAATGTACTCCATCGATTCTAATTTGGCCTCTACCACTCTTAGCCTTTCAGGGGTTTGAGATTCCTCCCTCCCTCGCGTGTTAGGCTGTCTCCCTTCTAATACCGTGACGTTTGGGGTCAGTGGGACCCGATACTTCCAGGATGCCCGGGATGTCCCTGGCTGGGGTTCTCCCATTTCATCCCAGGTGATCAACTCTGCGGGCGATTCACTGGGTGCCAGTTGCTCTGGTGCTCTCCCATCTTCAGATTCCTCTCCCTCAGGGCTGGAACTCGAATCCGGCCGTAAACCTGAAGGTTCTGGGGTGAGGCTCAGTTCTCTGCTCCTGACCATTGACTAGGGCATCAAGCCAGTCGGCTCCTCAAGTCTCCCGGTCGTGGGTTTGGATTTGGCCATTGTTAACTGTTTTCCCTCACAAGAAACTAATCTTGGTAGGAGCTAACGGTAGAACTTCGGTGAATCTCAGCTTTATGTAATGATTGCCTATTCTAAACACCATCAGACTCATAAGCAGGATCACAAAGATATCTGATTTATTAAAGAATAGTATGCAGGTTCACAAAGAAAGCTGAGAATGGAAAACATGCGCCAAATGCAAACTAAAAAAACCTCAGTACAAACGAGATCCCTGCCCCCGTAGAATCTTCCCAGGCTCACAATCCCAGGTGCTCCTAACAGCTTCTGATGGTCTGCGGGAAAAGTCCTTGAGCAGAGCACATAACCCAAACACATTCCATTGAAATGAACATAGATACAGAGCTTGGCACAAGGTTTCACAGCAGCTCCCTCCCAACAGAAACACGCGTCAGCACCATGGCATGTGAAACGTTACGATGTACAGTGCACATTGAAACAGTGAACATGACAGACCAGCAGTGATTCACTTAATGACCACCACAAAAAGGTCATAAAATCAGGTTGGATTTGCTTAATGATCACTTTGCTTAGCAACTGAAATTCCAGTTCCAATTGTGGTTGTTAAGTGAGGACTACGTGTAACGATTTTCTGACCAGGTCCACTATTTAGAATTGCAGACTCCCCCCCCCCCCCGCTTTTACTTACTACTACTTCAGTGCTTTTAATTGCAGCTTGATTAGTTCGGTCTTCGTGCCCTGGACCTCCATGTCAGATCTTGCTGATTTCTGCTGTTAAAGGCACAGGAGGAGTAGGATAGGTTATTTGTGTGTGTGTGTGTGTGTGTGTGTGAGTGAGTGATCCATTGGCATATCTAGGAGTGATTTGCCCTTGAGAAAGACCATTCATTGTATTTTATTTAGTTGGTTGACTTATACCCTGCACTTCTGTTCTTGCCAGCACTCAAGGTGGCTAACAAAATTTGAAAACAAAACAGAATATAAAAAAGCTAAAAATAGAGATTAAAACTACAATAAAATAAATGCTAATATTGTCTAACAGTTAAAAGCCTGATAAGAGGAATACATCTCTGCAGGTTTCCTAAATGCCAAGCAAGTGGGAGTCAAATACAACTCCCAGAGAATTTGACTTCATACAGGAAAAGGCTCTTTCCCATATATCAGGAAAAAAAAGATTCTAACTGTCGAAGCATTGCAAGGGGGTCTCTCTAATAATCTTACAACCAGACAGGTCCTCAATGGGACAGTCATTCTCTGGATTGTCAGGCCTTAAGATGTTTAAAATCAATACAAACACCTTAAATTGTGTTCAGTAAGTAACTGGCAAACAGTACAAATCTAGCAGTATACGTATCATATGATCCCTGTATTTTGCACAGGGTAGTAGCCTAGCTGCTGTATGTTGTCAACCTGTTCTTTCAGGGGAATGCAACCCCATCCAACACAGGCTAAATTTCAGTCATCCAGTCCATTTTCCTATTTAATAATAGCACCTCTGTTTTGTCTGGATTTAATTCCAGTTCGCTCTCCCATCTTGCCCATTACTACACATAGGCAATGTTCCAGGGTACCAATTACTTCCTTGGAACTGGATGGTAAAGAGCAATAGAGCTGGTTATTGCCAGCACACTGGTGACATCTTACTTCAAAACTCAAGATGAGTTCCCCTAGCTGTTTCATGCACATGTTGAACAGCACCAGGGAACATCATGAAACCTGTGGGACACCATAGGTCAGTACCTTCCGGACATGGTCTGACAAGAAGGGTGTAACCACTGTAAAATAATCCCCCCAAGGGCCTTTCCTGCCAGACAGTCCAGAAAAATGCCACGCTTGAGGGTATTCAAAGTCACCAAGACGTTGAGGAGGACTAGCAGGTCCACACTCCTCCTACCCAATTTCCTACATAAACCATCCACCCCAACAATCAAATTTTCACCACCATATCCCAACTTCACATCTGGTTGAAATGGATCCAGAAAACCAGTATCATTCAGTTGTGTTTGAAGCTGGAAGGCCACCATCTTCTTGATCACTTTGGAGACATTTGTACAGACCTTCTCAGTAAAAGGTAGACTTCTTCAGTGATGGTCTTGTTATTCCCTTCTTTAGATGGGGTGGAACAGGTCCCTCCTGCTGGGAGGCATTGATCACCTCCCTTAACCGTGGGGCCAGTCCCAAGATGTGAGAGATGTTTCACAGAGTGATAAGACAGCTACTGACTGTTTGCCAAATATTTTGAGGTACAAGCTACCCCCCCTCCAAAGAGGCAGCTTTCTTCTCCACTGCACTGAAAATGGGCAAGAAAGAAAGTGAGATTATAACTGTTTTAACAGCATATATACATTTTTTGTGCCTTTGAATCAGAGTTGACTCCTGGCAATTGCCTGAACAAGTCCCTGCAGTTTTCTTGGCAAGATTTCAGAAGAGGTTTGCCATTGCCTCCTTCCTAGGGCTGAGCGAGAGGGACTGGCCGAAGGTCACCCAGCTGGCTTTGTGCCTAAGGCGGGACTAGAACTCATGGTCTCCTGGTTTCTAGCCTGACACATTAACCACTACACCAAATGCACGTACATACTTACATAAATATTAGGAAAGATAGATTTGTTCTTTTGGATTGTTCAGCCTGGTTTGTTATAAAAAAAAATCTGATGCAAGTGTTAAGTAAGCAGGTTGTGGCCTTCATTTCTCTACTTATCTGGCCCACATCCTAGAGATCTGAAAGCTAAAATTAATCCAAAAATAACAGAACAACTGATTGCCAAGGACACATCCCTATGACCTGTCCAATTCAGGAGCCAAGTCAAGACAGATATAATCTATTTTGTCTGCAAAGAGCAATGCAAATTGTTCACAGTATGCGATTGACAATTCCAGCTTCCTCCCTCCGACATCGTGCTGAAGGGGTTACCACACGGTAGAGAACAATGGAGCCAGCCTGTTCTGTGAGGATGCAATGTAGACAGAGAAGGAAGCTCTCTTGGCTGCCTCCATTGCGACACAGTATGGTTTCCGATGGGCCTCTCACTGTACATCCTTTTTGGACAGTTTCTCCACTTGTGTTCCCAATGTACATTTACATGCATATACATGTTGGAAGTCTGTATTGCCTAAATCCGTGATTCCCAAACTACAGTATGTGCTGACATCTGTCAGACACTGCAAAAACTACCAGCCTGATCTTGCTGTGTTTCCCTCAAGAATTTAAAATATCCCGCAGTGCCCCTGTGAGTTCCCTGTTTCTGTGAGGCTGGCAGTTCCCAAACTGCGCTGAGGCAGCCTGAGGCACCACGGCACACAGTTTTTCACAGTGCTGTGAAAAAACTACTGAGACACTAAGGGGGCTGCGAACCAAGAAAATTTGAGAACCTCTGGCCTAAAAGTTAACACTCCACAACTGGTCTCTCTGCATATAATACACAGGAAGATAAGGTCCAAATTAAGCCGTCTGCCTCCTAATTTCTGAAGGCGGAAGCAGATGAGCCTCCTTGCTGTGACAGGCCCATTAGATATATTTTGGTGAAAAACATTTGCCGTCAACTCAAGGGCTTTGCCAATTCCCTTTGTTTTTCTTTCCCACTCTCTGGAGACCCCTTGCCCGCATGGGGGATTGAGTGCCTGATGCTTTCTCCAAGTGCTGCCTCAGCATCTTCCCCCTTGCTGCAGCTAGGAGATGGGGGAACACTCCAGTGGGTGGGGGCCTGCAGCCCCTATGGAGCCATCTTTTCCAGATGGCAAGGACTATTAGCGTGGTTCCTGCACACTCAGAGCCATAAACTTTATGGGGCTCATCAGTTAGGGTAATGGGAGCTGTTAGAATCACGCAGTTTAAGCAAACTCTCCTTTGCAGGGGCCTATGGTATCAATGTAGGCACAGCTTGGTGCATGCAGACCAACTTCTCATCTTGTGAGAGCGTGTTGGGCAGGTGGAGCATGGCCTGTGGCTTTTCCTTTTCCTCTTGATGGGACTTCTCCAGCTCCAGACAGGCACCAAGCACCAAGTGGGCCTCTTATTTGCTTGCTTGGCTTCCCTGAGCAGCTAAAGCATGTCCGCCCTGAACGCTCTGGCCAGTTTGCAGCACCTGTAATACGCACCTGATCAGTACTGACAGCTGTGTGCAAGCATTGTACAAGGTGGTTTCTGAAAACTGTAACAGTTGGAGCAGACAGCCAGGTGAATGTCTTAATTTACAAATCTAATCGCGCAGTAAAACATCCTATGAATCAGAACTGCCAGTGTTCCATGCTGAGATGCTCCTTCAGATCCTGGCTCTTCCCCCAGTTCCAGGCCACTTCCCCATGTTAAAATTAAGAAACACCCATAAGGTTTTTTCCCCCAAAAAACTGCCTCTCCTGCCTTGCCCTTTTTTCAGTTTTGTAGGAGCTTGTAGAGCAATGTTGAAGTTGTGTGGACTTCAGCTCCCAGAATTCCCCAGCCAGCAAGCCAGCCACATGTCTTCAAGCTGCCAGGGTTGAGAAACACTGTTGTAGAGTGTGTTGCTTACCCCAAGATTTACTGAATCACCCCCATTTTCAGGGTTTGAACAAACCACCTTGGCTAGGTCTACACAACATGCTAGGATAAAATGTGATTGATTTGTTTGTGGCTTGCTGCATTATGGGAACGTGGATTTGAACAGCCAGGATTCTTTATAAGATTTAACATCATTTCACAGATTAAACTGAGAGCAAGTGTTCTTGTTATATTACAGGCTCATCCCTTATCCCACACCACCAACTGCTATCCTGAATGTGTGATGAGGCACAGTTGGGTGTTTGGGCCACCATCTTTATTATTTACTTAATCACCAGCAGATGACATTGGGTAGAAGGGGACACTGTCTGGGGGCAGCAAACACTGGCGGTTGCTGAGAGGTGCAAAGGTAAGCTGCACTTTCCATATCAACATACTCTCAAGGATGGGAGGAGAGCCCATTGTTACTCATCACTAACTACGCTTTTTTTTTTCACCATTCCTCTTTCGCTTCCCCATCCCAAACCACTCCCTTGATAAAAACTGCTTCTTTCTCAGGATCTTGCTGTGTGCATTAGCGAAATAGACTGTGACCCCAAAAGATTATGTGATAATAAGAAGGTTAGTCTTTAAGGTGCCATGACTCTGTATTGATATTCTTGATTTTGGGGATACACGAGAAGACCAACTTCTTTATGCAACTGTACAGTGTGGTTTCTTCAAGGACAGATGGGTATGGGTAGGAATATAAAGAAGGGAAATCCTACTCTGCCTCTCATCATGACTGATGGCCCAGTTGCTTCAAACTAACCCAAGATACCTTGAACAAAGGTATGATTCTAACAACATTTGCTAGTCCGGCCAACGCGGATGCTAGTCTGGCCCTGGCGGGGCAGCAGAACCTGGCGGGGCAGCGGACCTTGGAGGCCAGAAGAATCTGGCAGCGGTGGTTTGACCAGCTAGCCGGGGGCGTTGGGCCGGCCTTGGCAATGTGACTTGGGGCGCAAGACAACAGACAAGAGGCTGGAAACTGAGAACACGGCGGACTGGGGTCTTGTGGCACCAATGAATTGCAGCATGACAAAGCAAGCCGGGCAGTCTCTGAGCAGGAGGACTGGTATAGTGCCACAAGGACTTGGAAGGTGGATTTGGTGGAGACTTAAAGACGGGACTTTAGGGGAGTGGCAGTCTGAGTGGCACAGTGGACTTTGGAGTTCTGTTAGGGCACTCAGATGTGGGTGCAGCCTAAGTCTTCTAATATTACTTTGGCCGATTTGAGAACAACTGGATTTGAGAACAACTGGATTTGAGAACATCAAGACAGAGACTATAGCAAATCAACTGACCATCCCTTCCTAACCATCCCAAGATATAATTAGGCTATTAGGGATCCCTAAATGGTGAATGATGGGCCCCCTCAGGTGTGAGAGACATGAGAGGGTGCCCAGATTTGGATGGGTAGTGTGAGAACACTCACCTCCTGAGTGAGAGGCAGGAGGTGAGGAGTAGTGGTTGAGTTGCCCCCCTGCTGACTAGTGAGAGAAGCCGGGGGGGGGGGGGCACAGTGTGTGAGTGTGTGTGGTGGCTGGGCTCTACTAGTGCCAAGAGCGTGAGCTGGTGCACTGGGGGGGGGGCCCTCCATCACCCTGTGATTGAGTTGAAGTGTGGTTGTGTGAACGAATGGAGGGGTCCCTACCCTTAACCAGTGATCGGGGGCTAATGGATCTTGAGATTCTGGGGGTTGTAGGGTGGGGCAGGTGATTGAGGTGGTGACGGGTAGGAGACAATATGACGGGAGCCAGAGGGCGGGTCATCATAGAGGAAGACACCGCCGGTGCTTGTTATCTGTGGCGTGTTCCAGCCCTATGCGCTCGAACCCTGGTCCTGGACAGCAGACTCGTGGTTGTCCTGACTTTCAGCTGCTGCTCTGTAATGCCAGGTCAATAAACAACAAGGCCCCCCTCATATGTGACTTGACCACAGAAGAGGGGGCAGACCTGGCGTGTATTACTGAAACCTGGCTGGGCATGGAAGGAGGTGTTGCTCTTTCGGAGATTTTGAATCTGGCATCAGCCGCGACCTCAGGGCAGGGGAGGAGGGTGGTTGTTGTCATCCGAGAATCCCTAGAGGCTGTCAGGGGTCCTGCTCCACAATTGGCCAGGTGTGAGACCCTGTTTTTCAAGCTGGGTTCCTGAGAACTGTTGGGAGTGTTGCTATTGTACCGGCCTCCCTGATACATAGCAACCTCCCTGCCTGAGCTGCTGGAGGCCGTCTCAGGTTTGGCAGTGGAGTTCCCCAGGCTTATGGTGTTGGGGGACTTTAATCTGCCTTCCCTGGGACGGGCCTCGGAAGCAGCCCAGGAGTTCATGACAGCCATGGGCCTGTTCCAGATTATTCAGGACCTGACTCGAGACACTAGCCTCACCCCTGACCTAGTTTTCTTGTCAGAGCAGTGGCAAGGTGATCTGAGGGGAGAATTACGACTTTCCCCTTTGTCATGGTCAGATCATGCCCTGGTGGCCTTGAGATTATCTTGTGCTGCCCCCCTCCGCAGGGAGGCAGGACCCATTTGATTGGTCCGCCCCCGGCGACTGATGGACCCAGCTGGGTTTCAGAGGGAGCTGTGGGTTATACCCGAGTCTCTTCTGCATGGTCCAGCGGAGGCCCTGGCTGCTGCCTGGAATAGGGAGGTGGCCGGAGTGTAATGATTGCCCCAGCCCCAAATACTCAGACTCACAAGAGGATGCTAAATGAAATCTGATTTATTAGAGTACTAAAAGCAAATACAGAGAAAGCTGAGAATGAGCAAAAGCGCGCCAAATACAAACTTAAACCCTTGCTTCAAACGTATCCCGCCTCCCTCATAACAGCCCCGCCCGGCACAGGTGCTAGCAATCGTCAGAGTTGCTAGCCTGGGAAAGTAACCTTGAGCGCAGTAGATAACACAAACACATTCCAAAGCAAAGCCAAAATACAAGCGTTCCCATCCTCCCTAGACAAATGAAACACGCATCCAATTAATGACATGCGAAACGTTACGATGCATCAAATACATTGAAACGGCGCACATGACATACCGCCCTCCAAAAATACCCCTAGGGACCTGGTTTCGAGGGATAAGCGGAGTGGAAACGGGCCACTAGAACTGGGGAAGCCACATCTGATGCGGCGACCCACTCAGGATGAGGGAAATGCTTCCAACGAACTAAATATTGCAAAGTATTGCGCAGGCGTCTAGAGTCCAAAATTTCTTTAACTTCAAAGTGTTGCTGACCATCAATCATGATGGGGGTGGGAGGTGGAGGTTGCCGATGCCAGCGATCAGAAGGAATAGTCGGTTTGAGTAAGCTGCAATGAAAAACAGGGTGTAAGCGTTTCAGGTTATGAGGCAAATCAAGTTTAAAAGTCACAGGGTTGATCTGAGCGACAATTGGGAAAGGACCCACAAACTTAGGTGCAAGTTTCTTTGAAGGTTGTGATGACTTGATAAACTTGGTAGAAAGGTACACTGAGTCCCCAACTTGGAATGCAGGTTGGGGGGCCCGCTTTCGATCAGCATACAATTTATAATCCGCTTGAGCATCAGCCAATGCATTTTGAATCATTGGCCAAGAGTCAGCCAGTTGCGTTGACCAATCATCTGTATTGACCGCACCTGCAGGAGGTTGTGGGAGATCAGTGATAGGAACAAAGTCTTTACCTAGAGCCACCCGAAACGGGGTCTGTCCAGTGCTTTGATGCACTGCATTGTTGTAAGCCACTTCAGCAAATGGTAGAAGGTCTACCCAATTGTCCTGCTGATAATTCACAAAAGCGCGCAGGTACTGTTCAAGAGTGGAGTTAACCGCCTCAGTGGCCCCGTCCGTTTGAGGATGCCAAGCCGTGGAGAGGGCTTGCTTCGTGCCTAACAGCTTGAGAAACGCCCGCCAAAATTGAGAGGTAAATTGTGTACCCCTGTCTGAAATCAAGCGGGAGGGACATCCGTGTAGCCTGTACACGTGTACAAGGAATAGGCGGGCTAATTGACGCGCTGACGGAATGGACACGCAGGGAATAAAGTGGGCTTGTTTGGAGAAATAATCTTTGACCACCCAAATGACCGTTTTGCGTTGGCTGGGAGGTAGCTCTACAATAAAATCCATGGAGATTTCTTCCCAAGGGGAAGAGGGGGCTGCTACTGGCTGCAGCAGCCCCTGGGGCTTGCCCACCTTGCGCTTGGACATTGCACAAACAGTGCAGGAAGCAATGTAGTCTTTGACATCTTTACGTAATGTGGGCCACCAGAATTGCCTCCGAACGAGGTGCAATGTTTTTACAAACCCGAAGTGACCTGCGAGTTTGTCATCGTGTGAACGTGTTAACACGTCTTTTCGGAGGCTTTCAGGAACGTAGAGGCGGTCGGACTTCCAAGCGAAGCCTCTGTCAAAAGTAACATTGTCTTTATTCGCAAGCAACCAAGTATCCGTTTTTAATTCTTTTAAAAACTTTTGTTGCAATTGGGAGGGAATTGACAAAGTGCTTGGCTGAGCAGCGCTTGTGGTAGGCGGTTGTTGCGCGCGCGTTTGGCTACGCGTCACAGCTTGCATGCCCAATTGGGGCGCCGACCATAGGGTGCTCACCACATCTGGCGCCGCCCCAGAGTCTTGAGGTTGCCTTGACAAGGCATCAGCCAAGAAGTTCTTTTTCCCTGGAATAAACTTGAACTGAAAATTGAATCGATTGAAAAATTGAGCCCAACGAACCTGTTTAGGGCTCAGTTTTCGAGGGGTACTAAGTGCCTCCAAGTTTTTATGATCAGTCCATACCTCAAAGGGGTGATTAGCCCCTTCCAACAGATGCCGCCAAGCTTCTAATGCAGCTTTCACTGCAAATGCCTCCTTTTCCCAAACATGCCAACGCCTCTCAGTTTCGGAGAACTTGCGGGATAAATATGCACAGGGCTTGAGGCATCCTGCCTCGTCTTTTTGCATCAACAATGCGCCAATAGAATAATCGGAGGCATCAGCCTGTACAACAAAAGGCTTTGAGGGATCAGGGTGTTGTAAAATGGGCTCTTTGACGAAAGCTGCTTTCAGCCGCTCAAACGCCGTTTGACAAGCAGGCATCCACCTCAACAACGCTCCGGGATTCTTGACTCGTCTAGTATCTCCCACCCCTTTCGTTCGAAGCAGGTCCGTTAGGGGCAAGGCAATCTCAGCGAACCCCCTTATGAATAATCTGTAATAGTTGCTGAACCCCAAGAAACTTTGAAGTTGCCTGCGGGTACGGGGACTCTCCCAGTCCATGATAGCCTGCACCTTGGCAGGGTCCATTTCTATGCCTTTATCAGAAATTCTATACCCCAAGTAGTCAATTTGGGTCTGATGAAAGGCACATTTGGATAGCTTTGCATACAATTCAGCAGATCTGAGTTTACACAAGACTTTCTTTACCAGAGCTACATGCTCTTTCATGGTTTCCGTATAAATCAATACATCATCCAAATACACCAGTACACCTTTAAACAGATGTTCATGCAAAACTTCATTGATTAATTGCATAAATACCCCAGGGGCCCCAGCCAACCCAAACGGCAACACCTTATACTGGAAGGCTCCCAACGGGCAATTGAATGCAGTTTTCCACTCATCACCCTCCTTGATTCGTACACGATAGTAGGCTTCTCTTAAATCCAGTTTAGAGAAGATCTTGCCTTTGGCCAGATGTGACAACATGTCCTTTATCAATGGCAAGGGATATTTGTTGGAAATTGAGACGGCATTTAATCCGCGGAAATCCGTACAAAGTCTCAATGTCCCATCCTTTTTTGGGCGGAAAAGAACCGGCGCCCCCACGGGTGAATTCGCCGGCTCAATGAAGCCGCGCGCCAAATTTTTGTCCACAAATTCCCTCAACAAAGTCAGTTCCTTTTGCGTCATGGAATAAATTTTAGGTTTAGGCAATTGAGTGTTGGGCAACAGTTCTATGGCACAGTCCGTCTTTCGATGGGGGGGCAACTGGTCAGCTTCCTTTTCACCGAATACATCAGCAAACATCCTGTACTCGGCCGGCAAGCCCTCCAGAGGAGAGGCCGGGTAAGGCGGAGTCGCAGCTGCCGCCACCCCCACCATCTCCTCTGGGGCACCCTTCCCCTCTGCCGCTTGATAAAACCCATCCCTAAATGTGATGGTCCGGTAGACCCAGTTTATTTGGGGGTTTTGCTGCACCAACCATGGTACCCCCAACACCACCAATGGGCCCCCTACGGGAGCCACGACAAAAGACAACCCTTCCTGGTGACTGCCCAGTTGCAAGGCTACCCGCCCTGTAAAATGGGTGACCGGTTTGCCCCCTGCCATGGACCCATCCAATTGAGTAAATGCGATGGGTCTTTGTAGGGGAAAAGTGGGGAGCTCCAAAGCCGCCACCACGTCGGGGTGCATCAGACACCGGGAACACCCCGAATCAATCATGGCCCATACTTCCACCGTCTTGACTTGTGAACCCAATTTCAATTTCACCATGAGTATGCGGTAAGTGCCACTCACCGCTGGAGGCTCGCGCCCGTCTTCTACCACCTGCCCAGCGGCGCCCTTTAGAGCAGGTGGCTGGCGTTTCCCGCCGGTTGCGGGATTTCGGTCTCCCCTTCAATTTCGTAGAACATCGCATCGTCTCCCTCGGTCTCAGCCACCGCAGCTTTCTGTTTCCTCGGCAACGCAGGGGACTTCGCCGGCGGTTTTCCGGGTCGTTCCTCCACCTTTGCCTTCGGGCATGCTGCCACTCGATGCCCCTCCTTACCGCATCTCAGGCACAATCCTTTGGCATACCGCTTCTCACGCTCCTCGTCCCAGGGTCGCTGTCCCGGTTTTCCCCCGGTGGTCGATGGGCGGCTGGGCTTCATCTCCCGCCCCGACTTGACAGTCTTCCGCTGAGCAAAGACCTCTTGGGCATGCTCAGCCCTTCCTGCTAGCAGGATCCACTCATACAGCGTGTATGGGTCGTCCCTCCCCAGGGACCAGCGCAGCACCTCGGTATTCAAGCCATCTTTGAAGAGCTCGATAATGGTTGCTTGGGACCAGTCATCCACCTTCCCAGCTAGCGCTTTAAACTCCAAAGCATAATCGGCCACTGATCGGAACCCCTGCTTGAGTTCCTTCAGGGCTCGCTTTGCTCTCTCCTTTGCTAAGGGGTCCTCGAAGTGTTGCTTCAACGCCCAGAGGAACTCCTCGAGATTTTCCAGTTCAGGCGCTTCCGACTGGCACATCTGGACATACCAGTCTGCCGCCCTCCCCTTCAGTTTGGTGGCAATGGTGATGATTCTTGCCTTCTCCGATTGGAAAACCGCCCCCCATTCTTCCATATAAGCTTTCGCATTAGTCAGGAAGAACGAGAGTTTGGTCGGGTCCCCATCAAACTTGACAGGGAAGTCTCGCATACCGCCTCCCCCCGGGCTGCGCCCCACCACCGGGGCTGCTGCGGCTGGTGCTTCCCTGACTCGGAGCGGCACGGGGCCCCGGGGCGATCGCCCGGGCGCTGCTGCGATTTCCATCTGGACCGACTGGTCCCCTTCGCGCCTCCGCACCACCCGTCGCCGTTCCGGGGTCAGCCCCTGGGAGGAAGGGGTTGAATGCCTCTGGCTGGATTCTTCCCGGAGCTCTCGCATCGAGGTTACATCCAAGCTCAGCTGTTTCAGAATAGCCTCCAACGAATCCATTTTCGACTCCAGCACTCTGATTCGATCCGGAGTGGGTGAGCCCTCCGTTGGCTGCACCTGCACCACGTTGGGGGATAAAGGGTATCTCTGCCTCCAGGATGGGCCCCCCGCTGCTGTGGCATCTCCTCGGGTCTCATCCCAGGTGAGCAGCTCACCCGGAGAATTCACGGTGGTCTCCGGGGCCGTTTTCAGCCCCCCGGCTTCGCTCTCCGACCCGGAGCTCGCCTCCTCTCTGATGGCGGACAGCTCCCCTCCTTGGGACGGTCGGCCGGACGGCCTCACGGTCGAGTCCGGTTCCCCTTCCTCCATCATCACGATTTCGGGCTCGGTCATCGCGGGCTCTCTCCCTCACAAGTTAGACGCTTGTCTTCCTTGGACAGGGGCCAGCGGAGTTAGGAACTGAGATTCTCAGCTTTATGTAATGATTGCCCCAGCCCCAAATACTCAGACTCACAAGAGGATGCTAAATGAAATCTGATTTATTAGAGTACTAAAAGCAAATACAGAGAAAGCTGAGAATGAGCAAAAGCGCGCCAAATACAAACTTAAACCCTTGCTTCAAACGTATCCCGCCTCCCTCATAACAGCCCCGCCCGGCACAGGTGCTAGCAATCGTCAGAGTTGCTAGCCTGGGAAAGTAACCTTGAGCGCAGTAGATAACACAAACACATTCCAAAGCAAAGCCAAAATACAAGCGTTCCCATCCTCCCTAGACAAATGAAACACGCATCCAATTAATGACATGCGAAACGTTACGATGCATCAAATACATTGAAACGGCGCACATGACACGGAGCCTTGGACAGGATCACGCCTGTGCGGCCCTTCTTGCCCATCCAAACCCTGCACTCCCTGTAGTTTACAGAGGAGCTGAGGATTTTGAAGAGATTTAAGAGACGCCTAGAGCGCCGCTAGAGGAAGACAAAACCCGAACCTGACCGAACACAAGCTAGAGCTGCAATTAAGGCCTACCTTGTGGCGATTAGAGCAGCAAAGCACCAGTACTTCTCCTCTCTTATTGCGTCTGCAGAATGCCACCCGGCGCCTCTGTTTAAGATTACCCAATCCCTCTTGGGGAAAGGGGAGTCAGAAATCCATCTACAGGGCCATGCTGAGGAATTTTCGGGGCACCTGCAGGATAAAATCGCTCGGATCCGGACCGAGTTGGACTCTGAGCGAGAGACAGTCGGAGGAGATACCCAGGGAATGTACTTATCAGGTTATCTGAGACCAGTTCGATCCTGTTGAATCTGAGGAAGTGGACAGGATCCTCTGGACTGTAAATGCTACCACTTGCCAATTAGGTCCATGTCCCTCCTGGCTAGTAAAGGCAGCCTGGGAGGTGACAGGTGGCTGGGTCCAGGCGATGGTAAATGCATCCTTGAGAGAGGGGGTGTTCACAGCAGCCTTTAAGGAAGTGCTGGTGTGCCCCCTCCTCAAGACAATTTTCGCCCAGTCTCCCACCTCCCCTTTTTGAGGAAGGTGGCTTTGCAGCTCCAGAGGATTCTGGATGAAGCGGATTATCTAGACCCCCTTCAGTCAGGTTTCAGGCCTGGTTATGGGATGGAAATGGCATTGGTTGCACTTATGGATGACCTCTGGTGGGAGCGGGATGGAGGCAGTGCATCCATCCTTGCTCTTCTTGACTTCTCAGTGGCTTTCGATACCATCAACTGTGGTATCCTTCTGGATCGACTTAGAGAGTTGGGGGTGGGTGGCATGGTTCTGTGCTGGTTCACCTCCTTCCTCCAGGGTCGGTCCCAGTCGGTGTTGATAAGGAGTGAGAGGTCCAGCCCATGGCCCCTACTTTGTGGGGTGCCGCAGGGTTCGGTACTCTCTCCACTCCTTTTTAATATCTACATGAAACCACTGGGTGAGATCATCCATCACTATGGGGTGAGGTTTCATCAATATGCAGATGATACCCAATTATACATCTCCATCCTGGGTGAAGTAAGTGATGCTGTGGCCACCCTTTCTGAGTGCCTCGGGGCTGTGGGGGCCTGGATGGGGGACAACAGGTTGCGGCTGAACCCGGGGAAGACAGAGTGGCTGTGGATTAATGGCTCCTTGATTTCTGGGAAATTGTCATCTTTAGTTCTGGATGGGGTTGCACTGCCCCAGACAGACCCAGTGCGTAACTTGGGGGTCCTCCTGGACTCACGGCTCCTGCTCGAAGAGCAGGTGGCAGCCGTGGCTAGGAGGGCCTTTGTGCAACTTCGTGTTGTGTGCCAGTTACGCCCCTTCCTGGAGCGAGAGGCCCTTCGAACGGTCACTCATGCTCTGGTCATCTCCCATATAGACTACTGCAATGCGCTCTACATGGGGCTACCCTTGAAGAGTATCCGGAAGCTACAGCTGGTGCAAAATGCAGCTGCATGGGCAATCTTGGGTTTCCCAAGATCAGCATGTCACCCTTTGCTCCGCGAGCTGCATTGGTTGCCAGTATGCTTCCGGGTCCAATTCAAGGTGTTGGTTATCACCTTTAAAGCCCTACGTGGCATGGGTCCAGGTTACCTAAGGGACCGTCTCCTCCCCATCATATCAACTCGTCCCTCCCGGTCATGCAGAGAGGGCATGCTACGGACCCTGTCTGTAAGAGAATTCCATCTGGCAGGGTCCAGGAGGCGGGCCTTCTCTGCAACAGTCCCTGCCCTTTGGAATATCCTTCCCCCGGAAGTGAGATTGGCTTCCTCCCTCCTGGACTTTAGGAAACAACTAAAGACCTGGTTCTGTAATTATGCCTGGGGCGGAAGAGAAAGTAGTCATTCCTGGGGATGGTTAGTTTCTTAGAAGGACCCTGCTCTGCTTGCAAATCACAGAGAACTTCCAGCCATCAGGGTTTTTATCATATTTATTTTATTGTGTATTATAGTGTTTTACAGTTTTCTATTTTTCTATTAATGTTTTATTGTAAACCGCCCAGAGCCCCTTTTGGGAGATGGGCAGTGATAAATTTGATAAATAAATAAATAAACATTTGTATCCTAACATAGTCATTCAAATGTGTCAGGCAAAAAACCCCACCATCTCCAGCCAGCATGACTGAAAGTGAATTTCTGGAAGGCACCAAGTAGAGGAAGGTTATCCTAATCCATAAATTCTGAGGTTGGTTGAGTCCCTCCCTGCAAGCAATGGCCAGTCTCTTGCTCACTTTGGGTGATGTTGTCAGAGACTCTGAGAACAGCCTCATGAGATGGTCCCAGCCAGGAGCAGGGGGTGTGGCTGTCATGCTTTTCAGTGCACACCCAGAGGGATGGAAGATGAGTTTTCCCCTTGTTTTAAAATATTCAACAGCCCATCTATGGCTCTGTTTTGCCTTCGGTTTGCTCATCATAAGGCTTCCTTCCTGGTATCACCATAACCGTGGCAACTTTGAAAGGCCTGAGGGATATCAGCTGAGTTTCTTACACTTTCGTTCACATTTTGCAATGTTTGGAGGACACCTGAATATTAACACTAGGCTCTGTTTCAATTGGCAATCTCAGGATCAGAGTTTAAAAGATCTAGGATTGGGGAATCTGGACTTTCAGATACCACTGAACTACAGTTTCCAGCAATGCTGATCAGCGGGAAGGGATTCTGAAAGGTGTCGTTCAGCAACATTTAGAGAGCCATATTTTCCCCACACCTGCAGGGATAGCTTTAATTTAATGAAATGTTATTCTAGTGCCTTGGCTATGGTTGCCTAACTTTTCCCTTCTGACATCCATTGTGTTGCAATTTTGAGGTACCTGCATATTTGGGAGCCTGATTTTATTTTGATTTTTCTAAAATAACGGCAAACAAGGTGTTGTAGAGGACCGAGAGATTAGAGCAATCCTATACTCAATTACCTGAGTAGACATCTGAGTTGATAAATAGGATTAGGCTATAAAGATCCTTGAAGACCACAGCTGTTAAAGTTTCATGGCAATTTTGGAATGGTTGTTTCCTCTTTCTCTCCAAGAAGCACTTACATGAATCCCCACTTCATCCATAACCACATTCTAATTGTAGTTTTAATTTAATTAACCACAAGGTAGTTAAAGGGTGCTGAGGGTTAACTAATCCTTGTTAAATGACTGTAGTTATATACCTTTAGTTTCTGTACTGCATTTTCTAGACTGTAACTCTGTGGACTGGGTCTTTGTTTTTCTAAAGTCTGTATGGTGCTTACTTGTATTAGAGGCTTCGTAAGTAAATCAAGCCCATAAATATTACTGGGGAAGTAGGTAAATCATCTGCTGGCCACATTAAGGTTTCAACCAGGATTCTATCATGCCCACTGCCAATTAGACACTCTGCTGTTCAGAAGCACAGCTGTTCCGCCCCCCCGCCAGCTGAATCAATAGAGGTGTGCAGAGCAGCAAAGAAAGATCTTACCTAACCAGGCATTTCTTTCACAGTGATTGCAGGAATTGGTCAGGTCAGGCTGTACAGTACTTAGCGGTCCTTATCCAACCACAGTTCCCAAGAGGTTGCCCATAGCAGAACGTCTTCTCTGCAGATCTGCCCAGAGGGCTGCAAAGATCCAAGGCAAAACTTATCTGGAGATCAGCCACAACATAACTCTCTGTAATAAAACTAAGATATACTGCACAAATTGTTGCACAAATTTCTATATGGGATATGAATTGTAGGAAATTATTGATGACTAGCCAGGCACAAAGCAAAATAAAAAAAATAGCTTAAATTACATGATTGGGTTGTATTTTTTAATAACACAGTTTTCAGCTCTCTAGGGGCAGTGACTGTTCTCCATACTGGCTGTCTGGCTTTTTTTTTAATGTTGCATATTCTCTTTTATAGCTTCTCTAAGTTCCCCACTCCAGATTTTTGTTTCCTCAGGCCTGCTCCTTGAGGATTACTGCCATACCTTTTAGTGCTTGGGTCATGTCCTTTTGCACTGGAAGATGTGGGACTACTACTTAACAAGAAGTAGTTGTGAAGTGATCAGAGGGCAAGATTAATTTGCACAAATGTTAGTTAAATCCAAGGTATCAGTGGTTCCAAAAAGTGTTACATGTTTAGTGCATAGGAGATGACAGGCAAAAAAAGCTTGAAATGCCCCCAAAAGTATCTGATGATCCTGCAGAACATCTAAGTTCAGATCATCCCATCCCTGGTTAGACTTGGTGGTTTTATGAAGCCAATTAGTGAACAGCTAGGACCACGGAAATGGAGCAGAGTTTAACACAGCAGAGAAGCTGCACACAGAAAAAGAATATTATCTTAGATAGCTTTAATGAGCACGTCAGAGAAACACAGTTGTTAATCTTACACACTTAGCCCTCCCAAGCATAAAGAATCACATACTTAGACAGAGTAGGTCAAAAGTAAAGTAAAAAGAGTCTTACTGACTTTTATTCTTGGTTCAGTTACATCCATCTTTGGTGGAAAAATGATGTTCCTTGTTTCTTCTGTTCTTTCCCTATACTTAGTGATCTCTCAGCCCTATAGCTGCCAAGAGCTGCATGGAAGAAAGGGCTAGCCACATGGCTTTAGGCCGAAGATGGAGGCAGAGGAGAGCAGCATGCTTGCTGCCTCCTCAGTAGGTAGGAGGAGAAGGAAGAGAGAGAGAGAAAGTGGGAATGGCAACAAACAGCTTCTTCAATAGCACAGAGAGTTTGCATCCTAGAGCAACCACCCATATGGTAATGAGGCATGGTGGATTTGACAGGACTTCCAACATTTTAAAAGTGGGAAGAGAAGCAATTTCCATTCAGGAGGCTTCCCAGTCTCATTTCCACTCTTCAAAGCCATAAAAAGGACCAAAAAAATGTCAGTGATATCACTGGCATTCTGTGGTCCCCTAGAAGGATGAGTTGTGGCCCCTGGCATGGCCCATGCCTGTTAGAAAATGGGGTGGGTGGGGGGAAGCCATTTGTATCTGAATTCTGGTGAGCTGCTGTCTCTCAGAGTAGACAATTCAGGTTTTATGATGACTAAAAAAAGTACTTGCTACAAAGCAACTTCTTGGTCTCTATGAACAAAGAGTGTTAGAATGAAAAAAAAAATGTAATGGTGAGGAAGTAGAGCTACTTTGTGTTGGCTTGACAGCATTAGAATATTTGACATAATTGTATCTGCATCAGCAAAACAACCGTATTGATGATGATCATTCCTGCTTTTGATAATTTAGCACTGAATAATATTCCTTTTCAGTGCATGAAAGGCTTTCTCTTTTGCTTGTCTGGCTTAGCCAATGCTCTTTGTAAACCAGGCTTTAATAGTATTTCAACTCAGCTAATTGTAGTTAATGCAATAAATCATGGTTAAGTAAACCATGGCTTTGTGCAAAAAAACAGATTGTCCTTAATCTTTTTTTTCTTGTTTACTTAGACAATTGTATCTATCCTCCTTTTATAACCTGGAACAACCTTCCCCACCCTTGAGCCTTCTAGATATGTTTGGATCCCATAATCTCTTAGCCATGCCTGCTGGGCACTTAGTCGGGGGTGGGTACTAGATTGGGGAAGACTGATTTAAGGTGTATTATGGATTTGTTTTCCAGAGCAAGTACTGGTGTGTGTAAACTAGTTGGCCATCTCCATTTTCTTTGCAATGCTACAATTATACATTCTTTTTCCTGGTCATTTTCTCTGCTTTTGTTCTGCATGGTGCAATTAGGAAAGTCCTATTGTGTTCCTTTTTCACACTGTATTTTTAATGGTGAATCCAGCTAGGTGGCAGCACCTAGCCAAACTCAGCTGATTTCAGGGAAGCTAAAACAGGGTGGGAGAGCCAGCGTGGTGTAGTGATTAAGGCACCAAGTTAGATACCAGGAGTTCTAGTCCTGCCTTAGGCACAAAGCCAGCTGGGGGACCTTGGGCCAGTCACTCTCTCTCAGCCCTAGGAAGCAGGCAATGTCAAACCACTTCTGAAAATGAGAAAGAAAACTTCAGGGATTTGTCAAGGCAGTTACCAGGAGTCAAAAACTGACTTGAAGGCACAAAAAACAGACAAACAAACAACAAAAGCAGGGTCAGACCTGGTTAATATTTGGATAGGAGACCACCAAGAAATCCCTGGGCTGGAGGGGCTAGACTGTGAAGGAAAAAAAAAATCTAGGAAGAGGGCAATGGCAAAACCATTTCTGTACTGCTGTCAAGAAAACTGCACAGATCCTCAGTGACTGACTAGTCCCTGCAGTTTTCTTGGCAAGATTTCAGAAGTGGTTTGCCATTGCCTCCTTCCTAGGGCTGAGAGAGAGTAACTGGTCCAAAATCACCCAGCTGGCTTTCAGGTGGGACTAGAACTCACAGTCTGCCTAAGGCAGGACTAGAACTCACAATCTTCTGGTTTCTAGCCCGTTGCCTTAACCACTAGACCAAACTGGCTCTCCATTGGATGTATAAAGTATGTTTAAAAGACCATCTAAGAATGTAAACATTCTTCTGATTGCATTTCAGGCACACACACACAAATGATCTTAGTTAGAGCTTAGATTGCAGCATAAAGATATGTGGCCACCTGTGCAACAGAATTTAATTTGGTTAAATTAGTTTCTTTCTCTCTCTTTCACTCTTACCTTTTTTTCAGCAGATGAAATGAATGACTGACAAGACCTGAAGTACTCTACTAGTACTCTGTGTTCTTGCAATTACTTCTAAATGTTTGGCGAGGTGGGACTGTTTTAAGGAGATTCAAACCTGTTGATAGGATTGGAACATTTTCTGGACTGATGCCACTTCCTTATGTTCTGGCTGATATTTTAGGCTCTTTATTGGAATGCATTTGCCCCATTTTTCTCTAAAGCTCTAGCTCATTCGGTATGAAAGCAGAGAGGACATCATGATGGAAATCTGTAATAAGAAATGTGTGAGGTCTCGACTTCTGGGCCATCAAGGAGCTGCATAAATTCAGGATGACCCCTGAATAGAGCAGTTGGTTCTGAGTCCATTAAGGCAGCAGCCGGTTTGCCTTAACTTACAAGAAGTCCCACGGAACACATTCAGATTTACTGTCAAGTACCTTTTATCCTATACTGTCCATGTATTTAGGGAGCTTTGAAAAGTTTTACTGGCAAGAACCACAGACCCCTGCCACCTAGGAGCTTGCAGTCCCTTACAGAAAAGCTAATGGAGTAAGCAGAGGGGAGGAGCATCATAGCAAGTAAGCAGGTTCAAGGTTCAGCTTACCTTCCATCCCACCATATTGGGTAAATAAATTGTGCAAGTCAACCATTCTGAATGGTTACACTGGTTGAAATTAATCTATGTAGAACCATGGAATCCAAATACTTGAGATAATTTCCCTCTTAATATGAAAATATAAACAGTCTCTAACTCAGCTTGTGTTTGCAATAAATCAACATACGGGAAGATGCAGTACTTGTGGTGTTATCTGAAGAAAGCCCAAAGCTTTGTGAACCACAAAGTGCTGGAATTGCCTTCCCCAACTTGATGTTCTCCTCTAAATGTGTTGTATTTCATCCCTCCTAATTCCCAGCCACTGCCGTTTTAACTAGGGATTATGGGCACTGAAGTCTTACAGATTTGGACGGAGCAGGCTGTATTGGAAGACTACAGGTATAAATCAGAATGCAGTATGATTAGTTATATTCCCAGTAGTTGTTAATTTGAGATTTTGAATCCAAGGTAATGCTTTGTTTGCTAGTCTAACCAGTAAGTAGCTTGGTGCAGACTAAGACTAAGTAGTGGTGTCAGCACAGAAGACTGTCTTCCCACTAGGTGCCTCTAGTTGTGTTGATTTTCCACTCCCATAATTACCAATAATCATGCTGACTGACAATTATGGGGACAGAAGTCTGACATATCTGGTGGGCATCAACACTTGTTGATGAAGCAATAAATAAATCGTAAGGTGAACAAGTCAAAGCAAGCTCCAAGCCAGACATGATTGCAATCCGCATGTAGAATTACCACGCAGACCGCTTCAGTGGACAGTCGTTGAGATTATTCTTATTGCTTGCAAAAAATGTTCTGTGCTCACAGATTAACTTTTGGCTGCAGAGCATTACAGCCTCATGCATCTTCATGGAGGAGACTGACATCTACACCTTGTCCCTAACTCTGGGAATATTTATCAATCATCTTAGTTCAGGATACCTCATTCCAACAGTCCCTTGAGCTCAGGCCTCATAGAGAATCATTGTCAGCTATAGGTCTATAACATGAGTGGCATACTGATGATTTCTTCACAGAGTGCATGCATGCAAATAGTCATAACTGCTGTCATTATTAGACCCCATGAAATGTTACTTCAAAGAGAACTTTTTTTCTACATTTTGCTGAAAAATCATTTAAAAATTGTATTGTTCGGCTCAGATGCTGAACAAAGCCTTCCCTGCTACATTTTGGGGTGTCTTGCATTGATAAAGCCATATGCACACCAGCAAGAAAAAAGAAGGCAATCTTAGTGAAGTTTTTTTTCTGTGCAAGTGTAACACCATGTGTACTTTTCATAGTAATCCTACAATATCAGGTGAAAATAACATCTAAGTTCACTTGGATAAGAGTGAACAATGCCATTCCAGTGCTAGGCAGTTTACTCAGAAGAAATGCTGAGTTTAGGAGGGACTATGTGCAAATAATATTACATAAAACCACCATCTAAGAATCAATACCAGAGCTAATTGAAGCCCATTTAGTGGCCTGCTAGAACTGTTGGCATTTCTTTGCTTTTGCACCGACCAAGCCACTAGGTTACCATGCTAATTGAGTACTTTCTTAAGTATCAGCAGGGTGAAGAGGTCGAACTTAATTGTCCTCAGTTTGGGTGTTAAAGCTGCATTGCCTGGGGGAGGAACTTGCCTGGACTTGTTGTAGTTTCGCTTTTGTAGCCTTCCAGCCCAGTTGCAGCCCAGTCCTCTCTGAGCGCGTGTGAATGCACAACTTGTAAATATGCTTTTGTGCTTTCTGCAAATAAATTTATTTTTATAGAAATGCCTGGTATGTGATTTTTCTGATCTCTCGGGCCAAACGTTTTCTAGCACTCTGACAAGAACCACTGAAATGGAGCAAAGCTTACAACACAGTGAAGAAGCTGGCACAGAAAAAGAAAATTATCTTAGATTGCTTCAATGAGCATGTCAGAGAAACACAGGTTATTAAACTTACACATTCAGCCCTCCCAAGCATAAAGAATTACACACTTAGACAGATTAGGTTAAGATAAGTAAAAAAGGGGTTCTTACTGACTTTATTGTTGCTTCTGTTACATCCATCTTGGTGGAAAAGTTGGAGTTCCTTTGTTCTTCTTTTCTTTCTAAATACTTAGTTTTGCCCTAAACCCTCAGCCCTATTTTGCTGCCAAGGGCTGCGTGGAAGAAAGGGGAATTCCAGGCCCACCACATGTTGCCCAGAATGGAGGAGAGCAGCACACAGCCATGTGCTTCTCTCAGTAGAAGAAGGAAGGAAGAAAGAAAGAAGAAGTAGGAGTGGCAACAAACAGCTTACTCAGAGTTGCATTGTGGGACAACTCAATTTACATGCTAATTTACATGCTAGTGAGACATGCTGGATTTGCCAGGACTTCCAACACTAATTGCAAGGGAATGGGTGGGTGGGATTTATTTTACATAATGTGGAGGGTGTGGGAGAGAAGGTTTAAACAATTTCTAACTAATCACATTTAGAACCTCTGAAGCTGGTTCTAAATAAAAATGAAAGACACCTGGAGATATCATCAAGAAAGTTCCATGCACCATCATTACAGTATTCTAGTTTTAAGAATGGCATAAACTATTTCCATTTTTTTTAATGGCACAAAATCATACCCAGATAGAATTCAAGATATAGCAAGTTCAGAATAATATTCCCCTACCTGGGCCCCTCCAAATATCATAATAACTACAGTATCTGTCATTCCCAGACTATGGTGATCAGAGAAGATCATTGTTCATTAAATATGGAGGATACCAAGTTAGGGAGGTTGCCATACATTTTAGAGCTGAAACAAATGTGCAGATTCTACTCTGCAAATAATTGTAACGGTGAACGTCTTAGCATTCTATCAGATGTAAAATGCTGATTCATGGTGTAAAGTTGTTGTGACACATGAGAGGTACCGCCAGACTGCTAATCACAGCACAGGCCCCAAGACTGACAGTGCGTATTAACAATTGTCAACAGCACATAGGAGACGTGAGGGAAATCAATGTGTGTGAATATCTTTGTGATCTGGAGGATGATGATACCTGTATGGCAAGGTCAACTAACTATTTGGATGGATTGTAATTAGGAGTTTTACTCAAGCTGCAAAGAAGGAAATAGAACAATACATGCTGTTCCAGGTACAGTGGGAGAGACATGACCTTGGAGACAGCGATGGGAGAATTTTGAAGGAAAAATTGAAACTTTAATCAAATAACATACCTCAAAGCATTGTCTCTCCAAAGTTATGAAATTCTGCTCCCCTTCTAAATGTGTTATATTGACTTACTATGCTGGTCTATGACTGTAATAAAGATTTGATTTGATCTGATTATTGACTTACGCCTTCCCAAACTCTTATGGATTTGTGACTGCAGGACTCTTTGTGGAAGTCCTTGGGGAAGCAGAGTCAACATTTAGGATAACTTGAGAGCCCTGAGCCTTGACCGTTACTGATAAGTACAGTGACCATATTTTATTGGAAAAAATAAAGGACAAGCCTGAAAAAAGGGGCAAATCTGGAAGAGGTTCATAAGGATAAAAAAAAGTAATTGTTCATGTTTATAACTTTCCTTTCAAAGTTGCTTTCAAGGAAAATTCAAGAGAAAAACTGACAAAATAAATAATTAAATTAAATACATCTAAAGGATAGCTTTCTGAAATAAAAGACTCTCCTTTATAATAAATGACGTATGGTCACTGTACTGATAAGCGACTAAAAATGGCTGTACAATGTTTACAACAATGTTCTGTCTCCAGCAAAGTGGTTGTCCAGATTTACATTTTCCTGTAAATACCGTACAGTACAGAAGAGCTCAATAAGCAATTTGCTTGAAACTTAGATTGCACCCCAAACAAATCTGTTTTGTGTACCACGCAGTCCTGTGTCTTTTAATCCAGGGCCATCCAGGTGTGCTGGACTAAAATGTCAATCTCCCCCTCCCCCAGCCCACAAGCCTGATGGCTGGGAGGGTGATGGGAACTGTTGTCCAATACATCTAGATCAGTGTTTCTCAACCTTAGCAACTTTAAGATGTGTGGACTTCAACTCCCAGAATTCCCCAGCCAGTTGAAGTCCACACGTCTTAAAGTTGCCAAGGTTGAGAAACACTGATCTAGAGAGCCCTGACTTGGTAAAGGCCAGTACAGTCTGTTTGCTTCAACGCATGCATTTGCTTAATACATCGTTTTCTCTTTATCACATGCCCTCTCTTACATTGAGGAAAAGGGATGTCTCACTTTTGTAAGTTATTCTAGAATTGAGTGTTATATGGACCCCTCCCCACCCACCCCTTAACCAAGAATACTGACAGGAGGATCCTGGAGGTGGTTGGTTATTAATTTTCATCATTTCAGATAAAGAATGACTTTCCTTCACTTCAAACAAATTGTGATGCATTGATCAGCAGGGGTTACAGACAGTTCTAATCACCCGGAGTTAATGATCTTGGCTTTTTGTGAGAGAGTCTGTGTCTTGTATAGCAAGAGGAGGTTTGGGTAAGAGCTGTGGAAAGAGAAAAAGCTATCAGCAGCATTCCTGGACATTCCAGGAAAAAAAAAAAGCCTAAGGCCCCATCCACAATATGCCCCTGTTCCTGGGACAGAAAAGAGCAGGCAGGTGAGGTGAAAAGGTTTCAGACTTCTGTGAGGAGGAGGGGGGAGGGAGAAGGAAAGCACAGACCTTGCAGGTCAAAACCAATCCACTTTCCAACCGGATTGCACCTTGAATATCCACCCTCCCGCTTTACCTTTGTAGTTACTCCTGCCCCCTCCCCACTGGAGCAGTGGAATTCCAAATGTGCAGGTAGCAAGGGGAAGAGCCACACAGGCTATGCAGCCATTTGAACAGGAAAAAAGAATATCTGGATTGCAAAGTGGAAATCTCTGGGTTGCAACCTGAGTAGCCACCCCTCCCCAACCGCAAGTTGTCTGGTTCACATTGTTGAGTGGGCAGAGAGGTGAGTGGCCTGCCACCTATTGCAGAATTTCCCCCTTTTCGGACTGTATTGCCCTCCTGCACAAATCAAAGGAAGGACAAGATATTGGCATCTGGAAGATGCACGGAACCTTCACCCAGACTCCTGTTAAGAGCTCATGAGCTTGTCCTTCTGTATGCAGAGGAGCTTCCCAGCCCTGACCAAGAGAGCCTGATTAATTACAGAGCAATCCATTAATATTCACGGCTAATTAAAGATCCTTATCGTGACTAATTCTGCTTATTCTACATACTTAGATCAGAGACCACAAGCCCTTGGAAGAACTGGGAACATAGCAGGAGTTCAACGCCTGGCTAGCTGGCACCTGGATGTGGGGGGGTCTTTGGCTTGTCAGGATTCGGGGGGGGGGCTGAGCTGGGGGAATGCCGCTTGATGCCACAATGAGGGGGAGAGGCAACCAAGGGGCAAAATGAGATGTGACCTAAGCACTAAATCTGGTGGGAGGAGGGGAGCTGCGGTGGGGTTGGGGGCTGGATCCGGAATTCTGTTGCATGCCCATCAACACACACAGCTGAATGCCCATTTTGGAAAGGGGGCGAGATGTGTGCTTGACATGAGTGAAGCTTGGAGGGGCCTGAATCTCAGGATGCCCCTTCTTTCTTATCAATATTGATTTTCCCCTGGAGCCCCCGAGGTGTCACTCTCTCCTGGTAGAGAGGTAGAACAGTGGGGGCTGCCCTGGAAGGAGCAGTGGGGCGGTCTTCCCTCTTAAGCCCTGTTACACAAATGAAAGGTTTTTAGTCGGAAGGACTTGGAGAGAGTAATACATCTGGTGTATTGATCGCAGGCCAGGGACCAAGGCATGGCTTAAACAGTAATTGATTTCCATCCGCCGAGCCGTGTTGGGGAACATTGATTTAACAGCACTGCAGACGCTGCTACTAATCTGATTAAAGTCTTTAGCAGGAATGTTATTCTAAAGCAACATAGGCAAAATTGGGGGGTGGAGAGCAAGCAAGAGGAGGCCAAGGGGGCATCTGCGCTTGGGGGTCAGTGGCCGCCAGGTCTCCCAGGGCACAGGGGGCCAGAGGAGAGATTTGATTCAGAGAGCTATCCAGACTCCTCCTGTGACCTGAGGACTCATTAATGAATTAAGCCATTTCTCGTTGCAGTCCAGTTTTTCCAGAATGTCAGGAGTTCCAGAGTTCCCTCAGTTTTTGCCTGCTGCTGAAAACTGGAAATAATGGCCGAGCTTTGCCAGTCTTTCTTGGTTCTCTTCTGATATTGCCGAACAAGCAAACAAGCCTTATTCCCCAGACTAGGAGACAGCCCCACCCAAAGAAGAGAAGCAAGAGGAAGGCTTTGCATTGTTCCCCACTCCATTTTCTGTCTGTACCATCCAATGCAGTTTTCTCAACCTTGGCAACTTTAAGATATGTGGACTTCAATTCCCAGAATTCCCCAGCCAGCATAGTCCACATATCTTAAAGTTGCCAAGGTTGAGAAACACTGATCCAATGGATGCATCCCTGTCATGGACAATACTACTCTGTAAGCACATAGATGAAGTTAAGAAGAGTTTCCCCAGAACCTCCCCATGGCCAGTTAGCAGGTCTGTATCAGAAAAGTTGAATTGCCCTTGACCCCAGTGTTCCATTCACCACCTTAGTTGACCTTTGTTTTGAGATTATCTGTCTGCGGCTACACCATTCTGCTATAGTAATGAGAGTGTAAGACTAGGATCAGAGAAACCCAGTTTCAAGTCCCCTCTAGCTATGAAGGTCCCTGGGTAACTCTGGACCAGTCATGACTTTTCAGTGCAAACTACCTCACAGGTTCATTGTGAAAATATGATTGAAGGGGTAAAATTGAATTCCCGAAATAAGGGCGGAATCAAAGTACAAGAAGCAAATTAATACAAGGGAAGGAAAATGAGGTGTGAGAGCTGAGAAGCTGAGCCCTTCTGTTCCTTAGGGAAGCTGGGTAGTGTGCCAAGTCACAGTATAATGCCAGCATATGGTACAAGCAATTTCCTGGCTCCAGCGTTAGAGAGATGTCCAGATTCGTAGCTCATGCAGCCTAGTCTATATTCTCCCGACTGTCTAAGGCAGTGTTTCTCAACCTTGGCAACGTGAAGACGTGCGGACTTCTACTCCCAGGATTCCCCAGCCAGCATGGCTGGCTGGGGAATCCTGGGAGTTGAAGTCCGCACGTCTTCACGTTGCCAAGGTTGAGAAACACTGGTCTAAGGGCAGGCATGGATGGAAGACATTTAGGTGTGAGGTAAAACTGAAAATATTTGGGCTAAAGGAGTTGATTTGGTTCTTAGCTGGGACCACCAAATAACAGGTTGCACACTTGCATTCATTATTTCCTGCTTTATCTCCTCTCAAATGCAATGGCATCTCCAACAGGGACCAGTCAGTTAATCCTAGCTGTCCCCTCCACTGTGCAGATCCTGGAATTGTTCCATTTGTCCTTGTGGCATGTCCCAGTCCTCTATGGAGAAGATGTGCACCTGAGCACAGGATCCTGGCATCTTCCTTCAGCTTCTTCCTTCCCAGCAATCTCTGTCCCCGTACCTCCAAGCCACTCTGTTATCCTTCTGGCTGAGTCTTATTGCTCAGCACTGATTTAAATCCAGGAGATTTAAACCAGTAATTTAAATCACCAAGAGAGAAGGTAGAATTAAATCATTGATTTAAATCAAGTTTCCCATTTGTACTTCAGCTGTTCCTAAACAAACATGCATACTAATTGGTTGATATAAACATTAAGAAATGTGAATTTACAACTAAAAGGGCTTTTATACTACCTAATAGGTAGTCCAGGCCTTTGGTCATGCAGACCACATGCTTTTGCACTGCAGTATTAAACTCCATCTAGAGAAGGGGCAAGTGCTTGCTTGCCTGGGAAGTGACTTTGTGCCAACATTCCTGCTTTGTACCTCCATCCCATTCTCCCATTTTAGCTTACTTGTGTCCCTTCCTTCTCCCTTCCAGCCATCCCAATACTTATGCCCTGAAGGTCCTCACAGCTATGCTTAGTCAGCAGGAAAAATGACCATGGGGCAAAGGCTTAAGAGCCAATGTATTGGATGAACATTAACCTAAATACATGAATTATATATCCCCCTTTATTTAAGTCATGGTTCCTCAAATTGTCACCCCCTAAAATTATAAATGGATTTGTATGACTCCCCCATGAATAATGAAATGATTTCATTAGGGATAGGGTTGGGTGAGAAATAAATGCATTTCTTACTTTTAAAAGTTACATTTTAAACCATATTTTATGGGGTTTTTCAAATCTTGTGGTATCATAACCACCCGCAGGCAAAACAGGGAGCAAACTCTGAAGCACATTTTGACAGAGCTGCTGCGCCTGCAAAACCCAATCAGTTTTTTTTTTTAAAAGAGTGTGACACCCCCCCCTCCCCAAATTGCTGTGTCCCTCTGGGGAGTCCCGACCCAGAGTTTGGGAACCTCTGAATTAAGATGTTCCACTGCAGACCATATTGTTCTCATGAAGACGTTCTGGGGCTCCTTCCTTTGCATTACAGTTAAGACAATAATATAAGCAAATTAAATTAGATCTTGGACCCTTGTACACACGGCATTGGTACCACCCCATTCTGACCATATGCCATCCTCCTCCTTGGGCAGCCAGGCTGATTTTCTTCTGTCTTGGCTATGGCAGAGCTCAAAGAGCAGATTTTCTGTTTTATGAATTGTGACACTAGAGCTTTGTAGGGTTTGGTGGCCTGCTGCTTCTCCATCTGTGGCACCTTCTGCCATTTGAATGTGGCACTCTAGAAGACTTTACAGACAACCTTATCAGCGAACCCAGTCTTACTACTAGTCAGTTTCCCAATGCCTGTGAAAAACATTTGGCTTGATTTTTCTGCATAAACCATCATCATGCACTGAACTCTTGCCTTGGTCGGCCTCCCAGATTTGGGATTCAAGTGAGAGATTACTTTCCCTCCCCACTGTGCAAATAGAGTCCCTACAGCTACATGGTTGCAGGTGTTGGGAAAAACACCTGGCTGTAAAATTATGGTGGCTTGCCATCATCACAGCTTTCAATAGGAATGTATATGCAGTAAGAATTAAGTCTTGATGGCCAAGCAACTTTCCCATCATACCAACAGCTCAAAGGTTTTTGGAAAAAGACACACATATTGAAAACATCAGGAGGGCTGGTTATAGGAATATCCACCCCACTCCCTTTTCTGTGTGCAGCGACAAGATATTTGTCACTTTAGAAGATGACATAGTTCATAGTGCAGGATACTTACCAAAGGCACCCTTTGCTAACCACAGCAATGACAAAATGCGCATCGTTGATTCAAGACACAATCTGCAGCTCTTCATACTTGCATTGCAACGTTGGAAGCAAGTACATAATGGGCAGAGTTTGTCACTTGCTTGCCCCCCTTATCTACCCTGTGGATATCTACTAAAAACATATTTTTCTACTTTCCTGTTGATCAACTGGGGGGAGCACTGATTGACTTATGGTGTTCTGTCTCTTTGCTTGGCATTCAGAAGCCAGCAGGAGTGAAGGGACTGGACAGTGAAAATGGTGCTGCCGAAAGAATCTATTGAGAAATCAGTAACTGGAATGGATTTCTCTTTCTTGTTCTCTTTTTGACTTAGAGCAGCTGTAGGGCTTCCAAATCAAATTAGGACTGGCAGATGGGCTGGAGAAGGAGTGCTAATGTTTTTTAAAAAAATGCTTTGTTCTTATTCTAAATCCTTTCCAACCTGCTGTTTACTCTGTGGAATAGATATGGAGACATACAAGATAGGGTGGGATATCTGAAGGAAAATGCCAAAAGAAAAATCAAGGAAGATATCTTTGGCATTATGAAACCGACTATGGTTTCTGAAATTAACTAGACTGGATCTGGTGACCTCAGATTATGAAACTGACTTGAGAAGAAGCTCAGTTCTGAGGATTCTCCCTTCACTGATCTCTCTCTGATCAAGGAACTGGTGGACAGTGATTTCTTTGTTTTTGAAAAAAAAATGAAACTGCACACAGTGCCTCAGAAAAATGGGTTTGAACCTGTGCATGTCACAGACAGAGAATTGGACTAAGCGTGCACCACACAGCAGCATCTAACACTTTCTAAAGGTGAAAAGGTGAGGTGTTCCTTGCACCTATTTCCTCTGTAGTTACAAGGTGTGCCATGTGCAAATGTTCTCAACCCAGTGAATATTGTGCTGGACTCTTCGTCAAGTGCCTGATGAGCAGTAAATGTATTTTGCAAAACTACAGCTCCTGTAGTAGCTCACACATGAAAGAGGCTCCATAGTAGTCTTTATTCATTTACTTTCACAGGTATTAGGTCTGGAAAAGATCTTGGAGTTCCTTAATGAGGCTGAGACAATAGTTTGGACCAAGTGTCTGGCTTATGATGGGGCAGCTTGATACGATCTTCATTAATCTTTCCACACCAGGCTGTCATCCCTGGGAAGTCCTTCTGTAATGCAAGATGTTGTCCCAGGTACTATGGCTAGGGATCAGCAGTGGAGTGCCTCACCCCGGATATTTCCCAACTTCACTGCCTCCTCTCCTTATTTTAACATCACTGAAAGCTAAAAGACCAGGCTCCAAATGGATTGGGCAGAAGTCTAGTATAAATCACCCAGGTAGACCGGCTATCTTTTCTCATCAGAAAGGTAAATTCAGTCAGTGGGGAATGACAGTAATATACAGGCCAGACAGCTTGAACATGAAAGCTTTACTGCAAAGGATACATGATCAGTGCTAGAATTTTGAAAGTTAATTGTTCAAGGCCATTATCAGCAATCTTGGCCATCACGTTCAAATCCCTTTATCATCCAGGAGGGTTAGTATGTGTGTAACACAAATCAGAGACGCAGAAAAGCAGGAAAAAATTGCCCCCATTATTCACTCCAGGAAGCTGTTCCATTGGAAGGGGAAGTCCTGTGGCTAGAAACAAGAGAAGGATGATCTCACCCCCTGGAGCCTAGGACCAATCCCAGCCCTTTCTGTCCTAATGTGTTCATGAGTCAGAAGCTGGGCTGACCATTATGACGAAGGAAATTACTATTTTAATTGATTTCCCAGGAGGAACAGGATGGAAGGAAAGGAATTCAAGTAGTCATTAATCAAAGCATTTGTTCTGTCTGGGAAGGTGTTTTCCTCGTAATAGAAAACAAAATAATGTTGATTTTGCCTGATATTCTAGGAAGAAAAACATTATGAGACTGATAGCTCATTGACTTGAACAAACAAGCAATGTATTTTTTTTCTCCTGCCTTAAAAATGGAGGTTATGTCCTAACACAGCCATACATTTATTCACAGAGAAGTACAAATTTTAGCAACAGTATCAATATAAATATCCTTTCTGTCTGAACAAGTGCTTCTCTTGCTTCAAATAGTAGCTTACCATGGGTAACACTCTGCTAGCCACGTCTGAACCACGTAACCCTCTCCATCTCCAAATCTCCAAGAGTGAGGATTAAGCAGTGTGTTGTTCCTCTTTAAATACCACAAATGTTGTGGATTCTCACACATACAACCTCTGGCTGATTTGAGCCTATAACCCCAGCCTTTTGTCTTACTGAGCAGGTAGTATTTTATTTATTTGTTTGTTTGTTTTTTTATCAAATTTATATGGCCTCCCATCTCACAAAAAGTGACTCTGGGCTGCACACAATAATCAAATAAAAACAACACATATATAAAACAATCATTATAAAAATATTTAAATAACCAGTATTAAAGAGTGAATATTATCAAAAACATAATATACAAACCCCAGGCAGAGAGAGAGTGAGTATATCCACCTTGGTAGCAGAGCCATCCCAACAGATCTCTGGTTCCCTGGGATGGGACCACCTGGCCTGGCGACCTAACCAGGTCTTGAGGGGCTTCTGGAACATCAAGAGGGATGGAGCTAACCTGATTTATTTAAATTTAAATTTATTTAAATTATTTATTTAATTTATATAGCGCCCATCTCATGTTGTGACTCTGGGCAGTATACACAGTCAAAAAAGAAAAAAACCCAAATATTCAAAGTAAGTAAAAACAAAATAATTAAAAATACAATTAAAACAGTTAAAAACTGTAATAAAAACATGGGAAAGTGCCTTCTCAACTTAAACACAATACAGCTATTTAATGGGCTCTATGCTTCCATGGGATCCCCAGGCCCAGTGACAAAACCAAGTTTTAAGGCCTTCTGGAAGGGCAACAGGGTTGGGGCCAATCCCACCTAGGGGAAAACGATGTTCCAAAGAGCAGGTGCTACCACAGAAAAGGCTCTCCTCCTGGATCCTGCCAAACAAGCTCCTTGGCCAACAGGACCTGCAACATGGCCCTCCTGCTGGACTTGATGCGATGGGTAGATGTAGCTGGGGAGAGGCGGTCCCTCAGATAACATACCCCCATGTCTTAAGGGCTTCATGTAGATGTTAAATAGGAGCTGAGAGAGTACCGAGCCCTGTGCCACCCCACACAGTAGGAGCTGAGAGCAGGACCCTCGGTCCCAATCAACACTGACTGGAAACAGCCTTGGAGGAAGGAAGAGAACCAGCACGATACAGTGCCGGCCACTCCCAACCCCCGAAGCCAGTCTAGAAGGATACCATGCTTGATGGTATTGAAAGCTGCCGAGAGGTCAAGTGGAACAGGGATGGATGCACTACCGTCATCCCGCTCTTGCCAGAGTCATCCAAAAGCATGACCAATGCTGTCTCTGACCCATGCCCAAGCCTGAAACCTGACTGAAGGAGGTCAAGATAACCCTTCACTTGGCCCTGAAGGTGGACTTCAGAGTCCACTTTACCCAAGAGGGCTCAGGTCACCCTAAACTGGGCTGCCAGTCAGTAGTACAAAAACATCAAACTTCACAGCACCATAACATCACCATTCCAGCCACAGAGTTGCTGGGCTCAGCCCCCACCCTAGACCAGCATTTGGGGGGGAAAATCAGCTCTTCATGGCCTTCAGGATGGCTAAAAGGGAGGGAGCCCTCCAGATCCCAGGTTCTAAGGCAATGTCCACATGAAGACTGCACCAGTTTGAAAGCAGCTCTGGACATCTGTGATCCTATTTAAGAACTGCGCCAATTTTTTGTCTGGTTCAACAGTGGTGTTACTGAAGCTACAGAAAAACAAACAAACAAGCAAACAAATAAAAGCTGTGGCTCTGAAGTTTTGGGGCAGTCTGTTTCCCTATTTATAGGAATCCCTGCCTCAACCTATATCCCAACATCTGGACTTCAGGTCTTTTAAGGGAAAGGATATCTCAATGCCCTTTTCACTCATAGGAATCACTAGTGATACACACACACACACATACACATATACACATACACTCACACACACACACACACAAAGACAAATGCACCCAACACAAAATAAGAATGTAAGAGGGGAGAGATAGAAATAATGTGTCATCAGAGTGAAGGCTGGTGTTTATTGTTGTTGTTTTACTGCAAGACCTGCAGCAGCCTGTGAGGACAACAATTTTGAGTCCTTGTTCTAAACTTTATGACGTTGGTAGGACTGAAGCTAATGTGGATTGCCTTTAGACTGATTTTGAAGAATTGAAGAGTAGAAGTGGCAGTTGTCTAAAACATCTGTACTAGGTTGGTATAGGCTGTCTGAAAGCATCCTGCACTAGTCTCCTCCAAGCAATGCCTTGTAAATGGGGTAGTCCAGCATCAGGCCATCTCCAGCTAGCCTGGCTGCATTATCCTTTCACACATCATATTTTTTAAGACCTGCTGATGGCATGCTCCCTTTCTCTAGGCGAGATCCAGTGTTTCCTCAATAGAGAATCTTTCTGTAACAACTGGGCATTGTGCTTATTAATCTTTAAAGGCTTTTAGGTCATGGGTTAAAGATACCTAAAGGATAATCCATTCAATTCAAACCTATGGAAATGCTCACCAATAAGATGGGGATCCCCAATGTAGTACTGGCTAAGATCCCTGTTTCAGCTGATTTCTTCACATTTTATTAGGTAAAATAATAATAATAACCATCATCATCATCATCATCTGGCATGTGGCAGAATAAAATGACTTGCTTACATCTTGTGCAAAGTGCTTAAGTGGCTGCTTGATGCGGTCTTATTGTACAGAGCTTTAACTGTTGTGTATGTGTTTTTAATATGCTATTTATACTGTTCTATTTTGTTTCTTGCAAATAGATGTTTCATGTGTTGTAGGCCATTTTGAAAGCTGTTCAGCTGAAAAGTATTTGATACATCCTGGCAGTCCGTCAGACTGGTGCAGAGGCTCTGAAGCAGTTTATTGCTGGAGGGGGCAGGCACTTATTTTTACACTATGAGTGGCAGTTAGGTGTGCAAGTAGTGAGAGGACATGAGTGCCTTTCTCAGCTCTGCAATTTGTCTGCCTTTTGTAGTGACCATATTCTAGCTGCTGACATTTTGGGTTTAAACCATCCAGCAGGGCCACGCATCGCAGGCTGCATATAATCCCAACTGACTGGTGGCGTCTGTGCCGTTTTCCAGGGTAAAAACAGGTGCAACAGCCTTGAGATCTGAAACAAGGCTCCTGTGTTTAACTGTGGATCCGGGCTTTCTAGGAGAGGGTTTCCTTGTCTCCCCAGACCATCTAATCTAGATCACATGGTTATTATAAAGACATCATCATCAATCTTCAGTTTAAAGGAAGAATTTATCAGAGGGGAAAGTCCCTACAAGTGGTGGGTTATTTAGCTAGTGAGATATTGGGCAACTACTCCAAAATCCAAAGCTGATCAATTTAACACTGTGTTGTATCTGGTAACATGATATCGCTCTGTGTCCAGTCCCAGAAGCCAGGGGAGAAAAAAGTGGAAGAACAGCTGGATAGAATAATGAAAATAAGGACTAGCTGCCTAGAAACCTATAGCTCGATACCTATAAATATGCAAATATAATTTCAAGATATATGTGAATCAGGGTTTAAAGACACAGGAGGTACTCTCTGGTATCCCTTTCTCCCATTAAGGCTGGGGAAAGGACTTTCTCTCATTCAGAATACTTTCTCTGTCAAAATATTATTATGCTCAACACCGGCCTTCTGCAACTTCGAACCCTCCAGATATATTGGGGAATGCAAGTTGCAGAATTTCCAGCCAGCACAGCTAGTAGTTGCAAAGGTCAAACAAGAAAGGCTATTTGTGGAGAGCATGCACATGCATACACGTGCACGCACAAGCTATTATCTCTTTAGTATATTAGTTATCTTGTTTTACTGGTTTATCAGAGACACTGATAAGAAAAAGGTGGTGGGGAACTGACATTTAAAATAGATTTGGATTAAAAAAATTTGGATTAATCCAGCCACCAGTGAGCTGTAATTAACTTCTGGACAATTCAGAGCTTTGGGAAGAAAAGGTAATAAGGAAGCATAAAGCCCAATTACACACAGCATGCATGTCTCTTTTCTATCCTTCCCCCCCCCCCCTAAAAAAGCAGACTTAGAATCTGCACTTGGAAGTGGATGTGTGGCTGGGGACCCAAGGGAACAGTCTGCCTAACTTTTTCTTTCTCTGAGAATCTGTCCAAATACCTAAGAGGGAGGAAAGATACAAAGCCTCCTTATAGAGGAAAATAAAAGGTTTGGGAAATGTGAGTCTTGAGCATTCACTCTCTCCTCTACACACTTTTTCACTGTTGGTCGCACCCTCCAAAGTTATTTTTCAATTAAAATAAGTCAAAGTAAAAAAGAAATCTGCAACTGCATAGATTAGTTGAGAGACCTATAAGAAGTTTGCTTTGGAAACATAAGATCATTAGGAAAGGAAAACTGCCCATCTTGATGAAAGATAAAAGGCTTCCTGGAGAGGACTGCCTTTCTACAGCACTGTTGTATGTAACCAGTCTTGGTTTGCTACAAGCTTGCTTGTTTCCACTTTAGTTCTGAAACATTTCATCCATAGATTTTTCAGCTTCCTGCAGACGCTGGCTGTTGATAACACTACTGGTTCTAGTGCCATGCTGTCCTTCAGGGACAGCCAAATTAGGGATCTTCGGATGCTTATAGCAGTCTTGTGATTTTGACTTTGAATTTTTGGCATGAGCCAGCCAGGAAAGGAAAGCTTCCAAAATTTTGGAAGGAATTTGGTCATCACAAGCCCTAGAGAACTGGAACGGATTCATAAGCAAAGACATAAAAAAAAAAAGACATGGATTTGGGAACACATTAGAATCGGGATCTCCAGATTCAGAAGAGGCTTCCCTTGTGCTCTACCCAATTCCCTTAAAGCAGTTTGGGGAAATCTGGTGTCCTGCTGCATCCCCTCCTCCAGCTTGTTGGATCCCTGGCTGCTTAGTAGTGATAATTAAATCATAATATTTATGAGGATTTTACATCTCCTGCCAGATGGAATTGCAACCAACAGTAAGAGGCGGTGCCTGACTTTCTCCTGCCCCTTGCCCTTCCTGAAGAATGAGGCAGAAAACCTGCACAATCAGAAGGCAGACCGCAGTAGGGAACTCAGAGCAGGCTGCAGCTGCACCCACCAAACAGAACAATGGAATGAAGTTACCTTTTGTGCGCCCCTTTGCACATTCCAATAAACCCCAAGGGACCCTACCTTTCCAGAGCAGGAGTTATTTACCGCTTGCAAACACACCCCTTGCAATCTGCTCCAGTTTAGTGTATCCAAGAGCTATAAGAGGGATTGCTGAGAGTAGGATTCACAGAAAGTTCTGTTCATGCATCTCTCATTGTTGACTTACATTTTTAACAGCTTTTTAACAACTCCTTTTTCTGCTTGCCTTGGCAAGACTTCCATTTTCTGAAGGAAGCCTCCCCACCCCCAGTAATAGCTTCTCTGACACTGCTAGTTAACTGAGTTGCTTAGGGGGGCATCCTTCTTTAATTGTGTTAGGCACTGAAAAGCAAATGTGAAACCATTATAATCTCCATAGTGTGGAGAAGACCAGGCACCCGTGTAGCCCCATAGAATATGGCTGATATGAACTAGCTGAAAAAAACAACTTGCAAGAAAATTCACCCCAAAAGTTCTGATTTGGGGGGAGAGACAAAACCAGGGGATGTTCTTGTTCATCTGGAACACAAAACTCGTCAGACAGATTTAAAAACAGCTAGTTCTGCAGAAGAACTGATATGAATTCCTTCCACTTCAGAAGTTGACTAGATGAACACCAAATATTTCTGCATTTTAACTGCAATGCACTAATTGGGAAATTACAGACAGGTGAGAAGATCTCAGCGCTCCAATTTGCTCTCCTGACTGTTCTCAACTGAGCTTCCAGGTAGGATTTCTTATGTAATGCACAGACTTTGGGTTAAGATAAGGCTGCACAACGGCTGCTGAATTCATACAGTTCAGTGGCAAATCAACTGTCCCAGGCAGAATTAGATATTCAGATAGACATGATGCACGTTCACATCATTGCTGCTTTCACTGCCAATCCCTTCAAAACCAACCCAAGATCATGTTCACTTTTGCAGATGAAACCCTCACCATGAGCCAATTAGAGCTCCTCCAGCTGAGCAGGTCATCCAGAGTCCTGCCCCCTGAACCATTGTGAGTCCTGGAAAAAAAATAAAAACAAAAAATGAAATCTTCTCTGCCGTGCAAAAAAGGGGAATAAAATGGTTAATGCCCCTCCAGCCATGTTGCTGTTATTTCTTAGATGGATGTCCCACCTTTCAGTCAGGAGCTCATCACAGTGGTGTACCTAGTGCTCCCTCCTCCTATTTGTCCCCAGAAGAACCCAGCAAACTTCTGTGGCTGAGGGTGGAGGAGAATCTGGGTCTCCCTTCTCCTAGTCCAACACCTTCATGTCTACAGTGGTTATTCCCCTTTGTATATTATGGGCAGGAGAATACAAGAGAAGGTCATTTGTCAACATCCAAGCTACCTTGCTACCATTCCCCCACTGCATGTAGAAGCTTCCAAGGAGGAAATGACAGGAGATTAGTAGTGAGGCTGGGTGACAACTCAGGAGCCTGGAAACAAGGTGAGTCAAAAGTTCCCACTGGTTGGAAACTGAACATCCCACGAGCGCCACAGAACTAAAGATTGCAGCTAGAACATCAGTTTTGCTCCGGTTTCAGATAAACTGCAGCAGAACCCCCACCCCCACCCCCACCCCAAAACCTTACTCAGCTCTCAGAAGAACTGATAGGTCTGGAACTGGTTCTAAACTAGTGCTAGGGAGTGGTAACGATAGCAGTCTTCCAGTACTTGAAGGGCTGCCACAGGGAAGAGAGTGTGGATTTATTCTCCATAGCTCCTGAGGTCTGACAGGAACCAGTGGGTGGAAGTTTTACAGAGGGAGATCCAAACTTGAAATAAGGAGGAATTTGCTAACTGTGAAAGCAATTAAGCAAGCTTCAGCTGGTCCAGAATGCGGCTGCGCAGACAGTTACCGGGGCTGTAAAATCAGCCCATGTGACACCACTGTTACGAGAGCTGCATTGGGTACCAGTTTGCTTCCGGGTCCAATTCAAGGTGTTGGCTATCACCTTTAAAGCCCTACATGGCAAGGGACCAGGGTACCTGAGGGACCGTCTCGTCCCCATAACATCGACCCGTCCCACCGGGTCAGGCAGGGAGGGCATGCTACGGACCCCATCAGCAAAGGAATTTCACCTAGCGGGGTCCAGGAGGCGAGCCTTCTCTGCAGTGGCGCCCGCCCTTTGGTATATCTTGCCCTCAGAGTTGAGACAGGTCTCCTTGCTCTCGGACTTCCGGAAGAAACTGAAGACCTGGTTCTGCTGCCTTGCTTGGGAGGGGGAGAGTGATAGCGCCACCTGGGGATGGCTGGCGCCATAGCACCGCTTAGTGATTGTGTTCCATCTCCACTTGGATTTTACATTCATTTTATTATATCTTAATGGTAATTTAGATGGCTATGTTTCTAGTGTTATTTTTGTCCTAACAAGCAGGAACCACGCCGAGACGAGGAATAAGTCTCTAGTGTTTTACTACTGCTACATAAGACAGAAAATCCTAACAAACTGAAGAAGCGTGGGAAAACCCAGACAGATAAAGCCCAAAAGTCAAGGCGGGTCTGTTCTGTGTCTCTCTGAATGACAGCTCAAATTCTCGCTACTACGCATGCGTTTTCCCCCCTGGATAGGGGCCCCCTCCTGCTCACCATCAGTGCTCATGACAATTTTATTGTAAACTGCCCAGAATCCCCCATTGGGGGAGATGGGCGGTGACATAAATTTAATAAATTAAAAAAAAAATTTTTTTAATGGAACAGCCTGCTTTCTGGAGTTGTGGCTGCTCCACCACAGAGGTTTTCAAGCAAAGGTTGGACAGCTATGAGGATTCCTGCCCCAGCCAGGGGGTTGAACTAGAAGACCTCCAAGGTTCCTTCCAACCAGATGGTACAAAGCCCTGATGGGAAGATGTCTACGATTGCACTCTGGCTCCCAGCTGCTTCCTCAATGTACTAGGCACTAGTTGACTCTTACAGGGTCTCTCTTGCAGCAGACTGTAATCCCTTCACTATGCCAGATCAGCTCAGAAGCCATCTGTACATAGGCCACTGGTCTTCTGAGCTCCCAGTGGCAGAGTGAAGTGCCAGCTGAAAGGGAATGATTGGGTCTGTGCCAAGGTCATGGATTTTTTTTTTTTTAGGAAGGCAGATGACTCAGCCCAAGACCAAGAACACATAGGCAGAAAAGAAAATGCTGGAACACACCTGTAAAGTGTCCATGTCTTGGTGAAAGTGAAAGGTCCCCTGTGCAAGCACCAAGTCATGACTGACCCTCTGGGGAGACGTCGCTTTCGCGACATTTTCTTGGCAGACTATAGCGGGGTGGTTTGCCATTGCCTTCCCCAGTTGTCACTCTTCTGGAAAAGTGCAAACAAGCTAACTGCAAAGACCCAAGTTTCTGCTCTGTTAATATATGGGAATTTGTAATTCTTTAACCAATAGATTCTTTTGGTGCATTAATGAAAGAGTCCTACATCCTTCATCAGACTTTTTCCTCTCACAATGCATGTACTACAATACCCTCTTCTTCTGGCATCTGGTTAAGAGAAGCCATCTAGTGGTAATATCTCTGGTTCCTGTCTGAGGACTGCATCCAAACACTTATCCCATATTCTTGGTTCATGCAATCCTTTTCTACAGTCCTGGCATTCAGATTAAAGAATGCAGGTTTGTCGCTGCAAACATTTAACTCTCTAAAAACTGTTCATCAAGCAAGCTTGTTAAAGACTAGGAAAACAAAAAACCCAAGGGGTTATTGTAAATATATGGGTGATGTTTCAGTGGGGACAGGATTCCAGAGCAGTGGTATCCCCAGTAAGGAGCAATTGGCTAAAGAGGAGACTGACTTGTAACAAGTTGAATAATCAGGCAAGTGGTCAAAATAGGCAGCAGATCTTCAGGAAAATGAGAATCCATTTTCTAAGAAATAGTCTTAGAGTCAAGAGGCAGAAGTCCAGTCAGGAAGAAAAGTTCCAAAAATAAACTGGGTTCTAACCGAGTACACAGAGATTATTACAGGCAGCAGTAGTGACCAGGAGTCCGAAAGCTAATCCCTCCTTGTTGAGTAGGACCCCAGCTTCAGAGTACAAGACCTATTCCTGACTCAGGTATTATACTTTGGGGCATGGCTCTGTCCTGAAGCTGTACAAAGAGGTCTAAATGGTCAGGAGGAAAACGGATTTGAATAGGGCCATCAGATTTGGGCTGCAGAAATCCAAACAGTCCCTAGATATTTTTAAAAATCTCTTTGCAGTCATTGAGCAGCCATCTAGATGTTTGCAGCCCACATCTAGCAACTAATATGAGGGCACTGATTGGTGCTGGGCTATGTTGTACCTTTCCTCCCTAGCAGGGCAGAATAATGAGCTGGATTATCCATTGACCTAGTCGCAAAAGTCTCTCACACAAGGATTTTACCTTGGGTCTACTGCAGGCCGTGCCCCTGTCAGTCACATACTACTTTCTGCCAGTCAACCCTGGTGCATTGAAAGTAGCAAAACATGCTGCAGGGTATAGTAAACAAGGTCAAGATGATGGATATGAGGGTGCGATCAAAGCTCGACCTGTATTTATGTGTATTAAGTATTTATGGTATCCAGCTGTCATCTAGCCTTTTTTGATCACACCATGTGGACACCCCTGAGCAAGACCAAATCTGTGGTGCAAAAAGCACCAAATACAGACTGTGAGATGATCAGTGGTAGAAATAGGTATACAGGGAAATCTTTTTAGTAGGAACACATGAAGATACAGGGACACTAGCTGTGAAAAGTCAAAATCAGTATGAACATAATAATTTCACAGTAGTTACTGGGAACCTTTCAGTTTGGCTACCCATCAGATGAGCGCTTATATGTATACGCATTTAGCAGCATAAGAGTTTATCCTTCAGTGGGTCCAAAATAAATTCTGGAAACATCAAAACCTATTTTTTAGTGGGTGAAAAAAGAGAGCAGCTGATGCATTCTCTCAGCACCAGATGCCTTTTACAATGACAGGGTGTCCACAGTGTGGGGTAAAAAAAAGCCATGATGCTGGCCACACCTAAAAAACAGGTGGGGCTTTGATTGCCCCATCATGGCCACCATCTTGACTTTTTTGACCACACCCTGCAGATACCCTGCACAGTGAGCTTTCCCCACATCAAACTGTAGTACATAAGACAAGATGAACCCCTTTTTCAGAATTTGCCCCAAGTTAAGGAAAAGAAGTACACATTGAGAGACAGCAGTGAGGATGCTTTTGAATGGATGGCCCTTGCTGTTCTTCCAAAAATGTTACATCTGATTTACCTTCTGCTGGTAGCTGTCTGAATCTAGAATTTCCTAGACTTTTTCCATCAGGCCTCTGTGCAGAAGAAAAGCGGCAGAAGGACCCTGCCAGTTCTGCAGCCCCCCCGCCCATCTGCCTCCACCTGCACCAGGAGCCACAAGGGAAGACTTTCCCAGCCCCATTTCAGTTCTTGCTATTGATTCTTTCATTTCCGGCTTTATTATCTTTACGCTGCACCAGAGAAAGCTTTAAATAATTTACCGATGTGAACCTAACACAGATGTTCCCGGAGGCAGCTGGATGCTGAGTCCAAGCAGTGCCTGAGCTACAGAGATAGGAGCTTCCCTGGGGCTTGCAGAGGAAGCAGGGACTGTTCGGGGGGGTGGGGGGGAGCTGGGAGGACAGTGGGTGAAAAGTTGATAGATCCCAGCAGAGATGAAAAGTGGAGAGTCTAGGACTGTGGAGAATCACTAATTGCCAATCTAGCATGGAAGGGGAGGGGGATGACTCTTCATATTTGGAGTCCTGAAATCCCTTTCTTATTATTTCAGTTCTGCTCCCTTAGATCTGCCAATGGCCCTTTGTCCTATTCCACAATTCCCCAGCTAAATTATGTCTACCTTCCTTCCCCTGCATCCTGCAGTTATCTTCTCAAATTTATACACCTGTCGCTAGCCATAAATCCAGGGCAAAGCTGTCACCTGGGTAGAATGTTTGTCCTGGAAACAAGGCCAGATGATGCAGAGAGGGCAGAAGGTAAAATGAAGGGAGAAAAGATAGGGGCAACCACTGGTGGGAAACCACAGGAAGTTGTGTGTCTCAGAAAAATAGGATATAAAAGCTCTGTAAATACGACTGCCCAGTTCATGGTATCCAATGCCATACTTACAGATGACTCATCGTTTTCCACAGCCCCTCAGACCATAATGTGGTTATTTCCCATCCTACTCTGCCAACTGTGAGCACTGGCATGACTAATCCATTAAAATTTGGTGTAGTTTGCTCAGAGCACTAAAGGGAAAGAAGGTAGTAAGTATCATTGTTGAAGGCAGCAGCACTCCATGGTCAAGTGTGGAGGAACAAGCAACTGGTGGTGAGAAGATGGAAGGAGATGTATGCCTCAAACCAGTATATCCAACAGTCATAATGTGTCATAAATGTGCCAACAATCTAGTCTGAAGGTTTCAGGGATCATGTTCCATCTAGATAATCTAGTAGGTAGTGCTGCTGAAGAGCCAGTGGTCATGATACATGTTGATACCAGTGATTTGAAGAAGAGTAAGTGGATAATCATGGAAGTCAAATATTGTGGAGCCTGTTGAAATTCAGGACCTCCAAGGTGGTTCTCTTGGAAAAGCTACTGCAGGGCTAGTTAGACAGAAAGGGTTGAATAATCTCAATACATAGATGAAGTGATGGTGCTGGGAGGAGGACTAAAGCTTGTGAGGTATCAGGATACCTTTGGGAGAAGCCAGGTCTATATAAAAGCACAGCCTGCACTTCAACTAGGAAGGTACCAGACAGCAAAAGAGTAGTAGAACAACTTTTAAATGAATTCCAAGGGGGAACCAACAGGATTTGAGGGACATCTGGTTTGGGGAAAATCACCTCTGGAGGATGAGGGTGAAAATGTTTCTAACCATTCAATGGGAGATAGTCTAGATCAGTGTTTCTCAACTTGGGCAACTTAGAGTGTGTGGACTCCAACTCAGAATTCTTAGCAGTGGCTATGCTGCCTGGGGGATTCTGGGAATTCAAGCCCATATATCTGGATGTCACCAAGATTGAGAAACACTGGTTTAGATCTAGGAAAAGAGTATGGACAGACCCCCCTCCCCTCCCAAAGTGCTTGCCATAGAAAATCCTATGTTAAGACTTTGAATATATATTCATATGCAAATGCCAGAAGCTTCGAAACCAAAATGAGACAGCTGAAATGCTTGAAGAAAATATAGATATGAGCAAGCCTTGCAGAAGCCCAGAGGAAAGGAAATAACTAATAGAATATGCTTATCTCTGGATATAAGCTCTAAGGAAAAAACGAAAGGTGCATTGGAGGTGGATTTGATGTATGTCAAAGAGAGCACTGAGTTCCATAAAGTAGAAATCCCTAATGAAGTAAACATTTGCACAGAATCACTGTGGGTGTGCATTAGGGCTCTGCAATGCTTTGGATTCAAAGAGCATAAAGTGCCTTGGAATAGTAAGGATATGCACAGCACCCCTCAGCAACTTATTAAACCAAGGGCATCTTTGCCTGCAATCCTGAAAACAAGCATTTGTGGGATTACAGGAAAAGACACAGCTGCTTTAAGGAGTTGCCAAAACATGCTGTGTGAGTGCCCCACCACAAAGCAGTTTTTTCCTTTCAAATTCAAAGCACTGCAGAGCCCTAATATTCATATCCATCTCCCAAAGTTACTTAGCACTAGGGATGTGCTATGGCCCCCAGATCAACAGGCTAAAGCTGACTACAGATGGAGAATAAAATTACAGAGGCATCTGAAAAACAAAGCAGTAATAATAATGGGCAACTTAGTTGTTGTTTTTTTATTGTATGGCATAGCAGTTCGGTGTTCATGCTGCTTTTTTCTTGCTGGGAAATCCTTGTGAGGTCCAGCAACCAGATGTGTAGATTATTTAGCCATGACAAGTCACATTGCCCCGGGTGCACCACGAGGAGGCTAGTTACATTGCACAGAGATGGGCTGAGAGAGAGTGACTGGCCCAAGGTCACCCAGACGGCTTTCATGCCTAAGGTGGGACTAGAACTCACAGACTCCTGGTTTCTAGCCCAGCACCTTAACCGCTAGACGAAACTGGCTCTCAGCAACTTAGTCATTCTCATTTAGACTGGGAAAATGCATGTGCTGGACAGGAGAAAGAGATGTAGTCTCTCTTAAATGACTGTGCTTTGGAACAGCTGGTTAAGGAATTAGCAACAGAACATCTGACATAGTGCCCAGAAACACCTAAAAATAACTGAACCAATTGGGAACAGTGACCATGGTGCTGTATCCTTGACGTGCATGTAAGCTGACACTTGCTGAAAAAGTACAAGAAGGTCACATTTAATTTCAGAAGAAACTTACATAAATGAGAGGATTGAGGAAAAGAGAATTGAAAGGAGGGTTGCTGACTTCTAATCCACAACCTGCCCATTTGGACCCATGTCTTTTCCTCATCTCCTGTCTCAGCCATGTCCTCCTGCTTTTGAGCTTCAGCTCTCAGCCCCTATCACTTTAACCCCAAGTTTTTCCTATGTCAGACTAGATTTATTCTCAGGCAGAGCACCATTTGCCTGGTGCCTGCTCTGGCTGTAAACACAGATCAATAATTTAAGGGGGTAAAAACTATTAATAGAATAAAAAAAGACATGTTCGCCAAAGAGATGGAAAAGTCACAGCAGCCAAGGTCACCTTAGAATATGAAGAAATCAGTGGTGCGTGATAAGAGGAAGAACTGGGGGGTCGGGGTGGGGGATGGGGGGAGCTGTACATAATGGGAGAATGCTCTATGATTGGAGGATGGTCAGGCCTTCAGTGGATGACCCTTCCCTGTTGGGAATACAGTTCTCAGAGTTCCTGGCCCATTGTTTGAAAAGCCTATGGCTGCAGCCCTTACATATCTCAAAAGCACAAGGTTGAAGTCAACTGCTATAAGCCACACAACTTAAATTCCCTTGGGAACTGCTCAGAGATCATAAGGCAAAGGTTCCATCTGTCTGTCTGTTAAAGTTCAGTTCCCACCATCCTTTGCTATGGATCATATTAGTTGGTGATAACATGAGAGCTAGCGTCCAGTCTAAAAAGTCCACAGGTTTCTTATTTGGGTTCATGTCTGGCTTCCCAACGGACCAGACAAAGGCTGGGTTCACAAACAATGCTTAGCCTGGTTATTGAATTAACCTGTTGGTTGCTTCATATAATACAGGGAGTCATAGATATCTGGCCAGTGTGCGGAAACCCAGTGGCCTCCGCCCCCAGCCATAACCTCACTGCTGTTATGGCACACCAGCTGCAAAGTGGAGCCATCTCAGAGTGAAATGGGGGGCAGGGGGAGACAACAAAATTGGCTGCTAGTCATGACCAGGGAACCTCTGCCACTGGTCTTCAGATATTTATTTTCTTTTGTTTCGTTTTAGAGACCAGAGCAGCTGCAAGCAAGTTGCTCAAATTGCTACAAAACTCTACACAGAGCAATGAAATAACCAGGAGGATCCGCCCCCTCCAAGCTTCAATATTCTCCCTCTCCCTTCCTATCTCCTTCCCAAAGTGCAACACAAAGTGGGATTGACCAGAGGCAAATTGGGTACATGTTGCAAATCCAATAGGTTGGAGTGTTCCAAGGATCATCAATCAACCAAGCAAACCAGTGATGTTCACACAACACACTCAATCCTAAAAAATAACAAGCTCAGTTTAGCATCTGTGAATGAAGTAAAGAGCTGACCAAGTTAAGTATATTGCCTGAATCCAGCCAGTGTGAGAAGAAACCCCCCGAGGGGTGTTTGCCCCAATCTGAACAATAACATCCCCCAATTTGCTAGGTTTCAAATTTGAATTCAGCTCCCTACCTCTTGGCCAGTGCAGCCAATATAAAAGCAGCACAGAGGATCTTCATTTGAACCAGCTGTTTTCAAGCTTTCTTCACATAACTCAGGGACATCTGTCAGAGGGCCCAGGGACGAATCAGGCTTAGTTAATTTATCATTACTCCACCCCAACCTGAAAGTGTGTCTTAGAAAACAGCCAAAAGGGGAAGATGGTTCTGGTGTTGAAAGGGCATATAGCATGAGGCCCATCATTCCTGCTCTTCTAATGCAGCCTTTCACCAGCTGGTGACATTCAGGTGCATCGGACCTCATCCTTCAAGATGTTCAGCCCAGATGCCTGTTGTGCAGCTGGCTGGAATTTATGTAGTGCGGCACACAAGGATGGTGCCATGATGGGAAGGCTGTTATAATGGAAGAAGTGCTAGTAAACATTCAAACAAACTCATGCGCCTGTTCGAACACAGTCCTTGAGAGAAGACAAGAGAAAAGTTGGAAAGAGACTTGCTGACATGTAGGAGCTGCATTTCTGGCTTCTGTTAGGCCAAAAATGGGAAAGGACCTTGGAGGTATAGTCAAGGGACAAAACAGAAACTCATGCCACAGAGGCCCAGCCAACTGTTTGTGGCAGCGCCACGCTTGGGCAGCAGCACTGGTAGTCAAGCCATGCCTGGCACAACATATGATGGCATAAATAATAAGTTGGCTGCTGCACTCAAAGCTTAGGGAGTGGGTTATTGATGGCCTGGCAATGCTGCTCTAATGACAGGCCACACTCCCCCTGAGCAATCCCTGCAATTATAAATGGGATTGCTCAGTGCATACTCTGCTTGCCATGCCAACCCCCTTGTCAATGTGCAAGCCATGAGTGATGGCCTCTCCTGCAGCGCACCTCCTGCAGCCCCCAGGAAATAGTGATTATTCCCAATAAATATGACAAGGAGCGAATGCCAGACCCATGTGCCTCCGGAGCAGCCTTTAATTCTTCCAGACTTATATGAGGCAGCTTCCCCCTTGCACTTTTGGGATTCTCTGCTTGCTGGCTGGCATCAGATGCAGCAAATGGGCCAACAGCCTCATGGGGTTGGCTTGCAGGCATGAATCAGGTGCTAGCTCTATCTCAGGCTCACCAGGGACATCCCAGCACTGAGTCTGAAATTGCTCTGGGGCTGGCAGAGGTCCTGGGCGTTATCTTAAAGCATTGGATCACTTAGTGCTGAGGTTCCTTCTTTCACTGGGGGAAGGTGAACGGAGTGCTAATTTCCTGCCCTGAATTTTGTCGGCTTACCAGTCAGGATTTAAGATGTTTCCCACCCCCTGCCAAATGCAAGGAAGGAGGAACTCTGGTCCATGTGCTGCATCTCCCACCTCCCCCTCCTGCAAGTGAGAGATGGGAAGGTGTCCCTTCAGAGGCCCACAATACTGTCAGATGTCTGAGGATCAAAGCAGCCTTGGTCTACCAAATGACCTTCCAACTGAGATTTGGGGAGTGCATCCGGTGGGCCCTTGCACAGTCTCTCCCTTTCAGTTGGGCTGATGTTGAAGGCAGAGCTCTGGGTCCCCTCTCCCCTTTTTGCCAAGAGCCTGCTGCTGTCAGAGGGGAAAAGAACAGAAGAGAGAATTCCCAAGGGCTCAGCAGCTAAAGGGGGACAGAATGCTCTGTAGGCAATTGCATTCCTGGGATGGCATGAAGAATGGTGGCAATTCTACAGAACTGCCAGCTGGTCGGGAGTTGGTTGGCACTATCTGGGCATGAGGAACAGAACACAGAAGTTGAACAAATTGCAAAGTTGTGGCTCTCAGGTGGCTCCAAGTTTCTTTCTCTGCTGAATGCATGGAGCTGCCTGCGTGGCAATGTTATTCTTGAAAGCTAGATCCTGGAGGGCAGTAATGATAAACCACAGTACAGTAGGACAAAGGAATGAAGCTTAGCATTGATTAGACTGTCCTCAGCTTTCCTAGGAATCTTGCAGCAGAGCTTTGAGGCAGGTTGGAAATTTCTGCCTCATGCAATGCTGAGATAATGATTTTCCATCTGCTACATAGGCACATAGGCAAGATTTGAATGAGGGGTTAGCTTGTTCTCAGATCCCAACTTTCATCTGCTCTTTGAACTCCCAGGACACACCTCTTGCATTTACAAGTGTCAAACATACAGATGGAAATGTAGAGAAGCAGGATGTAGCATTTTTGTGTGTGAGTGTATTTCTCAAAGATGAGTGTGGGAAATAAACTTATCTCCTGCCTTGTGATCACATCAGTGGACAATGTTTCTCCCTCCATCGTTATCTCAGATATGATGGGGGTTAGAACAGTTCTCCTTCTGAAAAGGTAACAGCATGGGCAGCTTGGGATTTAGAGCAGTGTTTCTCAACCTTAGCAACTTTAAGATGTGTGGACATCAACTCCCAGAACTCCCCAGCCAGCTATGCTGGGGAATTCTGGGAGTTGAAGTCCACACATCTTAAAGTTGCCAAGATTGAGAAACACTGGTTTAGACTGAAGATGGATAAGGTGATAATGTTCAAGGTGACTGAAACTCTGCATCAGATGGAAAATGGAGAGAGAGAGTGAAGTTTTCTTCCTTCTCTCAGAACTTGTAGTCATTCACCAAAGTTAAATGTGAGGAGATTGAGGAACAAGCACTTTCTCCCACAAAATGTAATAGTTAAGCCATGGAACTTGTTGCATCAGGCATTTGCAGCCAATTGAAACAGTTTTAAAAAGGGGTTGGGAACAAGTTTGATGTTTGTTTCCATTACCCTAGAAACTGCTTATGGAGTACAGTTCTGCACATGGCTTGCTGTCACCCCTGAGGTTCTCGTAGAATAAAGGTTCCAAACTTTTTTACTGGGATGGTCTATTTTTTTGTCACATAGATATGTTAGCTAGTGATCTAAACTTTGATCTCAGTAACAGTAAGTACAGAAGTTTTGAAAGCTTCCAAGTATTAAACCGCTGTGAAATGACATTTGTTATAACCTAAATGGATACTTACAGATAAAAGTGAGGTATTTTTTCTAATGGAATAGTCTGCACCTTTTAAAAAATTCTACCTTTGATTAGTCTGCAGACTTTTCTGTGAAATATATCAATAAATAAGGACTGGACAAAGTTGTGGAGATCAGGGTATCAAAGGCTACTCCTCTGAGTGCATATTAGATGAAACCCAGGCAGTAAGCCTTAAACACCAGCTGTGGGAATAGCCATGGGAGAGGACTGTCCCCTTCCAATACCTTCTTGTGGGCTCCCGAGATGTACCTGGTTGGCCCTTGTGCAACATGGGTGGACATATGGCTTGATCCAGCAAGGTTCTTCTGACATCTTTAAAGTTGTTGTGAGACAGACCCCTGGCACAACGGGTAGAGGAGCATCGCAGCCTGGGCTTGGGGCAGCCTGGAGCACTAAGTGGGGCTGTCAAGAGACACCCCAGCAGCCAGGACAGTGCTAAAGACAATGGGGAGCAAACCCTTTTCCTGCTTGGGCTGATATGCCAGCTGCAACCCCTCCTCAAGAACAAGCACATGGCCACGATCCTCCCTGTGTTTGCAACTTCTCCAATCGATTGCTACATAACAGGCTTTCCATGGGACTATCACCGAAAAGAGTTTTGAAAGTGCAGCTGGTTCCAGCTCCAGCTGCCTGGCTGGCTGGCTGCCGGGGTAGACCACAGAGAGCATGTAATGTCAGAGCTGATGAAGTTGCACCAGCTGCCATTTCCAGAGAAGATTCAAGAAGCCGGTTTCCAAGTCCACAGTCATTGTACACAGCCTTGCTCTGGCTAGTGAGACGGTCCATGTTTTGACCCTTCTGAAGCTGGTGCTATGGTTGATGAGCCAAAGAACAGGGTTCACCCTATGGCAGAAATGTAAATATAGAATGTGCTTCTAAAGGAGCCCCATGGATTGGTTGCCCTCCAGTTTTAAGGAGGAGGTGGAAGCAGTTTGCCCCGAACAGATGTGTTGGGACTAGAATGCCTAGAAGTCCCAGCCAGCCTGAGACTTATGGGATTGTAGTCCCATTACATTGATGGAGGAATAAATTGGGAAGGCAAAATTAAATCATCCCTATTTTGACAGTCTTTCAGGCTTCATGCCGCAGTTCATTGAAATAGACCTCTTGGCTAAATCTAAAACATATATATGCCTGCAACTGGTCAAATAGAATATTTAGTGCCATAAAAGTTTTAATCCCTTAGGCCAGAGTGAGCTATCATACAATAGACCAGTGCCTTATTTTTTTCCTCTTTTTTAATATCTATCTATCATCTATCTGAGAGCCAGTCTGGTATAGTGGTTAAGGCACCAGAGTAGAAACTGGGAGCCCATGAGTTCTTGTCCCGCCTCCCATCTCACTCAAAGAGCGACTCTCTGATCCTTTATTAAAACTGTTGTATAAAACTTCATTCTCTCTCTCTCTCTGTCTTAGAAGAAGCCCTACTGCTTAAAATGATAAAATAATCTTAAAATGGTAGGAAACTATGCTTCTGATTCTTGTTAGTCTGCCACTGCATTTTGGCAATATACTTCTTCTCATCAAGGGAAACCAATAAAAATCATGGTGGGGTAATATCTTGATTAGGACTAACTGAAATGTAACAAAATGCTAATCGAACCATTATGACCCCTTCAAGTGTTGCTGTGGCAGAACAGATGGTTTGTTCTGTCTCCAAAGTTGCCTTAGCCAAAGGCCAGGCTAGCTGGAGATTATGGAATGTCTAGAGCCCAGGACATCTATAGGGAGCCAGGTTGGAATGAAATGCCTTACCTGCATTGCTCACCTACATCCTGAATTAGTTGCAAGGGGGAACAGCTATATCTTGGAGATGCTATTTCCTGTGTATTCAGCTTTCAGTGGAGGAGGCTTGTATGCTCCATGTGTGGCTGATGGCAGAAGCTCAAGGCTGCCCACAGAGGCTGGCACTTGAGTGCCCAATGGTGGACCAGATCTGTTAAGGCACCACACACCCTGATTCTTTTGCTAGAAAGCCATGTTCTCAGAATCAGATGTCAATGAAATCATGTTTTTATGTTCAAGTTCAGCTCACTTTGCTCCAGCTTTATAAGGTATAGAAAGGAGAATGAAGAAAACAAGTCCAGTTTTTAGCCTCCAGACTTGTACTACCTTCACCCAGGATTAGGGAAGTCCCGGTGTCCTCTTAGACAAAGCTATTCTCCCACCAAGGGTCAGGGGATACTCAAGGCAGTAACTCCCCTGGTGGGGTTGAAGCTGCCAGGCATGCCACAGCAAATATGGCAACAGTCAGCTCTGGTTCCACCTCATTACGGGGAGATTAGTCCTTGATCCCAAGCAGCCAGGCCCAGGGGAGAGACATTCTGGAAAGCAGGAAAGGTTAATTTCTGGGAGATTAGGCATGGGCCTCACTGGGATGTGAAATTGAGTTAGATCTGTTCATCTGAATGAAGGGAACAGCTGCAGCACACAGTGAAGGAACTGCTAAAAATAGCCTGATATTTACCTGCTAGCGCCTGTGGAAGACCTGGAGAAGGCATCATCACTTGCTGGGAGCACAGCAAGGTGCTGGTCCATGAACTGCTCCCAAGGAATCATTCCTTCTTTCACTTTGTTGGGGCCTCCAGAATGGAGAGAAGATGTGGGGGCCTGAGAGCCTCAACCAACACCAACCTTAATATCTTCATAGCTCAGACTCCTGGTGAGGCTGAGTTGTGGACTAGCTGAATGAATGTCCTAAATAACCTAGCTGCTACTCCCACGAGCAATGACTGAGTATGGAAAAAGGGCTAGCTGTAGTGCTTGTGACACCAGTCGTGCACAAAGATTTTCAGGTGACTACCCAGGCAGGGGTTCTTAAATCTGAATTCTACAGCAGCATCTCAATGGTCTTCATGTTTCAAATGAATGGGGCTTTCCTCAGCTTCAGTTTGGCAGCAGGGTGCCTGGGATGCTAATGAAAAATGAGATTGATTGATTGACTTTTGCACTGATGTCTGCATTTATATCTCAACTTTTCTATGGTAGTTCAAGACTGTGTATAGGGGGCATATTTTATCCCCATGGCAACAAGTAAGGTAGATTGACTTGCACAAAGTTACCCATTGTACTGCATGGTTCAGTGGGGATTTGAACCAGGCCTCTGGCTTAAAGCCCTGACAGGGGGTCCACAGCTACCTTGACTTTTTTAACGCCCCCTTCAGACACCTGCTTCATGACTACCTTGAGTAAACTCTCAGTTTCTATAAAGAGCTGCTGCTGTAACAGCCCTCCCCAATATTTTTCTAAGTTTGAGGAGACTGTTAACACCTTCCCTTCTCTGTTAACTGTTTGAGGAGACTGTTAACATTCCTTTCCAAGAAGCCTTCTGTGGAGACATTTCCTGAAACATGCCAAGGTCCCATCTTCCTTTCCTTAGCTAACACCCTGCAGTATTACAATCAACTGCATGGGCTAGAGATATAATTGAGGGCCTGGCATTGGTAGGATGGGACCTGTCTGGGATTCAAATGAAGTAGCTTCTGTCTAGGCCATACTGGCACCATTGGGGCTGTGTAGAAGATAGAGCATGCCCAGGAAGGAGCCTCAAATTGCCTGAATCACAGCTCACTAGAATACCTCTTAACCTATTTTTCTTAACCTGATTGTGCTGAGACTTCAAGGGATCTGAGAAGGCCACTAGGCCTCCTTCTGTTCATTGGTTGCATAGTGGAGAGAAGCAGGGGAGTAATCTCTGGGTCAACAAGGGCTTTGAGGTCTCCATCACACACTAAACACATTAGGCAGAGGGCAGTCTGAACACACACTATGGAAATGTGGTGTTTCAGACTCCCTGGGGTATTTCAACCAAAAGTTTGCAAAGGAAGATCCCCAGTATGAAGCTGGAACCCATTTATAAATCTGATACTACTACACTTGAGTTCGATAAAGGCAAGGAGTAGCTCACACTGCAGAAAGTCATTGTCTGGGGTTTTATGGGTAGGAGGCTGTGACTGTTGGAAGTTATAGTCCAGCACACCTGGAAATTGTCAGATCAAGGAAGGCTGTTTTGTCAATGCCTTATAAGGTCTGGGGAATCTGTGGCCCTCCAAGATGTGGCTGAACTACAATTCCTAGCATCTGTCATCAGGAACCATATTGACTGGATTGCTGGGTGTGGTGCTTTAGGAACATCTGAATGGCTGAATGTTCCCCATCCCTGGCTGTGGATCCTGCTCACTCATTCTGATTGGATCTTTGACTCTTCTAAATATATCCTTCGTTTTTCACCAGAATTATTAAAGACATACAATTCCTTCTGGTTTGGGCTGATAACATCTCCACCTGCTGTAGCATTCTTGCTCCTTTCTCTCTTCCTGTGAAGGTGTGTAGAGAGACTTATCTGCCAGCTGTAGATATTACTTTACATGCCTGCTCTATGGGTCCATTAAAGCTTTTCTGCTATACATTTCTCAGTCTTGGACACAAATGCAAGGACCTGCTTAATTTTTAGGAAGGACATAAAACATGTTACCATTCTGCTGAATTCCTCATGGTGCCTAATTGAGATAACAAATCTCTCAACAAGCTACCTTGAAGCAGCCTCTTGGCTAGGATCCACATTTCTATTCTACCTACTAGCTCTGTATATTGTTGTGATGCCAGAGAAATTCATTTTTAGTGCAGCAATAGCTGGTTTAAATAAACAGAGGGTCTTGTGACCTCTAAAAGCATTGTCCCCAATCTGGTCCCTCTCGGAAATGTTGAACCATCATCCATGGTGAATAGCTATACAGGCTGGAAATTAAGAGCTGAAATTACTGATTGGAAGTTGGTGGGATGGATTGGCTAGGGTGGCTGGCTGCTAAGTGACTAGTTCAGATAAAGCCCTTCAGTGAGATAAACCCAGGGCAAGATGGCTGTTGTCATTTGGGAAACTCTGGTGGCACCCTGAGGCACCATTCCACAGATAACCTGACATGAGGACTTGTTTGTGAAAGTGGGCTTTAGAGAAAAGTTGGGATTGCTCTTGCTGTACCATCCTCCCTGCTGTCCACAGGGTTGGCTTCATTGCTGGGATGATGGTGGAGTTCCCCAGATTTATGATACTGGAGGATTTCAGTTTGACTTCCTTGGGGAAGGGGTCTGAGGTAGGCCAGGAGGACATGGCTTCCATGGCAACTATGGACCTTTCCCAGGTAATTGAAGGCCCAACTCAATGGGAACTTGATCTGGTTTGGGGGATAGATGCATTATAGAGGGCATTAATCATGGTCCCTTATCAAGGTCAGGTGGATTTGAACAATGCCACCAACATCTGCAGGGAGAAGGGGCCCATTCAGTTGGTCCACCCCAGGTGTCTGACAGAATGACCTGGTTTCTACAGGGTGCTTGGGGAATCTCCCTAGGCTCTGGGGGGCAGTTCTTCCAAGGTTCTAGTCACCTCCTGGAATGAGGGGGCAGCCACAGCCTTGGATAAGATTGTCCTGAGTGCCCTGTTCACTGATCCATTGATCCATGGTTCACTGAGGAGCTCTATAAGATGAAGTGGCAGAGGAAATGCCTAGAGCACTGTTGAGAAAAACAATTCTGATTGAGCATATGTTAGAGCATATATTCAAGCCTATAACGTGGTGATAGCTGTGGTGAAACATCAATATTTCTTCATTTTATTATTTCCACAAATTGCTGTCCTGTGTTTAATGTGACATGGATCCTGTTTGCAAGAATAGGCTGAATGGACAGTTAAAGAGCTGTTGTGAGGAATATTCTTCACTCTGGTGGATAAAAACCCTTTGCATTTGCTTGGGCAAATCCTCTAGAGGTGACTGAGGCAACATCTTGTAATGCTATCTGGGATGAATTTGATATAGTTACTCCCAAGGAAGTCAACAGGGTTGTGTGTGACATTATCTTGATCAACTGTAGTCTAGATCCATTCCCTTCTTGGTTCATGAAAAGGTTGGATCAGGCTAGTGGTGGATACATGCTTGGGAGACGGGGCATTGTCACCTACCTTGAAAGAGGCAGTGGTATGCCCCTCCTCAAGAAACCATCACCTGACCCAACAATATTGAACAATTATTGATCTGTCTCTAACCTCCCCTTTTGGGGAAAGGTTGTTGAGGAGGTGGGGCTGTAGTTGCACAGATCCTGGAGGAAATGGATTATCCGGACTGCCTTCAGTCAGCTTACACCTGGATACAGTACTATCAGTACCACATTGGCTATGATTGTGGATTGCCTTTGGCTAGAACTGGGATGAGGGAATGTGACTCTTCTTGGGTTGCTTGACATCTCAGTGGCTTATGATACCATCAACTATGGTATCCACATCCAAAGGTTGGGTGTTTGGGGAAATATATTGCAGACATTCTCCTTCCTGAGGGGGCATTCCAGTAGGTCATGAAGAGGGAAAGGCCGAGCCCAGGCCTCTTGAGTACTGAGTGCCACAGGGTTTGGCACTTTCTCCACTCCTCTTCAACATCTACCTGAAACTGCTGGGGAGGTAATTCATCAGCCTAGGTCCAGATGTCATTTTCATGCTGATGTATCATAAGCTGAACAGGCAATGTGGTCAAGGTTCTGTCTCAGTGCATGGAGGCTGTTAGAGTCAGGCACTGACACGTGAACTAAAATATAAAAAGGGTTTGGTGAAGAGGAACGATTTCGATGTTATATGGGGTGAATTTCTGGAATATGTTTTTGTTAAAGGGAACGGAGTAAAACCAGATCAATATATATTATCTTTTTGGAGAAGAGGGCTTATTAAGAATTATTAACAATAAAAATGTGTGACAATAAAAAGTAAAGAGATAAGGAGGGTTATAGGTCCCACAGGTGATGGGTGCACGTAGAGGTTAAGTTATAAAGTTAAATGTGTTATGTCTTGGTTGTTTGATTGAATTATTATTATTTTGTTACTATTGGTTGTGTGTTTTGTAATTTGTATTTTAAATAAAATAAAAAAAAATTGATTTCTACTCCTGCGTTGTGTTGTTCCTGATCTGTTTATTTTCTAACCTTTTACCTTTTAAACCTAATTTATGAAAATAAGATACATAAGTGTTGATGGGGATGGCATATAAGACCAATAAATACGTAAGAAAGCTAAGTATAAGAGAATGCTCTGTCAAACATTAAAAGGTTTAATTCTAGTCATTGTGATTGTCTTCAGCTTTAAACATGAAGTCGACCCACACGGCAATAAGTCTCTTAACCTTTAAGGCAGTGTTTTTCAACTTTGGTGACTTTAAGATGTGTGGACTTTAATTCCCAGAATTCTCCAGTCCACATACGCTGTCAGGGTTGAGAAACACTGCTTTCGGGTCTCACTAGGATTTTTCTTTTGTTTGTTGGGTTTTTGCTTCAGCCTACAAAAGGGCTACCCCACCCTCTGCCAGCGCTGTTATGACTGACTAAAACAAGAATTCTTCTATCTCACACATGCTCAACACGACAAAATGTGAAGGTGATGATCAATACCTTTACCCTGCACCAAGCTACAAGGTGGATTTTGGTAAACCTACAGTAGGTAAGAAATTTGATGATGGGTTTTGACTGGGGAATTTACCCAGAAAAAACTGTAGAATCAATTTGCCAAACCCAGAAGGAAGGGGCAGGGAAACTGAAGGATGCACGCAGAGTTTTTACAGTAGTTTATTCTAATTTGTTTTTATATAATTATATAAATCACAAGAAGCTTGGAAGCCAGGGAAAAAACTTGAACCCCTTACCACTGTCTGGGACACCAGAAATTACTGTTGTTCACATTGTATGCACTGAGTATAGACTAATAATGTATTTAGATTTCAGTCTGCCACACCAACCATTCCATTTCCCCCCACCTCATCTGTTTTCATTATCCTTATAAATTTATAGCTTATTTTTGTTGGCTCTAATTAAGCATGGAGTATTACGTTGTCTAGTATAACAGTGGGGGATTGAGATAAACTTGTCAACTTTGGAGGATTCCTTTTCCAATGTTTTTATTTTTCTCATGTGTACCTTAAAGCGTATAAAGGAAAAAATACTATACTACTGTCTTTTCTAGAGAAGAAATGTAGGGCTAGCAAATGACTTAGAAGAACGTCCCTGTGATTCAGGCATCTTGCCTTAACATCCAGTGGAGGGCAAATAGGCCTTTCCCCTGTTTGGTTTTAGAAAAAGGCATTTAAACTTGAACTTTTCAGCAGGCCTTAGAGGCACAAAAGACTGTGAACTGTCCCACCTCACAATCTGGGAGTTGACTGAAACTAAGTTGTATTAGGGATCTCTGGCATCAAAATCTGACATGCCTTAGAAGAACGTCCCTGTGATTCAGGCATCTTGCCTTAACATCCAGTGGAGGGCAAATAGAAGCTTTGCTTCTGAATATTTTCTGAAGTGAGAGAGCCAGCCTCGATTTGTGTGAACAAAAGGAGGTTGTCACACTAGAAGGGAAAGTGAAAACAGACTCACGCTAGCAAACATGGGGTTGACTAATGGTTTTGAACAATCAGTTCTGTGTAAGCCCACATGTATTTCTTCTCCATTAGGAACCCTGTTTCTGCAGAGCCAATGAGCCATGAAGTTTACTAAAGTTCTTCTACATTAACCTCCTGGCAAGTGGTGAGAATCTCTATGCCTCACTGGAACATCCTTCTCCTGGGATGTCTGCTTATCTGCTAGACACACAGACCAAACACAGCGACGTTCTGTAGGAAGCTACTTCCCAAGAGATCTCAGGGACATGTTCCGAAGCTGGGAAAGGCCACATGGTGTTGGTGGATACTAATGTGCCCATGGGTATTGGTACCTGCTAGATTCCCTGCTCTTTTCCAACTATAAATGTTATTGATTTATTTATTTTTAAAAAAGGAAACTGGCACGTGCAAAGTGCCAACTTTTAGAATCATCTTTATTTCTAATAATGTCTTTTGGCCCATAAGAATTCTTAGAAAATGGATGGTATTTTCAGACCTGCTTTGTTAGGAAGAATACCAACATGGCAATGGTCAGTTTAGCATCATCCAACACAATTCTACATGGCAAAAGGCATGCCAGATGTTTAAGCTGGCTTTAGAAAAGGCTGAGGAACATGTGGTATTATTGCTAATGCATGCTGGGTAATTGAGAAAGCCAAAGAATACCAAAAGAAGTCAGTATGTCCTTCATTGATTATAGAAAGGCCTTCAATTTTGTCAATCATGTCAAGCTATGGAATGTCTTAGAAAAATGAGAATCCCTGAATAACTCATTGTCTTCATAGGAAACCTATATACAGGTCAAGAAGCCACAGTACAGTCAGAACATGGCAAAACAGACTAGTTACAGGTTGGCAAAGGAGTGAGACAAGGTTGTATACTCTCCCCTTATTTATTCAACCTATATGTTGAATGTACAGCTAGTTTGATGTAGTGATTATGGCATCTGGCTAGAAACCGGGAGACAGTGAGTTTAGTCCTGCCATAGGCATGAAGCCAGCTGGGTGACCTTGGGCCAGTCACTCTATCTCAGCCCTAGGAAGGAGGCAATGGCAAACCACTTCCGAAAAACCTTGCCAAGAAAACTGCAGGGACTTGTTCAGGCAGTCACTAGGAGTCAAAAAAACTGACTCAAAATGACGCACAAAAAATGCTGAATATATATTAAGGGAAGCTGGAACGGTTCTAAATCTGGAGGGTTGTTGTTGTTTATTCATTCAGTCGCTTCCGACTCTTCGTGACTTCATGGACCAGCCCACGCCAGAGCTTCCTGTCGGTCGTCAACACCCCCAGCTCCCCCAGGGACGAGTCCGTCACCTCTAGAATATCATCCATCCACCTTGCCCTTGGTCGGCCCCTCTTCCTTTTGCCCTCCACTCTTCCTAGCATCAGCATCTTCTCCAGGGTGTCCTGTCTTCTCATTGTGTGGTCAAAGTATTTCAGTTTTGCCTTGAATATCATTCCCTCAAGTGAGCAGTCTGGCTTTATTTCCTGGAGGATGGACTGGTTTGATCTTCTGGCAGTCCAAGGCACTCTCAGAATTTTCCTCCAACACCACAGAAATCTGGAGGGAGAAACATTAATAACCTATGCTATGTTGATGACACTACTCTGATAGCTGAAAATGCAAAGGATTTGCAAGTTCTTGTAATGAAAGTCAAAGAACATAGTGAAAAAACTTGGGACCACAATTAAATATTAAGAAGACCAAACTAATTACAACAAGTACAACAACCAGTCTCAGAACAGACCAGTCTTAGAACTGATATCACTGTGGTGGACAGCTTCTGCCTTTTAGAATCAATCTTCAGCAGCAAAGGAACAAGCAGTCAAGAAATAGACCACAGAGAAGCATTTGGTACAGCAGCCATGAAGGCCTTGGTAAAGATGCCATGATGGGTCTGTATCTACACAGATCAGAACAGCATAAACAATGGTATTCCCTGTAACACTATGAAAGTGAAAGTTGGACTTTGGAGAAAATAGAATGGGAAGACTATTAACACTTTTGAACTTTGGTGTTGGAGAAGATTTCTGAGAATAGCATGGATAGCCAAGAAAACAAATGGATCATTGAACAAATCAATCCAGAATTCTCACTTAAGGCACAGATGACCAGGCTCAAATTATCATATTTTGGACACATTATGCAAAGGCCTACCTCTCTGGAGAAGCTCTAATACTGGGAAAGGTAGAAGGAAAGAGAAGAAGAGGAAGACCAGCACCAAGGTGGACGGACGGACTCAGTTACAGTGGCGATGGGTGCACTGTTGGAAGGCCAGGTTGTGAACAGATTGTCATGAACAAAATATATCTATGTGGTCACTTAAGAGTTGACACCAATCTGATAGCGTATAATCAAAATGGTCAGTTGGAGAGGGTATAGGTATCCTGTGACAGGCTACACCCGCCACTCTAATAACTATTTTGTGAATGTGCCAGCCCCCATGATGGCCATTTTGTGAGTGTTTGTAATCTCCAAATCCAAGTGGGTCTCATAGACCTCAAAAATGGTTTTCCCATGTTTCAAAGAGATCTGTATCTTATGAATCAGGTGTCTAGTACCCAAGGTACCTGTCCCCGATTTGAGACCATCCCAGCAGGGACAACATTCTGCTTTTGCCTCCAGATGCAGGCACTGCTCCAGGACTCAATCCAAAAGACCTTTCATTCTCCTCAACCCAATCCTGTATTGTCCACAGTGCTGTAGTATCTTATCTCTTAAAGGATAAAACTATAAGAAACACCTTCCCTTCCCCCTCCTTCAGTCCTTCCTTTCCTCCCATTTGCCAGCTTTATTCATTGGAAACATTCCCACTAGCATCCATTGATCACTAGCTTTATGGCTCATAATCCTCGCCCCATTGACTCAGGGCAGTCAGAAGAAGGAGAGGCAGGGGAAACTCCTTCTTCTCAGCAATGACATACTGCAAACACAGACTCCCTCGGCCCGTCCTGGCCACTGCTCTCAGAAGCTCTTAGAAGCCGGTGTGAAAGAGGGTTGCTTTCTCAGAGCCTGGCAAGTGTCGGGGCAGAAAGATGGCTTCTATGAAAATACACCTGGTTGCTATCTTCTCTCTTGGCAACAGAATATATGGCTGTATATTTCTCCAGGCCTGGGAAATTCAGAAGAATGCTTTCATGCATCTCCCTGCTACCATGGACCCCCATAGGGTCGACTTGGCAGTATTAGGCTAGCTGTGCCCTCTTTTTTTCTTTTCTTTCTTTCTTTCTTTCTTTTTTGGATTTGGCAGTTACTTCACCAGGCTGGCAAATGTTTCTGCATCTCTGTCCAGAAAACATTCCTGGATGAATGTTGTGAAGCAGGTGGTGCTCACATGCATGGGTAGCTTTGGCTGTGGCATCGACGGGTTTGTGACATGCCCGAGTGCCATCTGGGTCAGGGCTGAAGTGGCAGCCTCAGGCATGCCATGTGTTGGGTCAGATGGCACGCTTCCTCTTTTCATGGCGTGCCAGCAGAAGCAAATCCAGGAGGTAAATTCACCGGAATCCCTGTAGCTATAGTTTGGCAGCTGGTGCTACCCCAAGCATTCTGGTTCCAAGAAATATGGTATTCAGAGAATGACTGCTGCCTTTGGTTCTGATTGCCAGAAACCCCTCCCTGCTGGTAACCTCTCTTTCATACACACATACGCCTCACACCAGGCTTTGCTTGTCACCAAAAAGCTCGGAAGTGATGAACGCTGGTCGACTGGCACCTGCGTGCGGTGCCGCTCAGCAGCCGCACTTTGTTCTCATTATTGCAATGAGTGGAGCTGTCACACTGAATTAAGGCCCTTCCTGTGCAGAGCTCCAAGCCACTGAGCATGCCACAACCTTCAGCCGAAAGGGCTTCGAGCTTCAGCTTGTGTAGCAGTTGCCTCCACTCCCGGCACGGAGTCTTAGGACATGGAAGCACCGTGGAAGAGACTCTCAGGAGCCTGTGACTCAGTCCCCACGATCTGTATGCCCTACATGAAGACCGCTTTTCGGTCACTTGCCCACAATGGAGCCCTCCAGCTGGGCAGCTTTTCCTGTCCCTCTAGCTGTGTGATTGAGAAAAGCCCCAGCTGGCCATATTCTTAAAGGGAGGATTGGAGATTCTGGACTTGATTGCTATAGCCAAAGGCTCAGCTTAGTCTCCCAGCTCTTGCTAATTTGCACCCAAATGTGAGAACCCGCAGAGGATCATGGGGGAAGGCCCCCCAAACACCCAGTAACCCTTAAAGCCCAGCTTAAAAAGCCATAATTCTAACAACAACGTTTGATGCCAATCTGGGTAATGGGTGGCAATGCAGCTGAATGAGGAATGATAGACTGGGGCAGTTAAAGAAACCCATTCAGTTGAAATAAATGTGTGCTTCCCTCCATTCCCAAGCAAGCTCTCTCTCCTGCAGGGCAGTCATGGCAGAGATTTGCTTGGTTGATCCCACTCACAAGCAAAAGCACACACACATCCCAGACCCAGTTAGAGCCTGGTGTTGGTTTCAGGCCCGGAGGGTTCCCTGGCATTTGCAAAGGTTTTAGAGAGATACCGAAGTGTTGTTCACTTTAAACATGGACAGCACAGAACAAACTACTGAAAGAACAGAGGGGAAATTGCATTTGTGTCCTCGGATGGACAAGAGCTTACAAACTCAATGGCTGGGCTCACAGAACATTTTATATTGTGTTTTGCTCTTATTTGGTTAGTTGATGGCCCAAGGTATTTTGAGAAAACAGTAAATGGATTAACTTAGGACATTTCCCTTTGGGTTTTTGCACTGCTCCAGAATTAGCTCCCTCTGTGTTTGGCAGTGGATTTCATCCTCAGCAATAGTGAATCCCAAATCAGGGAAAGGAAGGGAAGGGAAGGGAAGGGAAGGGAAGGGGAGGACCCAGTATGTCATCATCAGAATTCCGCAGCAGGAATGGGATGGGGTCTGTTTTAACACAAGTTGAGTAAAGTGTGGGGGGGGGGGGGAACAAGCACCAAGGAATCTCAAAGGAACCTGAATCACCAGCAGCCATAAGGGAGAGGAAGCGGTTTTGTTTAGGATTTATCCTAGTTATTTCACTGTTGAGCTATTTCAGCCTTGTGCAAACTGCTAGAATTACAGCTGGCTAAAGCCGTTCAGCACTGTTGTATTAATCTAGTTGACTGTTGACATGGTGATGACCTGCACTCCAACCTGTTGTTTACATTTAAATAGTAATGTAAGGTCTCCATCAAGTCAAACGTAGCATTGTTCATGTTCAGTAAGACTACTTGGCCATTTTCTTGACATTTCACATGCCAAGCTTTGTCCCCCTGTTTGGGGAGAGAGTAGCAGAAGACCAGCCAAGGAGGGTGATCAGGGGCTAGAGGGGAAGGGGTATGCATGCCCCCATCAGTCAAAAACCCTCAGCTGGTCTCCTGGCACAATAATAGAGAGCAACGTATAGCGGATGTTATATATCTTGAGACTATCCTTAGACCATGTCAGAAGGGGAGGGGGGTGGAATACTAATTCTAATATGAGTACAGCTAATGATAATTTAAGGCAGTTTCACACATGGGTTGGGGACAGGATGAAGGCAGCATCAAGGGGTCAGAGAGAAAAATAGGTGTTGCCAAGGCATGCTTAAGTCACGATTAGGGGCAGTGGAGACCTGGCCTCTGTTTCCACCTTGTTTTCTCCAAGGAAGGAGCCAACATGCAAAGTGCTAGGGTGCTGGGAGGTGAGGGTACAAGCAACAGCTTTATGGATAGTGGAGGTAGCATTTTCTTTTCTTTCCCTTTTGCATGGAGCTGAGGCAATGATGGGATTCCTTTTACTCCAGACTGTCTCTCTCCCACTGTCCAGAGGCAACCTTTAATATCCTATTCCTGGTACTTAATTCTGGGCTTTTGTTTTGAATATATATCACTCTCAACTCAATGCAGCCATTTCTGCAGCCACAGGAAACTAGGATTACAGCTACTGGGAAAACTCACTGGCTGTGCAGCTGCCAACATACTATCTTGCTGCTATCACACCTACTAAGAGATATTTAAATGCATCAGTGAACTAGGGGCTGAGCAGCCTGCAGCAGTTGCTCAAATGTTTTTGCAAATGACCAGACTAATGTGCACAATATGTTCTGGAAACATGGAGAGGGGTAAGGTAGGATGCATGTCTTTCTTTTCTTTTCTTTTCTTTTCTTGTGTGGCACGGAGGTGAATAGATGTTGTTGCTCCAGATCTGCAGAAGTTTTGGGTACATAGGAGACGAATCAAACAATCTTTTTTGCCCTATTGATCAGCTGAACTCTGATTGGCTTGTGGTTTTTCCTACTTGTCCTCTGCCTTTTAAAGATCAGTAAAGACAATTGCAGATCAGTTTCAAGCTAGTTAGTGAGGGACTGGGGAATGGAAACACTGTATATCGAAGTGTCCATAATAACCATGTTGGCATCTTGTGCAAACCAAACCACTGAGTTCTGTTGTTCAGTAAAAAAGGAGAACTGGGATATGCTGTAGTGCTTAAAAGCAGAAATGTAGACCCACAAAGTGATCACCCATCCCAGGTCACTTCAACCAGCAACTGGTGTCAAGAGCCAAAGAGAAAAGAATTTTCACTGAGTGAAAGTGACATCTAATATTATGTGCTATCATGACATCTTGACCTTAAGATGAACTCAGGACAAGACTCAAGTTGCTGGGGGGAAAGTGCAGAAGGAGGATTTATCATATTCATTGGATTTTGTTGTTGTTTATTGATCTATTGCTCCTGAGTTAAAAGGACAAGCACCTCTTGATTTAAATACAAAGTGACCTGCTTTAGCACAAGCCCCCAGGTAAGGTTATTCTTCACATCTCTTTTCACCTATGCATTTAGGAATCCGGCAGGCTTTTAGAATTTTCCCGGGAGAGTTCCATTCTTTCTACTTTATAAATAATCCTCAGAACATCAACCACTCTCCCCCATCCCCCAATATTGGATTGTCTTTTACTACTAGCTTCTGCTTCAGGGGAGTGTATTCGCATTTCTGGTTAAGTGTAATAGCTGTTGCAGGGCATATTTTATCTTAGCATGTTGTCTTGGTACTATGGTATTCTGAGTATGTGTGAAATTACTGTTTGTACCTCTGAGTTGATGGGATGTGATTCACAATGTATTGACTTGCAAGACAGTCTCTAAACTAGAGATCCTAGCTTTCATAGATTAGCATGAACATGTTTCGGATAAAGTTGGGCTTTGGTGGCACTTGTGACATCCTAGTCAAACTGTGCCAAAACTGAGCCTCACTGTTCTTACTGCTGGTAACCTCATCTACCCCTTCTGTTTATTACTAAAAGCATTAGATGAAAGCTTTGATTGACCAAAGCCGTGATAAGCAGTGGAGGTCATACCTCTGAGCCCCTCTGGTGACAACCATGGTATGTTGAAGACTGTGACTTGGAAAGTAGGATGAGTAAATGGTAAAGAGAATGAAAGGCAAGGTGAGGCAAGTCGGAGAAAATCATGGTTGGATAATGAGATCCTCAAAAAGAAAGAGGTGAAAAATTTAATGAATGCAAAGCCATGTATGAATCTATGTATGAACATTGTGGAAACAAGGATGGTTTGCATGGATAGAAATGTATGGAGAGATATAGTGAATGATCTTGCTGTAAACTAAATTCAGTAAGATTTCCTTTCTTTTTCTCTTATCTCCAATTTATTTGCCTACTACTTCTTACTCTTTTTCTGTACTTTACATAACATTGCCTACCATGCAAATAAATTGCATATATGTGACATCTGGCTTAAAACACTATTTTCAAACCTATTCTCTTGATGCTATTTCTATCTTTATATTCCTTTATCACTTCCCCACCCAATATTTTTATGATGATATTTTCAGAAATTGCATGAAATGTACATTACTCCTAGGTACAGGGTTGTTTATGTTCTACTCAGGAACACTACAAATGTCACCAACAGTTTGTTTTAAAACTGTAGAATATGCTGTGCAATATTTTCCCAACTTTCTCTTTTGACCTCAGATAGGAATAAAGGAATTTCTAGGCTCCAAAAAATAAAAACCAAATTGGTTTTTTTTTCCTGTCAAGGCAGGGCAATGAAAAATTATGCAATATTTTGTTTTAAACCTACAATAGCAACAAAGATAGATGGAAAATTAAAACTGATACAATGTATTCACTGGTTATATCAGAAAGGGGAAACAAAACTGAACTCATTAGAATCTAATGAAAGCTAAATTGCTCACTCAAAGCAACTTGTGTTCTTGCACAGATGTGGAACTACTGAGTTCCATATGCCATTAGCAAACTGTTTTTTTAATTATTAAAAACTACCTAAAAGAATAACACGACTTCCTACTTCTCTTGCAATTTCAGCGTTATAGTTGGTTTGTGGCATGTGTTCATAAAAGACACAAACATAGTAAAAAAAACATGATTTTTCTAGCTGTGCCTTCTTCTCCCACAAATGGAATACTGTGCATTGATACTGATACATTAGAACATTTAAAGTTATAAGCAGGGCAGATAATGTGCCACATATATTAACCTGTGTCCTCCAAGCATCATTTGCATTTGAGAAAAATGTAAACCCAGCAGTGATACAGCAGGGCCTCAGAAATGACATAGACCCTTTGCAGATCTATCCTTGATTTAGCATAAAGGTAATAATGTAAATTAAATGAAAAAGGATGTTTTGTGGCAGCAGTATCCCACCTGGGGGTCAAAATCTGCAAGATGCTGGGTGCAGCATCCTGATCAAAGCCCCCTCCCCACATGTGTGATAATGTCATATGCATATACAAAAGGAATGTGGCTTCAATCACAACACCACACCTGACAACTTGTAGATTCTCTCCCCTCCCCCATGAATGCCTATATTTAGTGGAATAATGAAGTGAAAGAGGCTGTGGATGAGGGAAAAAGCACATAAAAGAGGATTGCTGTAAAATATGATGATGTGAGAAAGATATTGTATAATAGAGAGAATTGCAAGGAGAGCAAGTCAACGGTTATGATTTAAAAAGACAGAACAATACAGGGTAATTTTGACGGAAATTTTAAAAACTGTTTTGGAAGTGGGTGTAGAAAGCTAAACAAGGAGCTTCCAGCAGAGTGAATGGGATTTAAATGAAAGTGATGAAAAAAAACTGGAATGAAACTGAAGTGAGGGAAAGTTGTTTGGAGATGATAGTGATAAGCTGAAGAATGAAACTGAAATGAATGCTTGATACTTTAGTACAAAAAAATCTGATGAAAAAGCTGCAATAAATACTGTGAGAATGTTGAAAAATGTGTAAGGCTGCAAGCAAAGACTGTGTAACTGAGAAGTGTTACAATATGAATATGCTTTGCTCACGGAGTGGTTGTGCAGCTCGTTTAACATATGGGTGAAGAATGCATCTGTGCCTTACAATTAGAAGACTGCTATTACTGATCCCCTAGACAAAGAGGAAAGTAGCAAAGATCAGTGCAAATACAGGAAGACTGGTTTGTTACATTTGGTTGGGAAGATATTTGTCTAAATGCTTATTGAAAAGGGACAAGAGGTGATCATGAGCAAAATTTGGCAAGTGAAATGCATTTTTTTTCTGGGAACGCTATGTGCAGACCATATTTTTCCTGATCCACTGAAACATGTATGATGGAAGGAAGGAAAGATTTTGTTATTCATCTGATTTAGAGAAAGTGCATGATAAGTGAAAACACTGGTCTGAATTGTGGAACATGTCACATGATGATGGAGTTGAATGCAGTAAAAATGGTTGTTGATAGAAATAAAATATGCATGAGAATAAATAGAATGCTTAGCAAATGGTTCAACACTGAGCAGGGACTAAGACAATGATGTGTGATGTTGCCTTAGTTGTTTAATGTGTTTATGGATAAAAGTATATGGAATGCTTGATATTTGGGGATGATAATGTACCTGTACTTTTGTATGCTGGCTATGTTGTTAGCTGAGAATGCAAATGATTTGCTGCATATGTTAGATATGTTATTTATTTATTTATCAAATTTTTATCACCGCCCATCTCCCCCAGACGGGGGACCCTGGGCGGTTCACAATAAAAACAATTAAAAATTCCATAGAATCATAAATACAGCCATTAATCAATCAGAATAAAATGCAGTAAAATCCAAGCCATGGCAGATCTAATTCAACCATAAGGGCATAAAACTGATCCCCGCAGCACTAAGGAATCAGCCAGCCCCAAGAATGGCTCTTCCCCTCCTTATTCCAGGCAAGGCAGCAAAACCAGGTCTTCAGCTGTTTTCTGAAGTCCAGGAGGGAGGGGGCTAACAACAAGAAATATAGATCTGAAAATTAGTATATCAAAGATCAAAGTAGTTCCATTTGACAGAGAAAATGAATTGAACAATTGCAGTTTATACATAAATGTCAAAGACTTAGAACAGGTATTTGAATTTGTGAGCTTTGGTAGAATGTTTACTAAAGATAGGAAAATGGATAGAGAAATGGTGTACAAACGCTGTAGAAAAGCAATGGGCAGTATGTGATCTATTGCAAGGAATGAATGCTCCGCAAGAGAAATTAAAATGGCTGTGCACGAGATGATTATTCTGCTCACTTCATTATATGGACGTCAGAGCTGGATATATCAGGAGAAACATGAAAGCTCAGTGCTAGAGAAATAAGATAACTTAAGTAGCATGTGTGGTGGAACGAGAGACAGGGCCAAGAATGAATGGGTGCTGAATAGAATACAGGAGAGAATGGTACAAAAGAAGTACATTAAGGTAGCTTGGTCATATAAGGAGATGAATGAGGATCAAATCCCAAAGCAAATATATGAAAAAGGAGCGAGTGAGCTGAAAGGAAATGGAAGACCAGGAAAGTAGTTGGATGAAGCTGATGAGATCCTCAGAAAGACAGAAGTGATAAGTTGAAAGAACAAAAGTCAACATAAGAATTGATGTGTGGATGTGGTGAAAACCAGGATGGTTTGCCAGGGTGGAATGTTTGTTTGCTTGCATATGTGTATACACAGACTCTAAAATGCAGATGACTCTTTCTTGAGAGATCTTCTTGCTGAAACAGCATACTTACAAGTGTATACTTCCTTGTCTAAAACTGAGTTCAGGGAAAAGCTGTTCTGCCAGTTTTCAGCAGAAAATGGCTGTGCATGCAGCTGATTGGTTGGCACTTGGGATATCAAAACCTCTCTTCTCTCATAGCTGAAATGGTCTTAACACTTCTTTTAAAAATGGATTTTCTCCTTTACAAAAATAAAACAAACAATTATCCCCAAATATGCAGTGCCAAAATGAAGGGGCACAGAAAGAAATGATCGAGGACACATCACAATCCACACCTGTGGAGCTGAGCTGACCTAGAGTGCTGATCAGCAGGAGTCTAGTAAAGCTTAACAGTATTAATTGTATTTGAAGCTTTGCAAGCAGAGATAATAGAATGGCTGTTCTGCGGCACATGCTAGCATCATGCTGGGATAGGTCAAATTTTTCTCCCCTCCCTTCTTCAGGCATTTAATTCCCTTTTATTCAGAGGACAGGCATCTCATCCAGATGGGAAAGGAAAAGTTACAGGGTCAGAAGAGGCAAAATCTGGCATTTGCCCCAAGACACAGAAGTATTCTCTCTCCAGAGCCAACACAAAGGGAAGGAGCATGCTGGCAGGAGGGTGGGCAAGCCAAGGAGACAACCACAGATTTGTTTCCTCAGGAAGAGGAATTGCCTTCACTTTGTATGCAGAAAATAGCCAGCCCAATTTAAGATGATGATGATGATTTAACTAAATTGTTCTGTATCTGGTACCTCTGCCATCGATCTAAGCAGCAGATCTCAGTTCCAAGGATATCCCAACTATCAAATCAGAATATAATATGTCATGATTGTTGAGAACAAATCAAAATTAGCACCAAGCTGGGTTGTTTCCCCATCCCCACCCACAGCCCTGTTGCTACCCAGAAAATGAATGTATCATCCAGTATTGATGGTGAGATGACTAAAACTAACAAAAGTTTTTTCTGAGTGTAAGCACAGGATCAGCAACACAAAATGTAGGACCCAGCAGCCATGGACCCCCAGTGTGAAAACTTAAGCACTAATACCCACATCATATTGGGGAGAAAGAGAGACAGAGGCATGGGATGGTGGATTCTCTGTGATTAACTCCATAATTAGAGGAATACTAAAGCACTTGCATTTTCTTAAAGTGTCAGTATTACCCAGCAATTATGGTTGAGCCCAAGCAAGCAAGCAAGCACATCTTGTGGCAGACAGAAGAACTAGAATGATAGACAAGAAATACCACTTGTTCCAGGAAAGTCCACAGTGGATGATTCTTTCATGAGAGCTTAGTTGTCAAAGCAACACATTCTTCCTGATGCTCTGAGGCTGGTACAAAAGCCGTTTACTCACCTTAACACCTGGAAAACTTTCCCCAAGCCATGAAACTGATGGCCCTCCATTTGAGCATCTACTCAACCCCTAATGAGTTTGAATAGGACATTTCAGGCATTTTGAAATGGTTCTTGTGAGTGGCATCTCTTTTTAGCAGCAGGCAAAGAAGCTGATACATTTGCTTCACCTTCTCACTATCCATGGCCCAGAGACAAAAACATACCACCCTCCCACCAGCTCTGTGGTTGGTCATTCCCAAGATTCAAAATCCCCATAGGTAGACACTGACTCACTGTTTTGAAGTCACTGGCATTGCACAACTCATCGCCAAATTTGCATTCCATCAGCATCTGGTCCATCTGGTGCCCAGCACGATCATGGAGTTCCCCAAAGTCAAAGGGCAAGTTTCTTTCCCCCTTGCTTTGCTGCAGCTTCTGGCTCAAGATCTTTAGAACTTCTGCATCTGCTTTTTGAGAAGCAACAATCCTATCGGAACTGTCCAAGAAACCCAGGAACTCTCCAGCCCAATAGAGGTCATGGCCAGAGATTTCCGAGAAGCGCAAGGGGTTGAGATTGCAGATAGTTACTGCTGGGAAAGTCATGCTACGGAGAGTTTCTTCTTCCAATTTGGTGGCATGTGGATATTGGAAGTAGAATTCCACTCGTTCGGCGTAGACATGGAAGAGAAAAGCAAGCGAACTCAGGAAAGCCAATGTCCACAGAAAGTTGCGAGCTGTATAGCGACCATGATGGAAGATATGACTGATGCCATGGAGCGTTGAACTACTAGCAAACTCTTCCAGGCTGGGGACGGATGGAATAATAGAAAGTGGGTGCACCACCTGGGGAACATCTTTAATATGCTGGACTGCCTTGGGCAGAGGGCAGGGACTGGGCCAGGAGGGCATCTCTTCTGGCCACCCAGGCCCTGGCATAATGTGAAGCCCTCTTGAGAACACGGAACAGGTACAGACTCTGCTAAGGTTTGCAGTTTGCTGTTGGCAGACTCCAGAGCTTGCATGGGCTACTGAACACTGCAGAGGGCCTTTCTCTCTCTCTGCCTCTCTAGTCATGGAGCTGACTCAGCCGCAGGGGCGGGGAGAAGCCTGGCCCCATGCTTTGCCATGGCCCCTCCTGGGAGTCCGAAGACAGTAAACATGCTCATCCCGGGCAATTAGCACAGCCAGATCCCGGAAAAGCTGCTGCCAGGAGGGGGAGCAAACACTTTCCTTACAAACCACAGGCTAAGTCCATCTCGATCCCCAGAGCTTGGGCTGCTGATTAGCCAGAGACGTCATTGATTCCCTCCAGCTCTTAGTGAAAGGAAACATACCAAGTCTTCGCGAGGAGGGAATTTTCCCCTCCTGGCTTCAAAGTGAAAACTCTAACTCCTTTTAGGGCAGGGGGAAGTAATGTGGTGTCTGTAGGCACTGGTGGTCCCCAAGCACCGCCATTGGTGTCCACCAAGTTCCCTGTCCCAGGTGATGTTAATAAAGAAGAAAATGATTATTCTAAAAGCATTTGATAGGAAACTGCAGGCTACAAAGGAAAGCACTAACCTATAGCATCTTAATTGTTTGCAGAAACACTTTTGGGGGACATAGAGAGTATCCTGAGAGTATACAGATGTTTTATTTCTGACAGTGGCCATCATGGCTGCCATTTTACATAAAGACAAACCTTGCATGTCAACCATTCTTTGAGTACACACTACACATGCTTTTCAAATTCCAAATGTGCCCTCAGCCCAGAGATGTTGTCTACCCCTCTTTTTAGGATTATTACTTTAGCCTGAGTTATTTTGACACCTAGACCACGATTCAAGGAAATAGCATAGCGTTTTGCAAGTTACAGCCCCACAGTTTTGGCAGTGAGTCCCACTTAAGCACATCCATACCCATTTCAACCCATGATTTTTCCCTAGCTTATAAGCCTGCTGCCCAAAAACTAGAATGCTGTCTTCTTCTCTTGAATATGTGACTTGTGCTTAATGTAGGAAAGGCACAAAACATATACATGTGTTTAAATACAGACCAATGTGGAGAAAAAACGGATGCAGTGCAGAGCCTTGTTTTATACTAAATCTCTTTTTTAAACTGTTGCTGCCAGCATGCATTCGAACATGCAGTCACAGATACAGATGTTGGAGAAAGTCTGGGCACCTGAAAATGGAGAAAAATGGGTTTGGAAATAGTAACTCCAAGAGGCCTCAATTTCTGGGAGTGAAAAAAACTATTTAAAACACAAAATTCTTTCAGTGAGTTGGTATTGATGACTATAAAGACCAAAGAACAGTATGAAATCCAAATATATGTGAATTATTATTGTGTGAGATTAAAGGGACCCCAAAATCATGGTCCAAAGGGAAACTTATTCAGAATGTAAAGGTTATAAAGAAAAGTAGAATTAATGAACGTTTGATTTAGTTCACAGTGGACCAAGCATATGCCATAATTGAATGAGCAAACACGCTTTCATTTGATGGGTGAAAGGTAATTGATTTAAACTAGGAGCTGGCAGGGGGTAAAGAAATGTCTCTTGGAAAGAGGAAAAGGAAAAGCTGAAAGCTTTTGAGGGAAAGCTATTCTACAGAGCCGGTAATCTACAGAGCTTGCAAATCAGAGGGAAGGCCAGCTAACCTAAATGCAGCTCCATGGAAGAAGGGCAAAACTGAGCAAGGGCTGCTGTTTAGGGACTCTTAAAGTTTCCTGTCATTGTCCCCACATTGCCTCTTGGTCTCCAACTCTGTCTGCTTTCTTGGCACTTTTTAAAACAGCTGTTAAGAATTTCATCTTCAACCACCACTGAGGAACATCAGAAAGGATCTGCTAGATCAGGCCAAAGGCTGGCTTGCTTATTGTTTCATTTATAAGACTTACATGGTCACCCACCTCAGTACATGATTCTGGGTGGCTAACAGCAATTAAAAACACAAGCAGTAATGCAATATAAAATATAACAACCCATACAATGACATGCTGCCAACATCTGACTTAGACTCCTCAGAGTATATGAACCATCATTTAAACCATGCTCACCAAACCTCCTGGACCAAGGCCTGGGGAACAGCCAGGTCTTTAAGGCTTTACAGAAGGTCAACAGGGTAGAGGCCATCTGGATCTCGAGGGAATGTGGTTCCATAGGGCAGGTGCTATAATAGGCATTTCTCCTGGGTATCACTAGGTGGCCTTGCTTCATAAAAGGACCCAGAGAATGACCACTCTGTCAGATTTGGTGGGTTAGGCAGAAGCAATTGGAGACAAAATTTGAGAGTCAAGCAGGTTCATGTGGGAAAGTACTGAGCAAGGCAAATGTTGACAGCCCTGTCCCAATCCGACTCTCTTGCAACTGATATCTCATCCCTTTATGCAACCTTCTGATCTGGGGGCCACAACAGTGACCATCACAGTTTCACCTGCCTATGCTTACATTGCAGCTCGAGTGTGTTGACCAGTGACTGTTCTCACTTGCTGAGAAGGATTGATCAGCAAGGGTGCAATAAGATCTGGAATTCAGAGCTGAAATCCTTCCTAGAGCAGTGGGACACCAAATAACCAGAAAGCAAAGGGCAATGGGGTAACAGCAGTCTTGATGGCCTCTGCAGCATCTGTTATGCCTTCTAGTTAAAAAAAAATTGATAGCAAAGTATTTGTCTGCTGGATAGGTACATAGTAACAGATGCTTCCTCGTTCATTCATTATTCACTGAATATAGTATATGAGCTTTTCCTACTACATGTACTTATTTCCACGTTAGCAATATCTAATAGCTGTACCAGCACACATGGCTGTCTAAAGCCATATACAAACACTGGCCGAACTGACAGCTCTCACTGCACTTGGTAGCCACCCCACAACTGATGGGGTGCAAGGGAGGTCTTATGGCACACACTACTCTTGCTGCCACTTCCCACCCCCAGGATTTGATATCTAAGGTAGATGTTCCACTCTGCCTAAGAGTAGTGCCAGCCCTGCCTCCATCCTTTGATTCCCTGATAAAGAAGATCCTTTCCCCCTTCAGCCAATGCTAACTCATGAGAAGAGGAATGGCCTGCTCCATCAAACCCAGGCTTCAGATAGCAATGCTCCACTTCAACAAGATCAACCTCCCTCATCAGCCTCCCACCCCTTCAGCAAGGCTTTAAATCCATTAGCTTTGCCTAATTAGATTTTTCTCAATTACCAGATTATGATAATTACTAGCTCATTTGAAACAGCTAGCAGATAATCCGGTATCATTGCACTTGGAGGAGAGCCAGGTGCCATGTCACTAGAATGGCTAGAGGGTGGGTGTCGGGAGTTGAACTGGAGAGCTCCACCAGAAGGCTCTGCACTATCAGCACTCACTTAGATATGGCACTTCACTTTGCTAGTGTACACAGCACAGCCCTCCTGATCACCCAGGTGAGTACAGCACAGATCTTTCAGATAGCTAAAACTCTATGGCAGGAGCTACAACAGAGGCAATTCTTTAGAATCCTCCCTACTCTCTTAGCATGACCATGTAGATGTCCTTCATAGCTTCGCTGGCAGACTCAAGGACAATCTGCCCATTGCTGCAGTGTCCTCCTCTTTTAATCAAGAGACTATTAATGGGGGAGAGCTCCGCAATGACAAGGACTTTGTGGAAGGTTTCCTCCATTTATAATCAGTGAGTATAGGTTACTCCCAAATTTAATGTGGCCTTCTGTTTAATGTGTTGATTGGAGCACATGCAACTGGGGAAATTTGACAAAATGAATACTGCTGGGTTCAGGCTGGCTCCAAGAAACAAGCAGTGGGGGCAAATAGCTATTAATTTGCAGCGGGTCAGTTCTACCAAGCACAGTTTGTCTCCTGCCACTTTGTGTAGCAATTACTCTGCCATAAAACTCATCTCCCTAAGAGTGAAGCTACCTGTGGTGCTATATTCTATCAATGTGGCAGCTGCCTAAGTCATGTGATGCATGATACACAGTCCAACTCAGCTTCCTGATGGTATTTATTTCTCAAAATGGTTTTGTCTGTGCAAGTTGGATAGGGGAACCACATGTTGAAAAGCATCATTCGAATGCCCGGATGAGGGCGATAATGGCACCCAAAACAGTCAAGATGGCAGCTGTAAACATGTGATGGAAGCCACGCTCCTTATTTGCATGTAGAGTATGCAGAATGCACCTAAAAAGGGGCGGGGCTTCAGTCTCATGGTCATGGCTGCTATCTTTTGGTTGCTGCTGCTGCTTTTTTCTTTTCTTTTTTAAAATTAATGATGTGTTTGTTTAAAACATGTAAAGAACAGAATAAATAACTACATAAGGAAAAACAAAGTGAAAGACACAGTGAAGAATAAAATATCAGTAAATAAGCAAAGGATTTACATTTCAAATTTAAAAAAAAATGTCTTCAGGTGAATCAGACCTTCCTTGCCCTGCTGAATACAATGTAAAACAAATTGTGGTAATGTTAGTTTTATTTACATCACATGACAATATAAGCAGGAAAGCCAAGTGGGATGGTGAGTATTGTGAAACTGACTAAGGGATTATGAAGTTGACTTGACTGGGTTCCTTTCATGAAATTGGCTTGTGGAATTGACTTGAGAATCAGCAACCCACCAAGAGAAATGGGATGAAAGAGAAACAAGAGCCAGTTTGGTGTAGTGGTTAAGGCGCTGGCCTAGAAAGCAGGAGACTGTGAGTTCTAGTCCAGCCTTAGGCATGAAAGCTGGCTGGGTGACCTTGGGCCAGTCACTCTCTCTCTCAGCCCAACCCACCTCACAGGGTTGTTGTTGTGCAGAAAATAGGAGACAGCAGTAACAGGTATTTTTGCTGCCTTGAGTTATATATAAAAAAGTTGAGATGATGATGATGATGATGATGCCTGAAACAAAACAAAACTATCATATATGCAGCACTCAAGAAGCAATTGTTTGAATCCATTCATATTGCAGATAAAATGTTGGACAAAAAAAACCTCCTCACCCCACAGCAGCAATTTGGGATTGCAACTGCAGGATGATTGATTATCAAATAAAATAAGCTGCCTTCTAGCAGCTACTGCTGTCTCACAGCCCCAGATAGGTAGCAGCACTTCTCCAACCTTGGCTGTTCTTAAACAAACAAACAAACAAATAAATGCAGGGTCATACCTGTTTAGTACTTAGATGGAAGGATACTGTATCAGAAAATACCAGGAGGAGACTGAGAAATTGAAAAAACATCCTGGGAAAAACGTGGTAACAAACTGCATCCACATTATCACCATATTGTTTCACAGACAATATGAATGCATCTGTGAAATTACCTGGAGCTGAGCTCACGTTTAAGGAGTTTTATTTACTTCTGCCATAATTATAAGATACATGCTTTTCGGGCAGAATAACTAGAAAGGGAGGATATGCTTACTGGAAGACGGTAAGCACTTGCTTCTAGAAAGGACTGTATGTGCTGACATCCGCATGCACTTAGAACAGTGTTTCTCAACCTTAGCAATTTTAAGATGTGTGGACTCAACTCCCAGAATTCTAGAACATATATGGTTATATATGTTATATACATATATGGTTATATATGTTATATAACATATATGGTTAAACATATATGGTTGACTGCATGCACAGAAACATTGTGGACGTGATTTCTCAGTGCTAGCTGGAGAGAAGGGTTGCAAGAGCAGCAGAAAATAATTAAAAGAATAAGGGAGGAGAATTGATCTGTAATTCAGCTAGTAGTGAAGTTTAGTCTTCACTAAAAAAACAGAGCAAATTCCAGAAATCAACATTAACATTTCGTTCTTAAAAGAGCTGAAAGTGTTGTATGAGCCTTTTGCTTAAAGTGCAGTCAATAAGGAATAAATTAAGTGCATCGTTTGCTGTTTTCCAAAGGGGCAAGAAGAAACACGTATAGATGTTATCAGACATGCAGTGCAAGCATGTGCATACTTGCTCAGAAGTAAGTCTGATATTCTGTCAGTCAGGGATACTCCCTGATAAGGGCGTTTAGGGTTGCAGTTTTAAGGGGAATATAAGAGAGCCGGTCTGGGGTAGTGGTTAAGAGCATGGGGCTAGAAAGCAGGAGACCATTCAGGTCCTCCCTTAGGCACGAAGCCAGCTGGGTGGCCTTGGGCCAGTCTCTCTCTCTCAGCCCTAGGACGGAGGCAAAGGCAAGCCACTTCCAAAAATCTTGCCAGGAAAAGTGCAGGGAGTTGTCCAGGTAGTTGCCAGGAAGCAATGCTGACTCGAAGGCACAAACATAAATATCTATATGGAAAGAAAGATGACCAAGGCTTTATGACATCATAACATGTCACAGAATGAAACCAGTTATCAAAGGAGGTGGCAGATTCCCCTTCGCTAGATGGCTCCAAACAGGAGCTGGATAGACATTGGTCAGAAGCACTTTAATTTGGATTTTGCACTGAACAGGAGTTGAACTGGACGGCCTATGACCCTTTTTCCAACTCCATGATTTTGGGGGTTCCCCCCCATAATCCTGAAACTTGTGGTCACCCCATGAAGCTGACCGGCAGCTGTTTCACAGCTGATAAAAAAAATCTAACTATAACCACGATCTTATATAGTTTCAAGAAAGAATTTTACAGAGTTGTATTGTATCGATACCTCTCAAATAAAAGAACGAATGGCCTGGGATCATCAGGTGATGAGGCACCCCAGAACAGCAGGCTGGCTTCAGGATTATAGGTCAAAGAGTCACGTGACTGAAAACTGGAACATGCAGCAAAATGTCGCAGCGTGGAAGGCTGACTTGCCATTCTGGATTCCAACCACCCCCTTCCAATTTCCCAGATTATTGTTCCCAATAATCAGTCCCCTTTTTATAGCCACTGAACAGCCTGGCCTTCTTTAGGATGTTTCTGATATTCTGCAGATTAGATGTTCTTTTTTCCCAAAAAAACCCTTTACTTTCTGTGTTTCTGCAGCAAAGCTTTCAAACTAAAGGGGCATGTCACAGAAGAGAGAGGAGGAAAGGAGTGATGGAGGAGGGAGATCCATTTGACAATACCAGAAGGAAATGTTGAGTTTAAACAGGTATTTATACCCAGCTGGGGGCCAGACTGCCTGTCTTTTGCTGGTGATCTTGTTTGGAAAAAACTGCTGGATCTCTTGGGCTCAGAAACCAGAATCTGACTCCCCACTTTTCTTTAGTCTTGCGCAACTTTCAGTTGGAGCCAAATTTGTTGTAGCAGAGAGGGAAGAGAAAACAAGTTACCTGCAGCTGCTTTTTCTCTAGCCAACAGAAAATACTTTATTTCATTCTAGGAAGCAAACAGTAGAATTGCTGAGGCCACAAGCAGAAAAATGAAAGGGCCTCTTCTGGCTTGGAGACAACCAGGAACTGGCTAATTAAAGGGCCAGGAGAAGAGACATGTCTCACTTGCACTTAGCAAATCCCTGTTGGACACACTGACACATCCATTGCATTTTTAAATTTAAAAAAATATCAGCTCAGGAAAAAAAAGAGAATAAAAGACCACACAGAAAATGATGGAGTGGAATGTTTTGGTAACAATATCACATGGAATCTTTATAAAAATGGACTGAACAAATTGTGCCCATTCTGCTGAAGAGATTTAATGTTTTAAACTTACTTCCCTTCCTTCAACTGCTATTATCTAGTGCTCTTAGGTACATCAACCTCTCCCCCAACACATATATTCCAAAAAAAATAATGGCCTATAATTGAACATGGCATATGATGTAGGATTTTTGGGTGCCCAAGAAGTACAGTGACTTATTACTGTGCATGTGTTCTGGAAACACCAGCACATATTGCCTCAGCCACTGAAAATAGGCACAGAACACTGAATTATTAGGGAAGGAAATGAAACTAGTTCAGAATAGGAATAACTTTATATGCGTGAATGGACATTCATACTGAATATCCTGTCAACTTGGGTCATCCTGTTTATAAAACCAGTGGGAGAAAACATAAAGACGTACTGTGTGGAACCTGAAATGGTTTGCTCTCCGTACAAGACAAAGGTAAAATGTTTAGTGTGGCAACTTAGAAAATAGACTGAAAAGAAGGACTATGATTGAAGAATGCATAATTATATGCTGAACAGAGAATAGTTGCTCAACCTTTTACTTAATTCAGGCACAGAAGGGTACCTGGTGGAATTAGCATGCATGGTCTGAAACCAATAAAAGAAAATACTTTTATATTGAAAACGCTTCTATACTTTATTTGTGAAACTCCCTCTCTTTAAACGCTTACCCAGATAACAATGGATCTTATTCCAGGCTTGATGTGGGGGGGACTTTTTGTGGCCAGTGTGGATACAACCATGTGACATACATCAGTAGTGCTTATTTAGGGAAAGAAGTGGGGGGTCTTTTTTCCTGCAATGTACCCATTTTAGGGCATATGGCATGGCTTTTTCTGTTTCCCACTTCAGAATTCAGAAAATTATTGCGTTCATTTTTGGCAATCGCTGTCAGAGGAGGTTCAGAGGCTTGAGAGCCATATGCAGTTCTGGGACCAGTGCTACTGGTTGCCCCCCCCCCCCCTGAAGGGCATGAAAGAGAGTGGGAAGCTGATTCCCGTTTATGTCAGCCATCTTGATTGCTATTTTCAGAAAGGAACTGATCTCCATGATATGGCTAAAATTTGAGAGAGATCTAATGTGGTCCCTGTTTGCTGCTCTGAGAGGTAGTGGGAGTCTCTAATGTGGAAAACTTTAAAGAGGGTATGCTGCTAATTCATGCAAAATAAGGTTATTAGTGGCCACTAGTCATGGTGGCTATATATCATCTCCAGTCTAAGAAATTATAAGTACTGAATACCAATTGCTGAAGTGGAAGGGTGCTATTATACTCCATCTTCTGCTAAGGGCTTCCCAAGACATCTGGTTAGCCATGAGGGTGAACAGAGTCTGCTGGGCTAAATCAGCCTTTGATCTGACCCAACACAGGTTTTCTAACAAAGGTCTACAGAAGTCTTCCTTCAGTCCACAGAGGTCTTTCTCCCTTCTTCTCTGAAATACAAGCACTATTACATCCACATGCAGCGGCCCTTCGCTCTCTGCAGAAGCCAGTCTTCCACTTAAGCCTAATTATTGTTTCTCTGCAACTTTCTCTTGCAGCTCCCTACCATTAAAAAGCACTTCCATCTAAGATCTTTCTCTCTTCCTTTAATTTCACGTCCAAGAAGTACTTTACGACAAATCTCTTTACCCTCGCTGACCGTTCTTTACCTTTTGCCTTCTTTCTCTTTCTTGTCTAATGTGTCCATCCTCAAATTAGATTGTAAGCCCGTGGGCAGGATTTATGTTGTATTGTGCATCTCCTTGTGATTTTAGCTGCATTAAAGTGGGCGGTAGGGAAGCAAACTTGACATTAAGAATTGTTTGGAAAAGGGTTGAAGATGAGACCACTGGTGCCTTAATGCCTTTATAGAAGTTGGTGGTGTGGCCATATTAGGAATACTGTGGCATTTCTAGTTGCCTTCTCAAAAGAAAATATTATAAAACTGGGAGAGAAAATGCAGAGAAGGGCAACCAAAATGGCCAGAGAGTTGAACCATATTTCCTGTGAGAAGAAGTTAAAAGAATTGTATTTGTCTGTTTATTCTATTTACATACCACAAAATCTACTGTAGGCTTCCAGGAATTTACAGTCAAAATCACAGTTAAAGCATTCACGGTAAGATTAATGCTTTAATCCCCAGGAGAATAATTAAACCAATGTAAAATTAATATAATTTTTAAAATATAATAATAGTGGCATATTGATGGAGCAGTCATTGACCAAAATAACAAATAATAACAATATACAGAATAAGCCATGACATCTGCTCTGTGGAACATCTTCCCCCCGAGGTGAGATTGGCCCCTTCCTTCCCATCCTTCCAGAAATCCCTCAAAATGTGGCTGGGTCAACAGGCCTAGGATCTCAAGGGAACAGTGATCTCCTGAGGTGGCTCCACTGTTCATAATACCTAAAGCTCTCGCTTAACCTTTTTTAATAATAACATCAATGTTTTTTATGACATTCTGTTTTAACATTGTTATTTTATGGTTTTATTGTACACCACCCAGAGTTATGTTCTATGACAGGGGCAGCCTTAGAATTTATTTATTTATAAATATGATTTATAAATAAATAAATTCTAAGGGGAGACTACTCCATAGAGCCAGGGATATGACAGAAAAGCAGCACCTCTTGGCTTCAACTCCCCTTGTTTCACAAAAGTGGGTTCCAACCAAGATGAACATATTGGATGAGCCAATTCTGGTTGGACAAGGTGGTCTTGCAGATACCAAGATGCAAGTCATAATAGGGCTTCATAGATCAAAACCATATTTTATTGTACCCAGAAACCTATTGGCAACCATTGCAGGACTCATAGCACAAATGTAACATGCTTCTGATGGGTAACACATGAGCCACCACAATTTTGTACCAACTGCAATTTCAGAGTTGTCTTCAAAGGCAGTCCCATATAGAGGAGTAGTCTAGTTGTATAATAATGCTGGTATACCTCACTGCTATGAAATCCTCTTGCTCAATGTAGGGCTGCAACTGGTGCACCATGGCCTCTACCTGTCTATCGAACAGTAGCCATGAGTCCAGGAGGACCCTGAAGTCACACATCTGCTCCAACAGGAGCAGGGCCACCTGACTGAGAAACAACACTGGGACTTACTGTGAATCTAGTAAACAAACAATATTCTGTCTTTGGGTTCAGTCTCAGCCTGTTTCCAGACTCCATACAGCTCCAGACATCAAGAAGTCTTCCATGACATCACCAGTGTGGCTCAGGTGGCAAGGTACTGATGATACCACACTCCAATCTGATGAATACCTCTCCCTGTGGCTTCATGGGAGGGTTAATCAACAGAGGGGGTGCCCTAGCCCATCAAAGTGCTGATCAGCACAGCCAATGCTGTTTCTATCCCATGCCCAGGCCTGAACTCTGACTGAAAAAGGTTCAGATAACCCACTTCTAAGTTATTCTATAAGTAGATTCCTACCACCCTCCCAACAGAAGGGAAATTTGGGGTTTGGATGATAGTTGTCAAATATGGCCAGGGTAGGATTCTTAAGGAAGGCTCAAAGCTGCAGATGTCACCCTCCTGCAAGAAAACATTGAAGTCTCCTGGATCCAGCCATTTATATTTCCATGCTCCCACGTGATCTTTGAAGGAGTTGGAGGGAGGGGAGGAGGGAGGGACCAAACTCCATGTGAAATAAGAGAGCCCCCAACCACTTCAGAATCCAGAACAATTGTAAGATAACATGGCAATATCTTGTCCAATGTACCAGAGCCTGCTCATGAAGAGTCAAGATTTTTGTGAATCTGAGTGTTTTTTGTCACTTTATGGTCTTTTAATTTTGAAATAAGTCAAATAAAGAAGGAATCATGCCAAGTTTTCTTTTAAAAAGTAAACAAATGGAATGGAGGAAACAGATATAGAGAGATGTTATTCCCTCTCTTATAATAATAGAACTCAAGCCTATCCTGCAGAATTGATTGGCAATATGTTCAGAACATCTTGGAAAAAAAAGTACTCACATCTTCATACAATGCATCATTCCTTAATGGGACTCACTGCCACACGATGTGGCAAAGGCCAATAGCTGATTGGCTGGCTGGTTTTATTAGTCACCTCTGCTGAAGAACGACACCCAAGGTCAGTATGAGTGTTTAGAAAATGCAGTTGTTCTGTAATTGAAGTGAAGCCCTGAAAGATGTCTGGCCTCTGTGCAAGGCATGAATAAGTGTCCAGCATTCGCATGCTAAAAACTGATAGCCTGGAAATGCCATGAAATACATGATGGGGAAGAGTCAAAATAAGTTAATAAAGGCTGTAGCTCAGGATAGGATAAGAACATTGAAATCTCATTGAAGCCAGTGGCATTTTAGTATGCAGCACTGCAACCAAAAAGTATTTTTCATGTCTTGGTGTGATAAGAGTTTCAGCAACTATTGGGTGAGATACTCTGGAGCTTCAGAAAACATCCTTAATCTATACAAGTTCCTGACAATGTGATTTTTATCCCTTTTCTTTTCAAAAGGCTGGATTTCTCTCTTGACAGATTGTGCTGGGCTATTCACTGTTTCCTCAAACTTTGTGATTGGCAGAGGCAAGGCATCCTATCATTATATTTTCAAAGATTTCCCTTCTTCTTTGCCTCACAGCTTCAACAGGTTGTCTGAAATGAAAAATAGGTAGGTATATGACATAAGATTTTGTGACCTGGAATCCAGTGTGGGCAGGATTAGGCCTGCCATTGGGTGACTGAGGCAATTGCATCACCTGCAATATCCTGTCCCCAGGAAAAATGGAAAACAAGTACAAATTATTTTTGTACGTTTATTGCCACAGAGCTGAAAGGCACTTGTGGCATTTCCTGGTTAGTCTGAAGTGTTTCATCCTTTGTTGTCTGGGAAGGAATGTTTCTCACTTTTGCTTTAGGCAGTGAAACCCCTCAGGTTGCGCCTGTGCATGACACATTGTTATCCTAATTCTCAGAAGAGCCCTGCTGGGCCAGGACAAAAGCCCATCTCTTCCTGTGTCCTGCGGCCAACCTATTGTATTAGGAAGGTCAGAATCATATGCTGAAGGATGACAGGCCTCTTTTACTCTTTGACCTAGTAGATGGTATTTGAGAAAGAATCATAGTGCTGAAAGGGACAATTAAGCCATCAAATCCAAACTTTTGCTTACAGCAGGAATCTAAATTAATTGATCTACAGCACATGGCTATCTAGTCTCTGCCTGAAGGGGAGCTCACCAGCTCTCTGGGCAATTCATTCCAGTGTGAAACTGCTCCTATTGTTAGGAGCTTTTATTTTATAATATTCAAATGAAATCTGTAACCAAAATCCATTCCTGCTGTACCAAGTTCTGGAACAATAAAGGACTTGGGCTTCCTCTCTGTGGCAGCTTTTCAGGAATCTGAAATGTACTCTCATATCTCCACACTGTAGAAGGCTAAACAGTCCCACTCCCTTCAGTCTCGATTCATAGGAGGTAGTTCCTGGTCCCCTGATCATCCTTGTTGCCCTTCTCTGAACTTGTTCCAGTTTCTCTGAATCCATCTTAAAATGTATGTCCAAAATTGGACATAATACATGAGTTGAGATCAGACCAGTCCAGAATCTATGAAGCTATTACTTCCCAAGATGTGGAAACTATTATGATGCAGTCTAAAATTGCATTGGCCTGTTTTGCAACTATAGCACTATGCTAACTAATACTCAGTTATGATTAACTGCTGCTCTAAAATCTTATTTGTAAGTACCAAGCCATCACTATACCTGTACATTTGATTTTTGTCTCCTAAGTGAAAGAGTTTGCATTTATCTCTGTTAAATTTCATTCTAGTATGTATTTTCAACCCATTTTTTTAACCTATCAATACCATTCTGAATATTATTTCTTAAATAACATTAAGAATTAAGTATTAGCTATTCCAGCTGTTTTGGTATCCTAATAAATAAATAAATAAATTCCCTCCACTACTTCATCCAATCCTTGATATCTTATTCCAGCTTAGGTGGAACCACTTACAGACAACCTGAGTATAATTTTCAAGCCATCTATACATCCACTTAATTGCCCTCCTACTCAATCTACATAACTGATATGCTAATCAGAATCTCAAGGGTACTTTATCAAATGTTTTGCTGAAATCAGGTTATACTATGTCTACAATATATCCACACTCTACTAAAGAAGTTAATTTAAAACAGGATAAGATTAGTCCTGCAGGTTTTGTACTTGACAAACCCATGCTGGCTTCTGGCAATTATTATATTATTTTCAAGGATCTGCTCTGAAGTCTTTTGGTGTCAGACTGGTTTGTAGGCCCTTGACCCTCCTTTCCCTTTTTTCAAAAAATTGCCATCCTCTAGTCATTTGACACTGCATCCCTTTTCTGGGAGTTGTTAAAGATAATGGACAGACTTTTGGCCAGCATATTAATAAGTTTCTTTAGTAGCCTAGGATGCAATTCATCTGGCCCTGGAGACTGAAACTTGTTCAAAATAAATAGGTATTCCATTAACATGTTTCTATCAATCTTGAGCTTCAGCCCCATTCTTCGACTCTGCTCTTCAGAATTGCCTAGTGGAACAAATACTTTTAGGTTGGAAAATACAGAGTCAAAATAGCAGTTGAGTAGTTCTGCCTTTTCTGTGATTCAGAATTTTGATAGCCCTCTCCATTAATTTGTTCTTGCCCTTTTAAAGGTGTCTAAATTAGAGGACAACACTACATTTGATGATAGCAAATTCCACCATTTAACAAAGCATTGTGTAAAGAAGTAATTCCTTTTATCAGTCCTGTATCTCCCTGCATTTAGTGCTAGCAGGGAGAAAACTTATCTTTATCCACCTTTATCTATCTTCTCTATGCTGAATTACAGCTTGGGATAGCATTTCCTGCATTTAATGAAGTGGATTCTAGTTGCTGAAAGCTCATGCCATAATTGTTTTGTTAGCCTTTAAGGTGCCACAATATTTTTTAGCATTTTTGCTGCAAGTTGGTTTGCCTCTGGACCTGATTAAGCGCAGCCTTCCTTTCCTTATTTCTTGAAATAGGGAGCAAATGGCAAGCTGAAGATAGTGAAGCAAGTGGGCAGCTGGAAAGTTACTGAATGTAAGGGGTGGTCAAGAGACGCATGAACATATCTGAGTTCTCTGGGCAGCATTTTGAGTGTTTATCGGAAGAAATAGGCTGTGTGATGAACTGGTGTGAGTAGCAATTACAGTCACACTTTAAATCTGTTTATACAGAAGTCCCACTGAGTTCAGCTGCAACTTCCTACCCAACCAGCTTTGCTAAGATTGTTGTCTTCTTTGATGTTTCATGTGGACCATTGATATAAAGTTATCGAAGGATTTATCTCTGTTGCCTCCATTTTTCATGGGATTAATTTGCAAGAGAAAGCATAGGTGGTCTAGGTTCAGAGCTAACAAACCTTTCTCTTATGAAGTATCAAACCAGAAACAGCAGTCCTTCTTCAAAATCAGAAAAGCCCGACTGGTAGAGCAGCATCTGAAATGGGCCCAGCAGCATTTAAGTGCACTGTGTGTAATTAGAGTGAGAACAAAAATTGCAGAAAGAAGAAAAGTGTTGTCCTAGCCTATGCTTTAGCTAAAACAAGACTGCAAAAAAAAAAAAAGATTTGCTCCGAAGTATCAAAGCTAGCTTTGTACTTTTTCTCCCCCTCCCTAAAGTCTTGGCAACATATGGAAATTAATCATATTCTCATAGGATCAAAGACTGCATTAGCTTATCTAAATAATAAGACTTGCTAGTCAAATCTCAGTGTATTTTAATTTTCTGAACGGGTATCTGTTGCAGGGGTGGGGGGGCAGTGTATACCATCCAAAACCCATAGGTGCTGTAGCATACAATAGAATTGGGCAAGCTTTAGTTCAGAAACTGATGAAGCTGGTGCAGAGGCTTCACTGTTGTTAGAAAAGATCATAGCTTCCTTCCTCCAACTGGAGCCCTCCAAATATGCTGAATAAAAATGCCCATCTTCAATCAGCTTTGCCATGCAGGCAGAGGACAAGTTGTAGTGCACATAGAGGGGGCAATGGCTGCCCTAGGTGAGGATGTGGGTGTGGATGGGACATTGTCTTGATGTTTGACGTGAGCAGCAAAATATCTTGGTTTGGGCCTGAGCTGCTTCTGGAAATGTTACGTGCTGATTCCGTTTAATCAGACTGAGAGTAAAGTCAACTGTGCCGTTATCCCTCTTTTCAATGTTAAGAGTGCTTCATGGACAAACAGGATGATGGGTTAGTGAAGCTAAGCATCTCCAACATCTTGTGTGATGGAATGTCTAAAAGATTTTGGGAAAGTGGAAGAGGAAGAAGGACCATTCCAACAGAGACACCTCAATCCAGGGAAAGGGGGAATGTGAGAAAGAGACACAGAGCAACTCTACCTTAACTACACTAGGTATGAGTTGTGTGGGAGAATTACTTTAATAGATGTATAATATCCTACTAGCAATAAAGATCTTTCCAAGTGCTTCTTATTACCTGAGTTAGCCAGCCACGTAGGACTTGACATCTTGTATCATGAACATGCAGAACTTCTCCTAAACTCCCTCTGGAAAAAACTAATCAAAAGACAGCAAATTGGTTTCCATCCTAAGAGGTCTGTGTACTCCTAATGACAATAGTGGATATCTTCCCTCCACACAGATACCCTTACAGTGCTATGTATATGCATCTACTCAAAAGTATATCCTATAAATTTAGTGAGAATCACTCCCATGTAAGCATGTTTAAGACAACAGCCTAAATCAGTCAGTCATGGTGAAGTTGGAAAGTTTGCTAGAGAGTAGCATCTATTTGTTTTTCCTGTAATTTAGTTGGATCTGAGACACAGAGGAGAGGATTGCAAGTATGTCATATTAAGGGCCTAAAGTGTCAGCTCTATAGAACTGGAAAGTGATCACTCCTATTGCCCTGAACTTCCATCAGCATGAATTAATTCTGATCTTGATTTTATGGTCCTGTACCCTCTCTACTCTCCCACCTTTAGATAGTGATGTGGCAAGTCAGCCCTTCTGCCTTAGAAGACCTTGCCACTCCTTCTACTGAGATGGTTCTGGACATTTGCTCAATGAATGTAACAAAATACAAGAGACTAATCTGGAAAACTAAAATGATTATGGGAATGCCAGTAACAAACATAAACCCTCTTTCAAGCATTTGCAGGACTCCCCTTTTCTCTTTAACTCAGAGACAGAAGTTCATTCATATATACATTTGATTAATGTACATTTCATCTTTCAACTCCAGTGGGTGGTCAAGGTGGCTACCAAGTTTTTTTTAAAGAAAAACAATACAAATGCATAAATTAAAATGAATACTTCAGTAGGTACTATTTTAGTGAAGGAGACCCTAAAAAGGAAGAGAAGGATCCCTTCTATTTGGCTGCGAAGATGCAGAGCTTTGAAGACTGTCCTGATAATGCTGGACTGAGGAGCTCACCCAAGATGCCTACCTCACAGCTGGCTAAAGCTACACTTGCCAACCAGTCCAGGCTTTGAAGGATGCTTCAACTGATTAGGTTGGAAGGGAACATTGATCCTGCTCTAATGTATCCATTAAGGGTCCCAGATTAACCAACATGTACAACCACTATTCTTAGTTGCTTTAGGGGTGAAGGGAGAAGGAGCATACCAGTAGAGAGGAAAAAACCAAAAGATGAATTTAGTCCCATTAAAAAGCAGCTTTTTTTTCTCCATCCTTTCTCTGTCCCCCAACAACATACACACATGTATACCCCCCTTGTTCACTATTTAGCAAAGTATCCTGATGTGCTACCAGGACAGGTTGTTTTAGGAACAGAAGATTTGTTCTGATTCAGAGACTTCAAATCAGGGCCAGATGCCCTTCACAAAGAGGTATTTCAGCCAGATGCAAACAGCTGGACTCTTTTCCCTGTGAGGCTGCCTGTCTTGGAGCTGCCAAATCCAGGCAAAATGACTTTGTCAAGGCTGAGCTCGTACTTGCTGCAGAAAGAGACTCTCTCTCATGCTTGAGGGCTAGTCCCATGGGGCCACCAAGATGAAGCTGTTGCTTACTCTGCTTTTGATTTTGCCCTTCAGGTTCCATGCTTTCAGTTCCCTCCATGCAAAATCTCATCTGGACACTGCTTTACCATATCCTGCTTTGGATTAATTTCTTTGATAACAAGTCTGGACTGGAGCTTCTCCATCTGGCTATCTTTCCATGGAGAGGCACATCTTGTGTACGTGCCATATCCGTCCTATAAGGCGGTGTTCCTCAACCTCAGCAACTTTAAGATGGGTGGACATCAGCACCCAGAATTCCCCTACCATAGGTCCATGCTTTCTTCCATGTATCTTAAAGTTGCTGAGGTTGAGGAACACCACTATAAGGCATTCTAACCCAGGAGTGTATGGGAAGAACAATGTCTCTCACTCTGGGCATTGGGGATATTAGTTGTGAAGATGTTCTGTCTAAAGTACTCAGAATGCTCTGCAAAAAAAAAAAAACTCTTAAGGCTGGAGTCATCCAAAGAAAAGCCCATTTCAGTTCCAAGAACAGACACAGAAAACTAGACACATTTGATTCTGTTCTGAATTTATTTTACAATCAAGTCTGCAATTGCTCTAAAGGTGCTACTAGCAAGATCTGAGCAGTGATGAGCAATAAAGCAAGGAAGCATGAAAGGGAGCTAAGGCAGGAGGCTATAGGACAATTAAAATCACTATTTGATTATTGCCAAGACTTGACTAGCAATCCTCTTCCCCTTTCTCATGTAATACTGCTCAACAGATACAGCCATGGGGCCTGGGGATTGTGAGGGGTGAAATCCTAGCATATCTGGAGGGCAGCAAGTTGGGGAAGGCTGGCATAGAATGCAAGGTGGTAGAACACTGAAAGAAGCCAATGGCCTGCACTATCTTCCAATGCAGAAATGAGAGGGGGAGAACCATGTTACTGAATGCTGCCAGGTGCTAAAATCTCCAGGCAAACAGAAAGATAGAACAAAGGACCCAAGACATGGCTGGAACCTTTCTCTTCAGGGTGCTTAATTTCTGTTTGCAGGGAGTGTTTTGCCATTGTTCTAGCTGTTTGACATGGGAACATCAAAGTGTGCCCCCTTGAAAGCCTAAAGGAACACTGTCAATTCTATTACTTATTCTGCTATTTGTCGTGAAAACTGTTAGAATTATCCTGTTTCTACATTTCTTTCAATACAGGTAGTCCTTGTTTAGCAACCACAATTGGGACTAATAACTCAGTGGTTAAGCGAAGCAGTCGCTAAGTGAAACTGCAACTGTGCTTATGATCTTATTTCAGCTTTCCTTTGCTTTACAAACCTGCAGAGGTCGTAAATGTGAGGATTGGTCTCAAAGTTACTTTTTCATTACTGTTGTAACTGCAAACAGTCACTGTACAAGGCAGTCACTAAACGAGGACTACCTGTATGGTCAGTATATAAATAAAGGAAGATTGTGGTTACTGGCTACATTACCTAATGTCCATGGATTTGGCATGGATTGTATTCCAAAGTCTCTGTGTTATACTTGTGCAGAGACTCCTTTTGCAGATTCTGCAAAATGTCAAGATGTCAGGCTTCCTTGGTTGATACTAGAACCGGAAGTTGCACAAGCAGTGATTCAAGGATACCAATCTCTGATAAGTCAGTTCACTGCAAGACTGGGAAAGCCATTAAGAAAGGATTCTAGTGACTTCTAGGTATAACATACAAGCCTTATTTGTAGTGAATTCGTGGTACAGTTCTTGCACCTCTTTTACCTGCCCACTCAGTGTGATGGCCTCTTGGAGCCCCACTTTTGGACAGAAGAAAGGCTTGGCACCTGTCCTTTATTACTGGAATAGACTTGTCTGATTTCAGGCTATTGTTTCTGATATTGCCAGGTCTAGCTCTCTCATGTCAACATCTTCAACTATATAGTCTTTGGATAGAATTCACACATGGAGCTAAACCATAATATACTTTACTTGTTTGCAGTCCCCTGTGTTGTCAACTCACCATTTTGGTTTGTAACTTGTGCTTTTCATTCTTCCTACCTCTGTGGCCAGGGCCAGCTCCAGGCTAAGGCTGAGTAGGCACCAGCTTAGGTCATCAAATTTCAGGGGGGTGCCAAAATTGAAAAGATTTCTTAAAAACACAGTAAAAAAGTGAAAAGCAGTAACAGCCAACTCCATGAGCCAGCACACTCCCTTGAGGGTTAAATATAATTCCGCAGAATTGTTGTCATATGACAATGGGTGCTAATGTAATACTTACTGTGTAAGTAGGGTGAAAATGTACAAGAAAAGAAAAATTTCTGGGGCTGAAAATCATAAGTGTAAAGCTCAAAATCTCAAAGATAAAAAGAAAAAGAAGGTGCCTTTTTGAAATTCCTAACAAAATCGGAAGATGAACCAAACCACAGGGGGCACCAGGGAAGGATTTTGCTAGGGCACCAAAATGCCTAGAGCCAGCCCTGCCTGTGGCATTTCAGGAAGACATCAGGTAAAGGGACTCTGTCTATCTGTCCATCTCCCATCAGAATAACTGAACCACTTTGGGGTTTTGCGGGGGAGAATAGCAAAAGAAAGATTGGGGTGCCCAGAAAAATGCCCTCGTGCATTGCTCTGGGAGAGACAGCTGAGCAGTGGCTTGGAATGCTACAAATTGTTCCATTCTAAGTCCCCCCTCCTCTTTCCCAGTCATATGACTCAGATAAGAAAGTATGGAGCCCATACTGGGCTTCCCATAGACAGAAAAACATACAGAAGCAACATGAGAGGAGAATGGAAACGCACACACAGGCAACCCTGATTAGGCCCTCAATCACAGCCGCATACTTATGTCTGTGTGTATGTGTGTGTGTGTGTGTGTGTGTAGGCAACACACCTGCACTCACCCTAGTTCGATCCTTAAACATACATTCACATAGGCCACACAACACATATGCACACGCCCTGATTAGTCCCTGGGGAGACAGTACATACACATAGGGAGATGTTACTTCACCATGCCAAAGACAATACAGATGTTTCCTCCTTGGCCACTGAGGGGAAAGGAGTTGGGCTGGAGAAGCCATGCTCTGTAGACCTACATTACCTTGCTTAGTTTAGTGCAAGGGGCCAGCCCGGACAATTGGAGATTATTCTACACATGTCAAACAAACCATGGCTTAGAGAAAAATGAGAGTTTAGTGGGTGAGTTCGGCAATCAATAAAATAAGCAGAAGTTATAATGGGCAGAGACTCCCAAACTGTCTTGATTCACAGCACCCCCCTTAGTGTTTCAATAACAGTTTCACGGCACCTAGGCTGATAGTTCACACAGTGTCTGACAGTTGTTGAGTATCACCGTGCTAACCTGTGATGCCCCTGTGATTTTGCTGTGGTGCCCAGGGGCACCATTGTGCAAAGTTTGGGAACCACAGCATTAGGTGGCTGGCTGGGGAATTCTGGGAGTTGAAATCCACATGTCTTAAAGTTGCCAAGGTTGAGAAAACCTGGTTTAGAATAAGATGGCAAAGGGGAAGAGGGAATAAGCCAGTGGTTTTTCTCCTTCTGTCCTATTCTTCAGGTTCATTTGGTGAAATAGAATAAAGGGAGATTCCAGGCAAACATAAAAGAAACACTCAAGATACAGAATACTCATCGACGGTGCTTTTCTTTCTTTCTTAGGACACAAGGTCTGATTATTAAAGCCAACAACTTTGGGCCAAACTGCATTTTAATTAAGCAAGAGAGTCTTTGCATTTCATCAACTAATCATTATCTGGACTAGCTGGTATGGAGAAGGAAATTAACCTGTTCAGCACCTCACATGGCCTTGGGAGGATTTATCTTCTGAAACTGGTATTTGTTTTGAGGCTGGGAGACATCAGGCATTGGCATGGAAGCTAGGGCAGCAGGAGGAAGAATCTTCTTCCAGTTCAAATACTAGTTTCAGAAGAGGGATTTTCTTAGGATCCTAATTATTACCCCTTCCCCAAACAGATGCCATTTGCATTTTTAAACATCTTCAGACTGAATAAAAAGATTTGTAGCCTTACATGGCTTAATAAATCTATAGAGCTATTCATGATAGCTAGTCATTATGGCTAAATTGTACCTCCAAGATCAGAGGCAGTATACTCCTCAATACTATTTGTTTGGGGAGAACAGTGGCGTGGAGAAGGGCTGTCCCGCTTGGGATCTTCCTGGCAGCATCTAGCTATCCAGCCTGGGAAAACAAGATGGTAAGACTGTGCAAACTTCAGAAAGATTCAGAATAAGTACTTTGGCTCCTGCCTGAGGGGTTAACACAGCACCTTGCTGAAGCCTGGGAAGAAGGAGGAGGAGGAGGAGGAGGAGGAGGAGGAAACGCAAGCTGCTTTAATGTAGTGTGGGAGATAAGTTGGGAGTTAAGGTTTCTCAGGGCAGGAATGTGGAAAATGTCAATAATCACCTGCCACCTGGCACAAAGCATGAAAAGCATAACGTGGAGTGTCTGGTAAGCCAAGAAAAAGTGCTAAATTTAAACCCAAGAGGGTAGAAGATGGGTAGCAGTTTTTGTTATCAGGAAACAGGAGAGGGGTGATGCAAGAATTCCCACTGATAGGACCTCAGACTGTCCACAAGCTCTGAAGACTCACAGCAGTACAAAAGGAGAACCGATTTTGCCTCAGTTTCAAGTTAATTAGGGCAGAGTCAGGAATAAAGTAACTCAACTGACTATAAGATTAAGCAGGTTCACACCTGGAGGAAAGTTCTTAGGGGCCACAAAATGCTGAACTAGCTGGACCCTTGGCCTCATTCAACAGGTTTCTTCTTAGATGAAAATGCAGATTTATATGTGTTCATTTGTTTAATAGTTTTATATCCTCCTTGTTCATTTCAGGAGCAAAAAGCAATATTCGTAGCACTCCCAATTTCAGTTTTTCCTCATAGTGACCGCTCTGTTGCTGAGCTGAAAAAGTGGCTGGCCCAAAGTCATCAATCAATTTCCAGGGTTGAAGCAGGACCTGGACCTCCAATCTTATCCCATCATTTAATTACTATTATTTTCAGGACTTCAGTAGAAATGTCCATTCCTGCTAAAATATTTCACTTCTACCAATTTTTGACCCACTGCAATGGCATGGATTCCTGCACCTTTCTCCATTGTAGTGTCTACCAGATGTGTTAGACTACTCATAGTCAGCATGGCCAAGAGAAATTGAAGTCAGCACCTCTGATGAGCATTAGGCTGAAGGGTAGATTACAGCATTATTACTTAAACTAAGGAATCTTCTGCTAGAAGAAAGTTAAGGGATTCCAGCTTAGATAAGCCCATTCTGCAAGTGTAGAAGTACAATTTTGGATGTCTTATTGGCTATGAAATAGGTGATGTTGGGTTTTCCCAACCACAGATCACAACTGCACTGATTGAAAAAAGGTCAGAGCAGATTTAGGGATGAAGGGAGCACAGGAGATAGACTTTGCATGTAAAAACTGGTCAAAGGAGAAAATCAGTGACAACTGAGTCAAGAATGAATCTCTATATAGTTCCCAAGTTGGGGTGCATATATGTAAAAGATTTTACAATGCCCCCAACACTTGAATAAGTGTTTATCTCTTTTCCATGTACGCTTCTCTGTCATGTTAATGCAAATCATTCCCAAGACTGATTCTGCTTCTCCATACTCTTTGCCTGAACGCACAACCCATAATTCCACTTTCCTTCCATTTGCTAAAATTAATGCATTTTTCCCCAATGGGCCATCAATTAAGTACTAAGACGTGAGGACTGGCTTGCTAAAACTCAAAGCATTGTTTCTTAGGCTCTGTACAGAGGCATCATGAGGCAGTAATAGTTTTCATTCAATTTAAGAAAAGAAGGTAAAGAAACTTCAATCTCAGAGTGCCAGCCTACAGCACTTCTGATGTGACAATGAAGGAGTGAAGAGTTATTTCAAACGGTAAATGCTTCTGTTCAAACTCCAGCTTCTTCTGGGCATCTTGGGTGAGTTCTAGGTTTTTAGCCTTCTCGTTTTTAAAACAATAACTTCTGGCTGAGTTTGCATAACATGTGAGACTAACCCACAAAGAGGTTGACTATGGCTTTGGTCTACAGTAGATGGAAGTATCTAGCTGACCTTGGCTAACCTTGAAAAGCTAAGCAGGTTGAGGGTCAGATCTTTTATTACTTGGATGGGAGATCACTAGGACACCCCAGGCAACTAAAAGAACATTCTGGGAAAAGGCAGTGGCAAACCTCTTTCATATTATTGTAAGAAAATTGTATGGATAGCTTGACTCAAGGGAGACTTTCCCTTTCCGTCGTATAATGGGAACTGTTGTTGCAGCTTAACGAAATGCAGATATGTGTACCAAAAATAGCTTATATCCATGTCATCTTTTAACTATTCATATATTGTTGGCCTTCTGTTGCTTAGTTTTGCTGTTTATCCTGTTAAACTTCTTGTAAAACAGTCCTTTTAGTGCTAGCAGAAAAGGGTGGCAAAAATCAAGATGACCATTAGATGGCAGCAAAAACAAAACCCTACAGAAAAGTCCAAGACTTTGCTGCCATCTAGTGGTCATTGAGATTTTTGCAGTTCAGATCTGGGTGCTTTTAGAGCTTTTGTTTCAGCTGCGACCTCCTAGTTTCTGAAATCTGGAGAGAGCACTATGCTGTGGTGGTCACATAGTACTGGGATTAGCTAAAAAAGCATGACTTTTATTACTGTTCTCAGAAACCCACCCATATCTTTCCTTTTCATCTCTGCTGTTTGATTGATATGTGGCTTCATTGTAAATGGCTTGATGTTCAAATTCAGGAATTTTCTCAGCCTGTGAGGACAGCAATGGAATGCAGAGTTTTTGCTCTTGTAAACCTGGAGGGAGATTTTTTTCATGCAAATCTGTGTTCACTATAGACAAACATTCTTCCTCCACTGGGATTTTTCTACTCTCTTGTGCTTATGGCTGGCTGCACATTGCTCAAGAAGTACTTGGGCTCCTGGGCAGTGTGCAGTGGCTGTGCTTTGGGAAACACTGTTGGCTTTCATTTTGCTTCCATTTTACCTTTATTTCGGCTGAATGGCTGCTTAAACTACAAAGGACTCTTTCTCTAATTAGTCCATCTGTTACCTATGTGAGTTCACCTGGCTTGGTTTTATTGAGCGCTTTCCTTATCACAACACTTCTTGGGCTCATCTGGCACCTAGTTTCCTGGAAAGAAATGGGGTTATTACACCCTCTTCAGCAAGAGGATTTACAGTGAAACTAAACTGGCCATAGATGTAAGATGCCAGGTGATGGCAAGAGCCTCTCCAAAGAGCCTGCAATGGGAACTTCTTGAAGTGGGGAGTTTTTCCTCTTTGCAACCTCAGTTTGTTGAGTAAGACCAGTGTTTCTCAAGCTTGGCCACTTTCAGAGGTGTGGATGTCAGCTCCCAGAATTTCCCAGCCAGTCTTGACGTCCACACCTCTGAAAGTGGCCAAGCTTAAGAAACACTGATTTGGACGTAGGAACTCTGTCTAAACAATATTGAGGCCTCCAGATGACTATGCTATCTGGGGAGCTGATGTTCAGCAACATCTGAATGGCCTAGGTTGGCTGTTAGCATCATACATAGACCCTTTTGCTTAAATCCAGAGTAGAACACCACATACACTTTTCAATCTGAAGCAGATAAAGCACATACAAAATGAACAAGTTTCATACCATTTTTTTCTTGTTTCTCTCATCCTTGTCCCCATCCCTCATTGTTCTGTTGTTCTAAATTCAATTTTTTCCTCCCTCTCTTTGTTCAAGTTATTGACCTTATCCTTTTAATCTTCCTTCCAAACTCCAGTCAAGTTTTCTGTGCATGGTGATGCTGTTCTACTTGTCCATATTATCTTCATCCACACTTTTACTTTCCCTCCCATTCTCTTCTCATTTTTAGATTGGGGTAGGAACCTGTTATTTTTGTTTTGTTTATTTTGTGTGTGTGTGTGTGTTGTTTTCTTTAGTTAAACGTTTTTTTAACATTTTGTAAAATGCCCAGTCACTGGAAGTCAGGCAGTATACAAATTCAATAAATAAATAAATAAATAAATTCAATAAATAAATAAATATTTATTTGTCAGATAATAAATAAGTAAATAAATATTTGTCTGCTTTGCTCCCTGTGCCATCATAGTCATCAATTTTTGATTGATTGTTTGATTATGTGCCATCAAGTCAGTGTCGACTCTTAGTGACCATATAGACTTTGTCCAAAATGACCTATCCTCAACCTCAGCTTTTAGGTTTCTCAGTGGGGCATTCACTGCTGTCATTATTGAGACCATCCACCTTGATGCCAGTCACCCTCTTCTCTTTTCTTCCACCTTTCCCACCATTACAGTGTTCTTCAGAAATATAAATCTAAGAACGTATCAGTGGTTTATTTTAATATTGCCTCAGTGTTTACGATTCTACAGTCAATGGGCAGATCTCTTCTACTTTGATGGTACAATCATCCACCTCTCATTCTAGTACAGTAGTGATATTGGGGGTGGGGGTAGGGGGTGAGGATCAGCTTTTGCTGCTGCCTAATACTTCTCTGCCACTCTCATCTCTGGCTCTTACAGATACAAGCAGCCTCCAGATCTTGGCCTGACTGCAGCGGTGCAGTTAGGACATGTTATACTCCATGGTCTTATGCAGATTCCCTCTCTTGAGAGGATCATTTGTATGACTTCACCTAATTTGCAACGTGGTCAGCTAGAGCTGTTGCATTTTGGATCTCTGCTGTTCATTTCTGCTGAGTGAAACCATGGGCCTTTATCCCAAAGCCCTCTTCCAAATCTGTCACCACTGGGTTGGCAATGTTGCACACAGCAGTCTTCTAAAATGCTGGGTAAGGCAGAAAGCCATCTTCATAAAAAATATCTCCACATTCTCATATAGTATCAGTAGCTTTTACAGCCCCTAACTTAAATAGTTCTATCTCTTAAGTACCTGACAACCATTCATTCAGAAGGAAGATTCAGCCATTTTGTCCTAGGCAATTCCTTTTATAAATTTATTCTACTGCCCACACCATTGGAATAAGGAACTGGCCTTCATTGCTCCAGCAATTGGAAGGATTGAAAGTGGAATTTTGCAAAAGAGCTGACAAAGGAACAAAATTAAATTGCAGGTGCTAGTGCAATGTTGATATTAAGAACATTAGAATAAATAATTGGGAAAGCCAGGTTTGAGTACTTTCTCAGACATAAAGCTAAGCCAGTGACTCTGCACCAGTTGCTCTTTCTCAGCTTATCTATTGTATGGATAAAAATGGGATGCTGGTGTTGTTGTTTATGCAAGTTCTAATTTATACATCCAAACAAATTCACATGTGTGCATATCCCAAAGCAAATATCAGATTAAAGGAATATTTCATAGAGATGTTCTGAACACATAAAACTACATTTCAACAGCATGGAGGAAAAGCTGTGCCAAGAACAGTTGCTAAGAGTCAACATGGTGTGCTTTATTTTGCCACAAATCTTTTACAGAAAAGAATATTTAATTCTGGGGACTCTGGCATGCTGCTTGCAGGCACACCGATTTCCATAAAGGCCTCCTCAAATGCCTCCCAAACCATAACACTGTCTTTGTTCTGCTCCCCAACTTCCTATACCCCTGTTCAAGACATGAGGAACAAGTGATTTCAGCCTTGAAATCATAGGAGCTCTTCTGTACTTTTGCAGTCTGAGGTTAATGCCTGAGCTAAAAGAACATAGATATTGCAATCTAAGTACTATATTGTGCATCATAGGAGAGATAGATGAGAAAGAGAGATAAAGATGATAGAACTTGGTGTAGTGGTTAAGGCACAGGCTAGAAACGGGGAGGCCATAAGTTCCAGTCCCACCTTAGGCACAAAGCCAGCTGGGTGACCTTGGGCCTGTCACTCTCTCTCTCAGCCCTAGGAGTCAGGCAAGGGCAAGCCACTTCTGAAATCTTGCCAAGAAAACTGCAGGGACTTGTCCAGGCAGTCACCAGGAGTCAAAGGCACATACACACACCCCAAAAAAGCACTATAGAGATATCTGACTAAAATATTGTTATAGGAGAACAATATATAATATATAGTATTATTAAAGCGACCAATATTTGGTTAGAAGAGAAGCGGCCCTTTTCTTAATATTGCTTGTGCAATTTCCAGTTCTGGCTGTTTCTGGGGCGGGATCTCTTAATTTCCCAAGAGACTGGTGTGGCTGTTCAAAGCCAGAGGGAAAGTTCTTATAGCACAGAGTCCTGATGCTGTCAGAAGAGCTAACTGAGGCCTGTTACAGCTGTTGAAAGGCTGTGAGGACCGGGAAAGCAGGAGAGTGAATGGATTACTCCATGGAAAGCCAAATCACTGGTGAAGAATTGGGTAACGTGCAACAATAACTGACAGCTTTCCTCAGATATTGTCCTCCTGTAATGGAATTGGTTTGGCTTGGCTTGGCTTAGCTTAGCATGTCGTATGAACCTAACCAATCATAGTTTGTTTAATTTATGTTTATGTTTATGTTTAATTTATATTTTAATTTTAAATTTTATATATATATATATATATATATATATATATATAATTTAAATTATAAATTAAACAAATTAGAATATTATATATATATATATATATATATATATATATATATATATAATATTTTAAATTTGTTTAATTTATGATTTAATTTCTGTTAATTTATGTTTGTTTAAAATACAGCTAAGCAAACTAGCATGATGCATGAACTCAGACAGACCCTCTTCCAAAAGGAAGATATTGAGTAATAGTACAATATTCATCAGCAGGGAATATCCAGCAAATAGTGTAGAAGAAGGGAGAACTATGCTGCATTCAGACCTTGCTCCCCAAATCCTCATACACACCGCCAGCAAAACATATTCAGATGCACAAGGACTTTCAAGTCTTCACCTGATAAGTTACCAAGATGGGAAGCTGATAATATCCTGACTTTGCCTGTGACAAATAATATAAGCTGCAAGATGGGGATATTCTACTTTTTTTTTAATCCCTTCAGTCGTGTCTGATTCTGGGAGACTGCCTGGACTGGTTCCTGCAGTTTTCTTGGCAAGGTTTTTCAGAAGTGGTTTGCCCTTGCCTGCCTCCTAGGGCTGAGAGAGAGGGACTGGCCCAAGGTCACCCAGCTGGCTTTGTGCCTAAGGTGGGACTAGAACTTACAGTCTCCCAGTTTCTAGCCTGGTGCCTTTAACTGCTACACCAAATTGTCTCTCTATTCTCCCTGCCTCCAGTCAAAAAGACATGCCCAAGTCATGTGTTATAACACTGTTTCTGATCTGTGGCCATGTACCTCTGGATCACTTCTTCTTTCCATCTCACCTTTCTACCCAATCTGCACACAACTCTAATCAAAACACAATTATTTTAGGACGGGGGAGGCAACTTAGACTTGAATTCCAATCATCTCTAATTAGCATCATCAGTGGCTACATATTGCAACAGTTGCTTAATACATCTGGTGAGTACCAATTTGCCTACCACTGCTCAAAGGATTTATCTTCCCAGATTTATTTTATTTTATTTTATTTTTATTTATTTTAGGTTTTATCCCATCATTTTATACCCAGGGCATTCGATGTGTCTTGTTATTTAATCAGCACTTTCCTCAGCAGACAATTGGCTAAGGCCCCCACTCCCCTACCACGAATACTGAAGATGTTGAGCAAACCTCTCTTCCTCTAATATGATATATGACTGCTTTCTCTGGCCAGTTGCTGGCCTCTGTGAAATTGAAACAACCTGCTTCCTGGAGAGCAGTAAAATAAGAGGGATCCACCCTGTTGCTTCATCTCTACAGGCCACAATGGACAAGGTAAATGAGATTTGTAATAGTTGTTAATATGTTTTCTACTACAGATTAAGGTTACTATGGTAACTAATCATTTTGGCCCAGTGAGGAGGTTGAATTTAATTGTCCCCTTTTCATGTGTTAATGGTTGCATTGCCTAAGGGGAAGAACTTGCCTGGACTTGTTTTAGTTTCAGTTTCCCTTCTGTGTAGGCTTGCAGATAATATGCAGCTGAGAGAAATCTCTCCTCTCAGCAAACAGCCTTTAAATATGTTCGTTTTCTGTAAATAAAATTATTTTTATAGAAATGCCTGGTGTGTGACTTTTCTGATCTCTCCTGGGCCTAATGCTTTCCTAGCACTCTGCCAACAATAGTCACTTCTGCCCAACACTTATGTCTGTCTGCACACACAAACTTGGATACTCCTGTATGTTTTTCTATCTGTTTTCTTATGATGCCACAAGGAGAAGCGTATATAACCAGATATAACAAATCAGAAGTGGATCTTCCCTTCTCCTTCTCAAGTATCCCAAAACTGGATAAATAAGGGAAGAGTGTAATAAATGCAGAGAGTGATGTCAATGGCATGGTCAGTTTCCATGTCTCTTTTTGTTTCAGTCACTACTGTGGTATGTTTTCCATTCCTTCAGTCTTGGTGACACCTGTTTCAGACTGCAAGTCCCTGAAGACCAGGGGACTGAAATTGCTCTCATATTCCTCATTCACACTCATCCTGGTAGAGAAGACCAATGGAATCATCAGTACTGACTCGATATACAGGTAGTCCTTGTTTAGCGACCACAGTTGGGATCAGCAACTTGGTTGTTGAGCGAAGTGGTTGCTAAGTGAAACCATGACTGTACTTACGATCTTCCTTCAGCTTTCATTTACTTTACAACCTGCAAAGATTGTAAATGTGAGGATTAGTCGCAAAGTTACTTTTTCATCACCATCATAACTGCAAACGGTTGCTGAGGCAGTTGCTAAACGAGGACTACTGGTACTTTCTGTGTCTGCATGTCTTATTGTCCCCTTCTTGACAGTACTGTAAGTAGGAAACCAAGGGAAGGCCAAACTGTAGATACTGAGAGAAGATGTGAGGGGGGCGAGTTTTCAAAAGTTTTGGAAGCTGTGTCACACATGAGCATTTTCCCCTTAACAACTTTACACTTCTGGTTCTTCACCGTGGGGAAGCAACTCCCACACCAAGGCTGGTGCCTGTGAAAGGGGCCTCCATCTAGTCCCGAGAGAGAGGAAACATGTGGTGTTGCAACGAACAGGGAGCTCCCTCTTCTCATTCCCTCCTCACCCCTCCCTCGCCTCTGGCTGCCACTCCATTAACTCCGCTGGGATCAGTCAATAGCAGCGGTAATTGTTCCCTGCTAAAACGCATTCCCACTGTTTAGAAAGGCTAATCCAGAAGCTGCAAAGGTCAAGTGCTGACATTTCCCAGTGCAGTTCCTAATGCAGAGACAGAGCCACTGGAGTGGGGGGCGGGAGCCCCAAAGGAATCAGCTCCACAGATGGGTGTCATATGCATGCAGGAAATACTTTCCACCCCCCACCCCCCACCCCCCAGTTCTGGGGGCAGCAGCCTGCTTCTCACAGGCTCTGGCAAAAAGCTCTTGACATTCTAGGAGGATTGAGCTGTGTTTAGTACTTAGAAATTTGGGCCCTCTGCCCTCTTCACACTCTGCTACTGAAGAGATGATGGAGGAGGAGGAGGAGGAGGAGGAGGAAAAGGGCCAGAGGATAAGCTTGATTCTCTGAGACTGTTTCTCAACCTTAGCAACTTTAAGACATGTGGACTTCAACTCCCAGAATTCCCCAGCCAGCATGGGAGTTGAAGTCCACACCCCTTAAAGTTGCGAAGGCTGAGAAACACTGCTCTAAGATCTGCTCAGCTGTCAGCAACTGACTAGTTTGCCTTAGGAATGTTTTGTTCATCCAATACTCCTTCAAAACGTATTTCCTACCCTTGGCTCCATCACACTTTTCCATAAAGCTGGACAAATAAATGATCAGCCACACCCATAAATGCTATGGACCACTTTGATTACAAGGGTGCAAAACACCTTCCTGACAATAACTGCAAGATTGGCAGCTCCATCAGTGCCACTGAAATGCTGCTTTAAAAGAGACTACCCTTTGGTGGATTTATTTGTTTGCTTATTTAAGAAATTGATATAGCTGCCTATCTACCCAAGGAACTCTGAGTGGTGGACTGAAATCTAAACCAACTATATGATCCATTAAAAAGAAACTTGATTGAGTCCCCTAAAAATGACATTATTAGTTCATCAAACAAACCACATCCCTACCAGAGCTCTATCAACATCTATCAACAATTTAACATTATCTCAGGTGAACCACAGGTGCCACTTCAGAGAAGTAAAATTAGAAAACCTGGGAGAGCGACTCCTCAGATATTGTGCCATTAAATGGCAGATGGCTTGCTTCTAGGTAAGCATTCACAGGATTGCGCTGATGGTGTCTGTTGGTGCCAAGAGAAAAAGGCAGACACTTATTTCTCCATTCACCCTCCTCTGGCTTGTCTCAGCTTCTGCCAAGGCCCTTTGCTCTTAATGGAACAAGGAAGGGGGAGCCTGCAGAGAGGGGCTTCTGGAATTCTTTACACTCCCTTTGCAGCAGCTCTACTTTGGGTCACTTGGCTGGGAGGGAAGGAGGCTGAAGAATGGGACAGTCAGCACCGTCTTTTGAAAAAAACGTGAGACCTACTTTGTAAATACAGGTTTAGTGCTCTTTGGACATTTTTTGAACTGTTTTTATTGTTTTGGTGGGAACATGCTTTTGCCTACTCTATCCTGGTTCCATGGCCCCTCCGTAGGCTGCTTCCAGGTGCTGCTGGCCAGGAGGACAGAACTGAGCAGTTGTGGGCAAGGCTTGCTTGGCATCAATTGATTCCCCACACCTTGCCCTGTGCTACTCTTCTATGCTTGCAACCTATGAAATGGGCTATGTCTGGACACTGTTTCAGTGCTCTTTCAGAAGAGCGCTAAGTCCGTGTTCAAAAATAGCCTGACTGGCAGCTCCTGCGCATTGTCAGCTGTTAGTTCAGCAACTTGACAGGCAGCGAAACAGGCCATTCCAAGTGCCCACCTACCCTTGCCAGACTTGAGCTGCTCCATGTTGGTGGTGTTTTTCCACAGGAGGCAACACTCGGTGTGAGAAGAAGTGAAGCTGGGGAATCCACCAATCACTTCCTGTAATTGATTTCACATTTAAGCAGTAAGGATAGCGTTGGTTGCTGCCCTTATTCCTGAGGCAATATAGGACTCACAATTGGGGCAGCAAATTTATGCAGCTCAAGGACTGGTGGATTGCACTCTAACTCAGCCATCTGGCTGTTCCCTTATATTTCATGATTATATGAGGGATGATGAGAATCAATAACTCTGCTTGTTCAGGGGTGAGAAGGAAAGCAGGTAGTGCAGAATTTAACTCTGTTCGCTGCTTCTGGATGGCTTGCTATACAAAACATAAATAATACAATATATCAAAATTTGAAAAGCTTACAATGTACAATATCTTAGAACACTTTCTTCCTTATGAAGACCTTCAGCCATGAAGACTTTCGATGAGACACAGACAAGGGACCATACAGGCCTGGAATCAAATCCTCAGTCATGACACTCACTAGGTTATGTTAAGAGAGTCACTGGTTCTCAGCCTAATTTATTGCACTGAATTGTTTTGAGTATTAAATAGGAGGGGAAATGTGTAGCTCTGTACTAATTTGGAATAAAAGTAGAAATAAAGCTTCTTTTGAGTTGAACATCACTAGTGGGGACTTCATGAACACAACCATGTATTGTCCTTGGCCACAAGATGTAAGCGGCTTGCCATTTCTTCTGGGAAGTATTTTTCCGGTTTCCATCCAGACTACAGCGCTCAGATATCCTAGTGGTCTCCCATTCTGGTCTAAGTGCGTTGGGCTCTCCTTTAGCTTTTCAAAATCCCCCAGGTCAGCTTATAATGTAAGGTAATGTAGCATCTTATCTCAGGAAGAGATTTGTGTCCAACATGGCATACTTTGGGTAAAAAAATACAAATTTGTGTATTTATGGGGGGGGGTGGAGTATAATTTGATGTTGATCTGAAATCTCAGTGGATGTCTGTATTAGCTGTTGGTTTAGATGTTTATGGAATTCTATGTACTATATTTATATTTTCTATGCAAAGCAAGAGAAAAAGAGAACATATGGCTTGTTTTTAAAACAATGTTTCTCAGCCTTGGCAACCTTAAGACATGTGGACTTCAATTTCCAGAATTCCCCAGCCAGCAACACTGGCTGGAGAATTCACAGAGTCAAAGTCCAGACCTCTTAAAGTTGTCGAAGTTGAAAAACACTGTTTTAAAATTATTAACCTACAACAAGCATTCCCTTTCTGGAGTGGCATTTGCGGGGGTTGTAGACAAGGATGGCTTCTCCTTAGTATCTGTTTCCTTCTCTGTCTTTAATCCAGTATGATCTGAACATCTGGAAGTATCAACATTGCAATATGTTGCAACAAAAGCCATGGTGCCGGCTTGGGGTGGGGGACAGGGGTCCTTGGGGGCACTTTTCTTCGCCCCGTATGCACCTTGGGCCAAGCACGCTCTCTCCCTGTTGCCTGCAGCTCAGCCTGGCTGCAATGAGTCTCTGCTGCTTCAGCTGGCACGGAAAGGGAGGTGGTGGTGTCCCTTCCTTGTTTCCAGTGTGGTTCCATTTGCTCTACATTCTTCTTGACCCTTCCCACTTCTCCCTTCCAGCTGTTTGGCCAGCCCTGGCAACAGCCACGGGCCACCTCCTCTCAGCAGCTGGGAAGGCAGGCAGCTCAGACTGGGGCACCTGAAGTGAGAGCTCGTCAGATAACGAGTTTGGCAGAGCCTGGCGCAAGGCATGGGCAAACTGGTGCCGGATGAGACAGGCTGGCTGGCACGCTGCTGGGTGCTGATAACTTCGGAGCACCTCCCTCCATCTCAAGCAATCCCCCGAAGGATGCACTGCTCTGCTGGGGAGGCAACCAGAGAAGGAACCCCCGGGATCAGGTTGGCCTTTGTAGATGGCCGCGGCCTCTCCCTTTTTCCTCTGCCTCCCCACCTCTGTGAGATGCAAAGCGCTCCCCCCTCCCACCACCAGGACAATCCTGCTTCATGGTCTCCATGAGGTCATGACCTCTGCACAATTGTGGAAGGCTGACTCAGTTGCCCACCTCTCATTCCCTGGAGTGCGGCGAGGATGTCTGCCACTTCCAGTGAACCATTCAAAACCTCTGCACCCCTTCCAGCCCCATGTATGAAGCGTTGCAATAATCCTTAACTTGGGCCCCAACTGGTGCTTGCCATGCATGAACTCACCCAGGGAGCATAGCTTGTCCAGGCAAAGACTGATGCCCCCTGCCTGCTGTCATGGCAACCAGCCTCTGCCAGCATCAGGGTCAGCGCAGGCCCATTGATCAGGGGACATTCTGGTGATAATCTCTGGTAAACTATTGCTGGCGAAGATCCCCTGCAAGCCACTTCCATCAGCTTCGGGAGCAATATGCAGTCTCCTGGGAAGCCAGATCAAAGGGCTGAGTATCAAAGGAAGGGTATCCTGTGGAGGCCAGAGAGCTAGAACCCACTGCTACCACTACTGCTCCACGGAGAGACCCACTCATTTAGCTGAGGTACTCTGGGCAGGGATTCCCAGCTGCTCACAGCCAGGTCCCAAAGGGTTAACTCATCTGCATTCTGTGCCAAGCGCCAGCCAGGAATTGCACTTTTATCGGCCTGCAGTGGCGGCAGTGCTGAATTGGGCTTGGGAACTCTATTTGTGAGCAAGCGTGAGCGCCCCAATTATTCCTGGGGAGATAAATGCAGTGGCTGGTGCCTCATTAACATTCCCCAGCCTAGGCAGCTTTAGATGGGGGGTTGCTGGTGCAATGTATGTTGATAAAAGAAAGCAGCTGGGAGACACAGCATTCACTACCCTCCAAGCTATGTAAACACATGCACATACACGATATAGCCACATGGATTAAGTCATGCACATGTACCCACACCTATCGCTTAGTGAAAATGGACTCACACAGTAGCCTTTTTTGCACACGTTTAACTGGATCGCAAGGAGGGGAGTACATGGGCATCTGTGGGGTAGTCAAATGACAAAACATTCATGATGCAAATGCCATCGGATGCAGAGATGCAAGGACATAATGGTGGCATTTACATGATGACACCACTGTGTGCGTGCCATTTGGGGGCCATTGCACTTTGCTGCAGATGCCTCTGGAGGTGTCGCATGTTGTGTGAACAACCTATCCCAGACAACCAACCCAGCACTCTTGAGTACATACTGTATGCGTGTGTGAAGTCTTACCAAATCAGTAGTGTTATAAGTTTAGGCATTGCGGGCAGAAATCTAAGGGCCCCCATTTTCAAAACTGAAGTGATTGACCTATCTTCTCAAGAGTTTAGCCCCTTAGAAGCATTGCATATAAACACATGGGTGACTTCCTCCAGTTAGTGAAATGGCAGGCAGGAGTAACTTGGTTACTTGGTAAATTGGTTCTTCCAGCATGGCACCCCTCACTTTAACATCTCTCTTCTTTACTCAGGCCTGCTGCTGCTTTGCTCGATAGACAGGAGGTTCCTCTCTCCCACCCCCTTTCTGACACTGCCATTTTTCCTGCCACAAATGTCTCCATTCCACCTTCCTGTCACAGAAATAGCCAAGAGGCTGGTTTGATCAGTTGTTGCCATTAACCTCCAAATAACTTCCTGGGGGGAAGACCTGTGAGCCTCTGGCTTCTCCTCCTTCAGGTTTGTATCTTGGCCCCACCACCAATCTGGCTAAAGCCAGCCCAAGTTGGTTGTGGGTGAAAGGCCAAGGTCTAGTGCTAAGCAGAGGTAGGGACGGCTCTTCGAGGGGCAAGGGGTGCTTGCTGCAATGAGAAAAGGGTGAGGTCCACAGCGGGGGAGCAATGAAGTAGCCATTCCAGAATTCCACCTTTATTCATGGGTGCAGCAAGCTAGGAGGAATGGCCAGACTAAAGAGGCTTCTTCTTTCCTGAAAGACGCAGCACTCTGGTGGGGTACTCAGCCTGGGCTATGGGGGACAGGGGCCCCACTGCTTCCCCCTTGCCTTCTGTTCCAGTTAGTGGCAGCCCAGGCAGCCCCCAGGGGCAGGCTATTGGATTCTGCTTTGTTGAGCGGAGCCTATTGATCCAGCGGTAATTAAAATCGCTCCAAACCCCTACTCGCATTCAGCTTTCCAGAGTTTGGGGTGTGTGCAAAACACCCTCTCTCTACGGGGGGAGTGGGGGAAGAAGCTGACCCCAGGTTTCCTCGGGTCTTCTGGAGGCATGACCTAACTCTGTTCCTGCAAGCCTTCCACAACTCTTGGATCATAATTTCCAGAATGCTGGCTTTACATCCATGGGTTTTATTCAAGACAGGCGGCCTTGGGAACCCCTTCCTATCTGGAAAGTGTCAGCATGGTTGCTTATGTTCCTTGAATCCCACGGGCTAGGAGAGATGCCTTATTTCCCCTGCCCTGAACCCGGGTCTGCTTCACAAGCTATATATTCATAAACTATATAGGAAGTAGGACGGAAAACACTTATTGGTCCTTACATACATTTGCCTGCCAGCAAAGCGTATTGTGATTATTACGTCCACATCCTCTTTTTTCTCTGAGGAGCTCAGGGCTGTGAATGTTTATCTTCACAATAACCCTGTGAAGTAGATTTGAAAAGGAACAAATTGCTGTGCTCGGGGACAAGCTGGCTCCCCATTTAAGAGCTGCCGCCAATCGCACAGCCATGAGAAAGCCAACTATTTCAGGAGAATCGTGCTTCCTGCTGCTGCTGCTGCTTCTGTTGTTTCATATGAACGCTCCTGAAAATCCATCGGGAAACGTGCCCCACGTGGAGCAGCTCTGAAAGACGGCAACATGGAGCAACAGCTAAAAAAAAGAGGTGACTTTTGACAAAAGGAACAAAGATGTCATGAATTCTATTCTAAGTGTTAAGAAAGGTAAGAGTTCTCCTGGACAGGAAGGAAGCTGACAGGAGATGTCATGGATGGGGAACAGTTTGAAGAGAACCTCATCCAAAATTATCCCAAGAGCCATTCTTTTAAAATCTGAATCTGGAGTGAATCGTGGCATTCTTAAGACTTGTGAGGGAAAGCATTTTCCCAAATGGGGGAACTGAGGACAACAGAGAAGGATACAACCCAAGGGCAGGCAAGGGATCCACAACTGAGAGAGGGATCAAATGGGGGTCTCAAAGGCAAGGCATTGTGTGTGTGTGTGTGTTAGATGGGTAGGATGGAATTTCTCTTCATTGAAAGAGGAAAGGAGCCACTACGATTTATTACCTGTTTTGCAACAGGATAGATTCCCTCTCGCTGTCATGGTTGAAATTTACAGCAGGTGGTGAGACTGGTCTTCTCTAAGTCACACAGGACACACCTAGCCATCCTTCCTATTGTGGCCAAGACACACAATGCTTCTACCCACTGTCCGCCTCTCCGCCCCCCCCCCCTTTACAGTTACTCACCTTTCAGGGTAAGGGGAATTGAAGTGAGAAACATTTTGGCAGAGCAGAGCAAGGGGAATCTGAATGAAACTTGAAAGAGATGGAAGGGTCATACCTCACCACCCCCAATATATATCCATCCTGTCCTGCTGTCCCTTCATGCAACCACTTAACATGCAGAGGGATGCCTGTCCTGGAGATGCCAGCCTCACTTGGGGCAGCACGCACTGTTTCTGTGCAGCAGCCAACACAGCACTCAGCTGCAAGGACACCGTCTCCTCCAGACGCCAAGCAAGGGCATTTGTCTCATTGCCTCCCATGATAGAATGTCCCCCCAACAGGTCTGCCCCCTGCTGGGAGATCCTGGGGTTGGCCCAGCTTCCCTCCAGTTCAGCAAGTGTCCTTCACGCCACACACTGCTTTTCCAGGCCAACCTGGAGCTCGAGGTCTTTCCCTGCAGTTGGTTAGAGGATGGAAAGAGGAGAGAGAGAGAGGGAGGGAGAGGGAGAGGCCAACTCCATGAACATGGCCCCAAACTCTCACACAGAGATGGGAATTTGAGGGCTGGTTAAGGGTGGCACCTCACTGTTCCCAACAGCTGCAGGAAGCCCTCTAATGACACAGTGCCATGGCTGGAAAGGGGAGGGTTAATAGTTTGGACCCTTTTTGTATGTGTGTGGGGGTAGTTAAAGGTGGGAATGGGAACAGGGGGCATTTCAGAGCCAAATCATTCTGTCAGCCTGAACCACCCACCCACCCCTCCCCCAGCCTCAAATTGTGCCATCAAAAGTGTTGGGCATCAAGGTACATTAGGTCATCTCCTTTTCCTCCATGGTAATTAATACCAGATGACTGCTCCCACTGTGTGGTTTTGAACTCAGAATCACTTGCAGAGTCCATCTGGAGAAAGGTCCAACAGTCCTTTAGCACTCCTTAATCTTCTTGATTATACAACAGGCTAGTTAAAGTGTGTTAAGGAATAACTAATCTGTCTTGGGAATTAGAGGGTGTGCCTGAGGAAAATGTCTGCTTCTGTCCCTCTCTCTTGAATAATATGTTCTAAGAGGGCTAGTAATATGACCTAGCAAATTGTCATATAAACCAGGGACCAAGGAGAAGCAAAATAGCATGTGGGATCTGTGTGTGTGTGTGTGAGAGAGAGAGAGAGAGAGAGAGAGCTCACACACAACAGAAGCAGGCTGGTTGTGTTATGCTATTGTGTAAGTAAAATTCAATACTCAACAGAAAATCTAATGTTTAGCAAATTGGCAACTAAACATCTTAGTATGGTGATACTGCCCTCCGCTGGCAAATTGTAACATTGCTAACCCGAACCCAGTTTAGAACTCATCTGGAACATAAAAGCAGAGAGAGAAAAGCAGCAAAATGAACTACTGTAGATAGGAAAGCATTTGCCTGTGAATCGAGGTGAATTTAATAGAATGGAATAGGATTCTTCTGATAAGAACAAAAGAAATTGCTGAAAACAAAGGAATGGGCAGGTATTGTAAATTGCTGGTGAAAAGCATAGATTAGCCTGGAAATTAGACATGGGGGTGGGGGTGAGAGCTGCTTCTCAGATGAATTAAACCCTTTTCGTATCACTTAAGCAGACCTTCCCCCTCCCCTCCCCTCCCCTCCCCTTTCCTTCCCTTCCCTTTCCATTTACCAGTTCCCTTCTCCTTTTCTCCATCCAGTTTTGTTCCCTCCTTTCTCTTCCCTTCGCTTTTCAGCACAGCCTTCCTTCCCTCCATCTCTACCTGGTTGTTGTTTTTTCTCCTCCTCCTCCTTCTTTGAGTGTTTTGTATGCCAGAGAGTTTGGTTGGCATATGCAGATGGGAATCAATTAATTATCTAAATGGGGTGTTTTACTTTGTAGGCAATTGGTTTTAATCAGGAGTCATTCTTTTCTCCCCTTTTTCACCTATATTCTGGCAGGAATATATACATATAGATAGAAAACTCAAAGACTGGTTTCAGCTAAAGATGGTAACTAGTTTGGTAAGGTGGGGAAGCTGACCCTTGGCACGTGAGGGAGGGAAAGTTTGATAGATTGAAAGATCAATCTTCTATCTACTCTTCCTTTGCGGGAAGTGTCTTCCAGGTAAATACTGCAAAGATAAATTGAGAGGGGTGGGTGCTGGCCCAATCATGCCACCAACAATTTTTTAAATATGGCTTTGGCAAAAAAGAGCTGGAAGAGAACTCTACCCCCATGCCAAGGACTTACTACCCAAGAATCCTTGCTAGGAGAAAGGACAGATGTGACAATCCTGGCTGCTCCCTCAACTATTTTTGGCAGCAAAAGATGCTAGTTCCGCAGTTCAAGTGGATGATGGTAAACACTTCATTCATTCACACCAGGAAAAAGAGGCAAGGCTGGAATCTCACCCTGGCTTGGCAAGGGTGGGGGGTACAGAACACTGAGCTAGATGGAACAATGTCTGGAGCAGCATAAGGCTGCATCCCATTTTGCTTTTTTATTCAACAGACCAAACATCAAGACAAAAATCCCTAAGATTCACCTTTCATCACTTTGGTGGTATTTAACAGAGTTGGAAATGGCTTCAGCTGACAAACTGACATCACAAGACAGCACTTCGAAAAATCCTATAAGGATAAATCTGTTCAAAACTGGTCATATTTATTAAGTGTATTGATGATCTTTTTCTTAGTGAATTACCTTCTTCTGTTCAATAGGGAAATAGAAATGTTGAATCAGGATTTTAAAAATAACTTGTATTTCTCCCTATGATCATATATGTGTGTATGGATACACGTGAACAGTGCACAAAACTTTGAAGGGCTAATGTATTTGCTTTTCAATAATGTGTTAGTTAACCTGGCATAACAGTCCTGGTTTTTTTTCCTGGCAGGTAAAGCGTGGGAACATGTTCAAATCTCTAGTTTCAAGATTCCTTGCCCACGCATCAGCTGATAAAAGAAAAAAGAAGCTATAGAAACCAGGTGAACCTCATATAAACTTCTCTTTCACTACACTTCTTTGTTGTAGTTCAGAAAAAGTGATAAAACTTCCTTGCTTCCTTCCTTCCTTCCTTCCTCACATTCCAGATGAGGGTACCACAAGGCCAGAATTTAAAATTTCCATATTGTGGCAGTGGGGTGAGATACCCAACAGCCTAAGTTGATTCAAACAGTTCTATTTATTTATTAAGCAGTTCTCTTCTGCATTTTTTTTGTTGAGAAAGATAAATTTGCTCCTTCTTATATATTAGAGCTCCAATGTCTTTAGCAGCTTCAGGAAATGCTGAAAGTCAAGAGTGCAGCTTTTCCTAGCAGACAGGCAGTGCTGGAAGTTTCCCATCCTTGCTAGCTCTTTCCTACAGCTCTTGGCCATAGCAAGGCAGTTCAATTATGTAGCAATAAGTCATGTTATGCCATTTGGTTCCCAGTACGGAGACAATGTCAGGAGACAGACACTGACTCAGAACTGGACTGATGGTTTCTTGCAACCTAATGTGATTTCTTGAGCTATATTTACACACACACACACACACACACATGAACGATTCTGCATTACACACAAGTGGGAATCTGAGGAAAGGAGGAAAAAATTTGTTTGCCTGCTTGATGTAATCCCCTATTCAATGCAGATTCTCCTGTCACAATCATACACTGCTGCCTCTGCTCCTATCCTAGATTCCTACAATTCCCCATCAAACCTATTCCATCTCAAATCAGCAACATTTTCCCCGAGAACTGAGTTCTTAAAAATGGTTGAATATGAAATGGGGAGGGCAAATGCCCGGACTTTTGTGTGATTGTGGCCCAATAATTCAATTTTTGGTTCATCATTCCAAAGTGTTTTGTTTCAAAATGTTTCAGGCTTACCAAGGTTTTCTTTCGCATAGACAACGACTGTTTGATGAGGTTGGAGAAAAGGTTTCCTTCTGAAAACTCCCCCATGCAGATCACTGTGATAGAAGCAGTGCTGTACTATGGACTGTGGACCACTATTCCATTGTTAGCTTTTCAGCAGCTTGTTCCTGTGATTTATGAGTTCCGTTTTTGCTGATATGACCAGTTTGGGGGCAATTCTGGCAGACATTTTTCTTAGTCTTCAATCTAATGTTCCACAGTCAGTGAAGAAATTGAAGCTGCAAAGAGGTTGGATATTTCAGCAAGACAAATACCTGAAACATACCTTCAAATCAACCATGAAGTACAAGAAAAATAAGTGCATGCAAGGGGACCTAAGAATATTTCTGAGCTAGACAAGTTCTGCAAGGAAGAGTTGGAAAAAATACAAAAATATGGCTAGAATGACTCTTGTCTAGAAACACGAATCATTTGGAAGCTATTACTTCTGCCAAAGAAAATGTTACGAAGTGGTGACTGATGAAATGTCCCAACTTCTGTACTTGCTGGTGGGTTTTTTTCTTCATGTTAAATGCACACAAATAGCCAAGTATGCATTCAAATTTACAGAAAGATATTAATGTTGTACAGTGGAAAGGTTGTGCCAGCTTCTGTTCATTTAGGGAGTCACTGAAATATACAGATTAATGAAGGATGCCTAAACTTTTGCACACAACCGTACTGCCAATGTTGTGTCTGTCTGTCTGTCTGTCTCATGCCCATTTCTGAAGCTGCCCCCTCGCCCCCACAGTGGAAAGAAGTTGGTGGAGGAAACTACAGTTGGCAACATGCATTCCCTTATTCATCTACCCTCTTTCTAGGTTTTGTTTCCACAGAAAGCAAAGACAAGGCTGCTGGTTTTATTTGAAGAATATTATTATTTATTTTATTTCACCCAGCTTCTTCAGAAATCCCAATGCTATTGGTTTTTTTCAGGATGCTGGCAAATTGCCCCATCTTGATAGACTCTGGAACGAGACATGGACTTAACTCTCCGTAAATATTCCTGGGACGAGTGCTGCTTTTCTCTTTATTAATGGATGTGGCCAATTCTATAAACGCAGTAGCTGAACTTATTCTCTCCTCCCCCCATCCGCCCCCATGTACTGTGCAGAATTTATCAACTCTGCATTTCATTATGCACTCTCCCACTGTTATAAGATCCCCATGGAACTCCTTACAATCTGCTTTAGATTTAACTATGTTGAATAATTTATCATCTGCATATTTTGCTACATCCCTGTTCAATCCCTTTTCCAAGTCATTAATGAATGTGTTAAAAAAGCGCAGGTCCCATTATAGATCTCTGAGGCTCCCTACGGTTTATCTCTCTCCGCTGTGCAAATTGACCATTTATGCCTCCCTCCTATTTCCTATAATTCAGCCACTTGCTTATCCACAAAAGGATGTATCCGCTTATGCCAGAACGACTTAACCTGATACAGGGGCCTTTGATGGGGGGCTTTACAGCCTGTTTTATGAAAAGTCTAATTATACACATCTTTGCCCCATGTATTTACTGACGATCTCTCAAGCTTTCAGCAAAGTCGTGAGCCAAGATTTCACCTTACTTCAACTCTGCACTTTCCTCACTTGCTAGATTTTGCACTTGGAATCAGTTTACATAGGTTTATAAAAACAGTCGCCACCCCCCCTCCCCAGGTTTGGCCTACGGAGGTAAGGTTATCAGGAGTACCCAGGGAGTCTGTTGGGCACAGCAAACCATCTGCCACATGGTCAGCGCTCAGAGCAGGGAAATACTTGCCCACCCCAGCCCAACCCCTGGCATTTTAATTCCTTCCCACCCTAAGCCATAGCAGTGTGTTAAGTACTTTATAATCTCCCCCCACCTAATCTCACAGTCCAGCACAGAGACGGTCCCCATCCCATTTTACAAAAGCCTGCATTTTAGGGAAGATAAAGTTCACAATTCCATTAGCAGGGCAGAAGCGGAAAAGGATTAAAGCAGACCAGCTGTCGAATCCAGCAGGGGTGGGCATCTTTAGGTGGCAGGAAAGAGGCCAAATGGGTTTGGGGAAGGCCCGAGGCCAAACTCCACAACCAAGGACCCAAAGGCTCAGTCTGGGCAACAGGTGCAAGTGGGTCAACAGCTACGTTAGTCATTTCTGCCAAAATGCCTCCTCCTCCGTAGCGCCTGCCCTCTGGAACATCCTCCAGAAATTAGGATGTCTCTGACCCTGTTGGCCTTTCGTAAGGCTATAAAGACCTGGCTTTGTGCCCGGGCCTGGGGCCTCGAGCGTGTGGATGGTCCCATCTCTTGGCTATGTTAATATCCATGCATTGCTCACTTGGCAGCCATGTATATTTATTTTGTATTTATTTTGTATTTTAACTGTTTTAATTATAATTGTTTTAATTGTTTTATGGTATTGTTGTAAGCCGCCCAGAGTCACTTGCTGAGATGGGCGGCTATAGAGATCAAATCAAATCATATCAATCAATGGGGATGTAGTTTCAAATTCAAGGCCTAAAGCAAGATACCCATTTCATCCTTTGTTAGATGTTCAGGAACTCAGGGTGACCTACAGAGCACCCCCTCCTTCCTTTTCTCTCACCAACCACTGCCCTCCATAACAACTACACTGCAAGGTAGGTTAGGCTGAGTCTGTGTGACTGATCCAAACTCACCCACCAATTTCCATGGCTGTAGGTGGAACCTGAAGCCGGCTTTCCCTGAGGCCTTTCCAGCACCTTCACCACCGCACCACACTAGCCAAATTCAGGTATTCAGTTTGTTCCTTCTTATACATTTAAGTATTATACCCAGTGACCTGTGAACAATTCTGACGATCAGATTAAATGTGGATAAGATAGAGATTGCGTATTATGTTCATGATGGTTATTGGCGAAAAAGGAATCTTTTAGAAATTAGTTCTGAGAAATGTTTTGAGGGCCACAATCCATTTTGATGAGGCCAAAGTTAAAGCAGCTAAGTGTGTGGGTGTTGTGTGTATGAATGTATCCTGAAAAAATCAAGAGCATCATTTGCATACACATGTTCTCTGCATGTCTACTTAGAAGTAAGCCAGGGCAGCAAAAAATCTCTGCAAACATTTTTACAGTTCTTACTAGTTTCAGCATGGCTTCCAGGGAAGTATGTTGTTTAACATTTTAACATTTTCTAAATATTTATAGAAAGTTTAAAAAAAAAAACTCAACAAATTACAAGCCGCAGGACTTTGCATCATTCCCTCCCCAATTTTTCCAAACCGTACAAAACCATCTATGAAGCTCCCTTTTTCTTGGAGAAAGTTTGGAGCAATTGCTACTCGCATGACACAATCTATTTAGAGGTGAGTCCAATTGAGTTGAATTATCATCACATCAGAGAGTAGTAGGACTTCTGCTTTCTTAAACAGAATTAAACGCGAGCAGAATCAGACAATGCTGATTATATTTACATCTCCTGCTGCAGCTCCTGAAAGAATAAGAACATCCTTCACTGCCATCTCCCCTTCTAACAACTGGCTTACAATAAAACAAATCATCATCAGGAAAAACACATTTGTAACGTATGACTAATGCTGCAAGCACCAAATCCTTTCCAAGGATTGTTAGGCTCATTCACAAATTTCCCTATTCTGTTTCTAGCCATCACTTAAGCTCTGAGGTCTTAGGGGCAAATAGAAAGCAAACAGGAGCCTCCTTCAAGTTAAGCCCAACTCCATCACGTGGTCTGGACAGCAGTACAGAAACTGCATTCCTTATGGGATGGTTTTTGACTTCTCAGTCTAGGCTTCCCAGGCACCTTCACATCCAAATACTAACCAGACTGGAACTTGCTTAGCTTCAGAGACCAAATGAGATCAGATCAGGTCGGTATTGCTGGCCGCCAAGATAGTTAGCTCTAACCTGCAGGATGGGGGGAGCGGGGGGGCAGGCAATGAAAGGTTACAGGAAGCAGTTAGCTGAAGTTGCTAATTTACCATTATCAGCTTGCCTTTGCCATTAACTAGCTGCAAAAAGATCATGCTTCCAGTAGCAGGAGAAAGATAAATCCTCTCTTGATAAATGGGTATCCGATGAACATTCCCAGGAGCTCCCTAGTGGGACTCAAAAGAAAAACCAGCAGAGATGGATCAGCACAAACCTGTTCAAAGGACGTGTATTGATTTAGCTGTTTGGGACCCAGGAGTCTATAGAAGCGAGACTTTGCGACGAAACATCACTTTGAAAAATGCCACCTTAGAACATTTGGGATGGTGGTAGGCGTTGATTAGCCTATCACAGGGACTTGAAAAGCCAGTCAGCATTTGGTTACATTTAACACAGAAGAGCCCTGGAGGGTACCGTGTTAAACTAACCTCCCCCATCAACCACAACACTGAACATGGCGAGGGTTAACCCAGGATGACCATTCATTCATTCATCTTCTCTTCTCACTGCTAGCACAGAGATGAGAGCATAGAGAAGCCTTGCAAAAACAGGGCTTTTCTAGGCACGTTTGTTTCCACTCCCCTGCCCAGAACATGGGTAACAGGGTGGGGAGGGAAGAAAGATAAACTGCTCCCAACCCAGGCCACTATATTTTTCAAATAGTTAAAAAAAATCAAATAATTAAAAGAAGAGGACAGCTAGGTGCATTGCCTTTGCAACCTCAGGTCTTTCATGGTAAGGCACGTGATGGGTAAGGACTTCTTTCTCCAGAGAACTGAATGAGAGAGTTGGGCTCCAGTTGAATCTAACTGCAGTGTGGAAACTTTGTGTGTTGGGAGTCCTTATCTGCTTCCTTTCCCAAAAGGCTCTGTATGGTAGCAGCTCTTGTTCCAGGCCTTATGGGAAGCTATTCCATTCACTGAGATGGAGCTAACATACCCAAACACTTTCCACAATATACATTTGTTATTGGTGATTTCTTGCCAACACTTTCTCATTCGTTTCAAAGTTTCAACTTGGCTTGCATTGTACTAGAACTTGGAAACAAATCAGTTCCTCCTCATCATAAAGGACCAGAGGCAGGTATGGGGCCATTGTCTGACAAATTCCTTAGTGCACAAGTTTAGAATGCTGGGCCAGATGGAAAAGGGGCACTACATGGAGGGGAAGGGGGAATTAACGTGAGCTGCAGTACTTGATCTGAAGTTGCAGTTGCCCCCGTTCTGTTTCATAGGTGGCACCAGGAATGGAGCTCTTGGGGTGGATGGGATTCAACTGGATGATGATGAAGGCATCTGACAGCCACGGAAGTCTGCAGAGATGTCTCCAGTCCTCTCGGGACTGAGAGAAAGCTACACACCTTTCCCTGTCAAGGGCCCATAGTGAGAAAGCCCCAAGGTTCAGACAGGCTTCTTCCTTAGGGAGGTTCTCTGGCAGTCAAGTTAGGGCGCCATTTCAATTCCTTCCAGCCTAAGAAAGAGGCTCATATTCCCATTCCCTGGAAAGGTCCAGAAGGATGTTGCAGCTGATACCAAAGCCATAGATCTTGGCCTACCAGAGCAAAGACTGAACAAGGCCTGAGAATAAGTCTGATGAAGTCACAAGCTACATTATTATGAGGTTCTTGAACTTTCTGTCTGGAAGTCACCAGAGGTGAGTTCAGTTCACGGTCCATTAAAGAATGATCTGATTCTTGAAGCTGCGACTGAGTTCCTTGTGGGGAAGCACAATTGAGTTCAGGATGACTACTTCAGCAGGAATGGTCACGTTGCAGCCTGTTTTGGTGTGGGGGGGGGTTCAAAAAAGAGATCAGCTCAGAAAGCAGGGTGGGGAGCAGGTATAATCCCACAAGGGACTCCTACTTAGAAAGGCAGGAAGGTCCCAACTGTTTATTGGGGAAGGGGGAAGCTTACCTAGAATAGTGATAGATGGAGTGAGGCGGCCATCTCGAAAGAGTGTCTCGCTGTCAATCTTTGCATAGGGATCATTTGGATTGGGGTCACTGGGGGTACCCTCTACACGAGCCCAGCGTCCAATTGTGCTGTCCCAGCCGACAATGCTGTTGAGCACACAGGTATGGTCCTATGGAAAAGAGAGTGGGGCATCCCATGGGGAGTCAGCCACACAGTGCCTAGGGCTGCCAAAGCTGCAGCTCTCCCACCAATCAGGAGCACCACAGCCACCCCCAACTTCTCTCCTTTTTTAAAGAACTGCAGATGGCTGAAGCCTCCCAGGAAGGGCTATGTCATGAGATTTCAGTGATCTTGTAGAAGAAAGAACATTAAAATTTGGCACCTTCCTAACATTTGGGGCATTTTAAAATGATATTGTAATATAATCCAGAGGGACCAGGGATGATTTCATCAACTTTCAGACTTCATCCACAACCCAAGACCATTATGAAGACAACCAGGACAGCAGCCTTACATAAGACATGAAGGCAAATCTCAGTCTTTGCTACAGTGAGCTGCCTCTAAATTGAGTGTCCTCCCATTATCATGGACTTCACGTCCCATTACCTTTGACCAAGCTATAAGGGATGATAGGAATTACAATCAACACTTTAAAGGGCCCCCTGTTGGGGAAAGGTGCCCTACGGTACTGAACCACAGGCTTGTGCCAAACAGCATTACACCAGACACAGGTGCTGTAGAGCTTATCCTTGGTTACTTAAGGAGCAGCGCAGGGGACAACTCTCGAACAATTCATTCCATGCAGTTAAAAGGAAACAGGCAAAATGGGCAGAAGCCACAGGGGAAGGAGGAGGAGGAAGACCCGGTTCATTCACACATCTGCAGTCATCATGAAGCTGGGAAGCAATTCAGCCTTCATCAATGGCCCCTACACCCCTGTGCAAAAGAGATTCCTGCCTCAAACAGTTGACAGAAGCAGACATTTTAAGGGCTTCAGTCCACTTCCTAAGATCATGCATCTGATGCAGAGGGCTGTAACCCACAGAACCTGGGCCATAATACATCCCTTAGCTTTGAAGAGGACCAACAAAACTCTCTTTGTTCATTCAGTACCCTCAGCAAACATTTACAGTGCAGTAGCACCACCTGCTGGCCACAAGAAAAAGATGAAAAGCAAATACCATACATACTGACCTGTTAGGAAAACTGCTAGAGATAGTGCTAACCCCAACGCAGCATCCCCATGTAATACAAGGCAAGGGCTTACTATATTAATATACCATCTTTTCTCTGAGTTTTCAGGGTACTGTAGGTTGTGAGACTCTCTTCATTTTATTCTAGAGCAACAACCCTAGGTTGGACCACGAAATAGGAACTGACCTAAAGTCACCCAGCAGGTTCCATGGCTGAATAAGATTTGAACCAGGGTCTCGATGATCCCAGGCCATACTTTCAATGCTACACTATAGTGGTTCTATGTAAGGACCTGTCCAATTGTGGCTGGATTCCCCTAATTCCAGCTGACATTGCCTATGGCTGGGAATGGCAAGAGTTATTCCCAACCATAGGCAATGGCTAGGAGTAACTCCAAAACAAGTAGTCCTCGCTTACCGGCGTTAATTGGGACTGGGAACTTCATCGTAAGGCATGACATCACGTGACCACACTGACCCATGACAGCAGTTTCATTAGGTGACTCCTGTGCTGTCACAGCATCCCACAGTCACAGGATTGCCATTTGTGACCTCCTGCCAGCTTCTCCATTGACTTCGCTTGTCGGAAGCCAGCAGTGAAGGTTGCAAATGGTGATCACGTGACTATGGGGTGCTGCAATATCATAACTGTGAGCCAGTTGCCAAGCACCCAGACCACAATCACGTGACTGTGGGAACGCTGTGATGGCCGCAACTACGAGGACCATCGTAAGTACCCCCCCTTCGGTGCTGTCCTAATTTCAAATGGTCGCTGAACGAGTGGCTGTTAAACGAGAACCACCTGTACTATCTGACATGTAATAGTCTGGGCAAAGCTGTGATGGGGCCTTTTGCTTTTGATCAAGAGTCTGATGCAATGCCTCTTCCATGCTGCTGTGCTTAGGAGGCATTTTTGTTGGAGCAGTGGCCTCCCTCAATGCCTTCAGTTGGAAGCATCAAGGCAGAGTCTCAAAGGGGAATGCTCCAGCACTTGTAACACCATTTCACCCAGCCCCTAGCATACAAGAAGTGGAGGATGTTGGAGTATCTTTCTCCCATTCCTTAAACAGGACGTGTGCAGTGGAAATGACAGTAAGGAATGAAGTTACATTGCTGCAGAGAAGACAAGAGCCTTGTTTAATAACAGAGATGTCTTTCTTTTGTATTACGTTTCTTAAGTGATCCAGTATCTGAAGACCGCACAGAAGGACACTCAGCTTCTAAGACAAGAAAACACACTAATAAAATTGTTTTTAAGTATCAATAGGACAAGCGTTCTATAATTCTCAGACACATGGCTATAGATTAAGAAAGAATTAGACTGGGGGGTACGGACTTAATGTTCCATGGATGAAATGCCATTATTTGATTCGCAGGAAGTTTATGGGATCCCGAGTAACAAAGATATAAAACAATTGCATATTTACGATACTAAAAATGCAGGTCACGCAATCATGGCCCACTGGAATTGTCGGAAACACCCACCTGGAGAGACGCTCCATGCAGAATAATGGATTCCCGCACTCGCACTCCTGCACCGATGGTCACCCCTTTCCCAATGGAGACATTGGGGCCCAGCTGCAGAGAATAGCCAGGGGAGGGGGATCTGTGTCAGTGAACTGGCAGGTGAATGTCCCTCCTCAGCCCCCTGCTCTCCTTTGTCCTCAGGAGCAAAGACACAGGCCAGACAGAACAGGCTCTGAAACCCAGTCCTGTCCCACACATGCTAAAGCAAGGGATGAGGAGGGGGGTTCTTTTTAAGAAACCTCTACAAGTGTCAGCTGAGGCTTTTTTCCCCCTTTTAAACCCTCTGTCTGTGCCTGGGTAGAATTTTTAAAATCCTACCTATTATTGGGCGGGATGAAAGGGAGGGTAAAGGAAAGACCAGGCATCCCTCCCTGTCAGCCCTTCAAGGTAGTCCAGACAGGAAACCAAAACCCTGAGCACTTACACCACCTTTATTGTGAGGTTACAGAAACAAAATTGTGCAAGTCCAAAAGCACTTCTCCCCTCCCTCACCTTGACTTCCTAAGGAACTGCGGGGGGGGGGAGGAGGGACCCTTCTGAGATGCTCCCATGTCCCTTTTCCATCTGTGGGCTGAGGTATCTCATCTGACCTTGTCTAGGCCGCGGCTCCTCCTCCCGTCTCTCAAGGTCATCCTCACAGCCCATTACACCCCCCAATCCCCTCAAAGCCTCCTTCCCTTTGTACTTCAATTAAGCTTGGGGGGAAAAAAACCTCATCTGTTTACGTGCGTGCAAGCACACATGTGTAAATAACCTATTTGTGTGCAAGAGAGATGGCAGGCCTATCCTATACCCCTGACTCTGGCCTTATTCATTATCGGCATGAAGCCCGCCAATGCTGTGGCCCTGGGGACAAAAGGCTTTCCTCATCCTGTTGTGGGAAGCAACGGAAACCGCCCAACCCCACGGACTTACCACAGCACTGGCATCCACTGAGGCTGTTGGATGAATATAGACATTCCCTGTGTGGAAAATCAGCAGCAATTACTTCAGCTCTCCTCTGTCCTCAACAAGTCCTTTCCATTCTTCTGAAGGCTTTGCTAGAGGAGGTCCATTTCTTTCCAATATGGGCTTCCAGCTCTAGTGCTGAGTATCTCACGATCCCCAGACACATCCAACTCAACATCGCCTTCTGAACGCCTTTCCCCATGCAGGGGTCAGCTGCTACGATTACAACCTCACTGCTGAAACTTGTGACAAAGGAAGGAAGGTTCGCTCCAGAATTCTGGAGATTCTGGAACCAAGCATATAGGGAAAACAATTCCCCAACCTGGGCAAAACTGCTTTCAAAAACATCTCATCAAAAATGATTCAAAGAACAACAACATAGTATTAATAAATAAACCTGGTTTGACTCCCAGGGGCTGAAGAAAATACACTATACATTTTGGAGCCTTAGGACAGATATTATGGCCTAGGAAACTCATCTGCTATTATTCCTGGTCATTGACCACATAAATATTATTGATTGATCTGCTATTAAGATCTCTCCGGCAAGGTATCTATAGGACTGTTGGAGCTGGATGAGATGACTACTTTACCCGCCGGGACGCATAAAGTGTGCCTTATTCCTGCCAACAGAATGTACGGGTGTTTTTGCCTCACGGTGTGGGGAAGGAGAAGCAGATACCTCGGATGCTGGGCCCACCAGGTTGGTTCTGGGCAAGTCTCTCTGGGTGACACTGGCTGTAGCAGCTCAGATAGAGACGATTGGCATAGATGGCAGAGCTGGCAAAGAGAATGTGGGAGGTATTATATTTGGCCCCAACCCTTAAGCACAGCGCTTATCCCACATTGCCAGCCTCTTGGAGACAAAGCAAGAAATCAAATGGCTCTCTCACCAGCACACGCACACACGCACACACAATTAGTAGAAGATGACATTCTACCTTGCACAGTATCCACATTTAAACCCAAAAATTCATATTCTCTTTCTTTTATGCTGGGGTCCTGCCATCTATCTGACAGAAGTCATAGGCCTGAGCCTGATGGACGCCAAACTACAAAACAACCAAGACTTTGGTTATAGTGATGCACATCTTAATTCATTTGGATGCTCTTCCTTTTTCAGACAAGACTTGGAGAAACAGGAAGAAGCAGGGCAGAGATTTACAGGGGCGTCAGCCTATGAAACAAAAGGCAAGGAGAGGAAGTGAGCAGTAAAGCTCACAGACTCCTGAAAGGCTCTGTGAGCCTTACTGCTCACTTCCTCTCATCTGCTCTAACTTATTTATTTATTTAACAAATTTATAAGGCCGCCCAACTCACACATGGTGACTCCCAACATCTTACAGAGTTAAAAACCATAAAATCACAATATACACCCCACGGTGGCAGAAAACACATTCAAATTAGCCACTTGATTGGCTCCGAAGCAATCTGGGGTCCCCAGGCCTGATGACAAAACCACGTCTTCAGGGCCTTCTGGAAAAGGAGCAAGGAGGGAGCCACCATGGAGAAGGCCCTTTTCCTTGGCCTCACTAGATATACTTCCCTAACTGAAGGGACCCGCAACATACCCTGCCGCCCTGCTCTGGTGGGCTAGGTAGATGTGACTAGGGAAAGGTGGTCCTGCAAATAACCTGGCCCCAAGCCGTGAAGGGCTTTAAAGGTGATAACCAGCACCTCAAATTGGACCTGGAAGCAAATCAGCAATTAATGCAGTTCCCTCAAAAGAAGTGACACATGCACAAATCTAGGCTTGTGCAAAACTATGTGGGCTGCTGCATTTCGAACCAACTGAAACTTCTGGATACTCTTCAAGGGGAGCCCCATAACTTGCCTCTTTGCTACTTCAAACAATTTTAACAGTTTCTCTTAACACTGCAATGTACATTTGTCATGGCACATGCTGAAGTCTCTCCCTCACTTGCATCATCTGCATACCTGCTCAAGGAAGAAAATAGCCAAGTTTTATAAAACACAAAAGTGTACAGGACAGCAGAGTCAACCCTTGGCACACTCACAGATGCACTCAACTCCAAACTGCAACCATTGCCTGTCCATCCCATGTGCCACTGAGCGTGAGTCTGCAACCACTGCCCACCTATGCGTGGTCCTTGAGCCGCTGGGTGTCAGGCAGAGCTGCTTCCCCTTCCCTTTCCCTTACCCAGCAGATTTGATCTGGCTCCAGAACCCTTCTGTTTTGTAGGCAAAGAGGCGTCCCTGCCCAGCCAGGGCCGTAAAGATGTCTTGCTCCAGTCTGATAGCTTCAGCCCGCTGCCAACCGTTTGTGTTCTCCTCTCTGTGGGAACGAGACCAAGACAAGATGATACAAGCACATTGCTTTCTAGAAAGAGGGCACGTGCCCAACCAGAAAAGAAACCTCTCAAACCAGAGAGAGAGTGAATATGGGAGCAGCAATTCAGAAACAGAAAAACTAGATCTCTACCTAAGTGCCTAAACTCTAGAGCAGAAGAGCATCACTGACTCCTGAAAAGGGCACATGCAGGGTGAAGGGAGAGATGGACACTTACCCAAGGCATGAACCCCTGCATGAGGGCAGAGGATGGCAGGAGGAGGAGATGGAGAGAAAGAGAGAGAGAGAAAGATGGTAGATGAGTGACCTGCCACTGCCCAGAGCAGGAAAGACACAGAAACACGGCTGGGAAAGTCACTCACAAGAGCAGCTCCTGTTGGTTACGTTGGAAGACTTCCCCAATGTGATGGAAGATGGCTGGGGTAAACAAGTAAATGCCACAGTTGATGAGCTCACTCACAAAAGTGCTGGGCTTCTCCACATAGTGTAAGACCTAGAGAAGAAAAGGGGGCATAGGCAGGAGCGACAAGAGCCTTGTCAATGGTGCATCTGAGGAAGATTCCTGAGGGGAAACCTGAGATCTAAGATGCAGAAGGCAGGACTCCCAGAAGGGCCTGCTCCAATCGGCTCTCCGGCAGGGCCTGCCTTCTTCCCAGGCCTCCCTTCCACCTGGCTTCATACCTTCATACCTCGTGTGTGTCGGCCTTTGCCACGATGCAGCCATAGTTCAGAGACTGCTTCCTATTGGCCTGCAGAAAACAAGATTGACATGGAGGCATTGAGGGGGCAGAAACGTTGAAGCTTCCAGGAGGCTTTAAAAGGAAATCTTAAGAAGGGCCTAGGTGCTGCCTGGTGCCCAGGACTCCCCAGTGGACTGGCCCTCTGTCTTCCAGCCACCCTCTCAGGACTGATCCAGCTTGGAAAGGCAGGACTGTCTCCTACCGTGGTGCCCAGCATGAGGAAGCTGTCGGAACTGCCATGCTGACGATGGAAGGCAAGCATCTCCTCAAGGGGGAATTCAGAGCAGACATCGGCATTGAGCACGAAGAAGGCTGCAGGGTTCCCTGAAAGGATCTGATCACGGAAGTGGTAGATCCCACCACCTGTGCCAAGCGCTGCGTATTCCTGCAGATACCTACAGAAATGAGATATTCACCTTACCAGATGCCTGTGGGAGTCCCCTACTTCCAAATAGGGGAAGCTTATAGACTGATTACATTTTATTTCAGGATGAACTTTCAAGGACTACAACTATTTCATGCAACATGAGGCACAGTCCTCAGTCTTTAGGGATAATTACACATGGATACATTCAGAGGAATGTAAAACTTGGAATTAACTGGAACTTGGAATTAATTAATTAATTGATTGATTGATTGATTGATTATTAGTATTAACTTGTAGAGAGCCAGTTTGGTCTAGTGGTTATGGCACCAGACTAGAAACCTGGAGACTGGGTTCCAGTCCCGCCTTAGGTATGAAGCCACCTGGATGACCTTGGGCCAGTCACTCTCTCTCAGCCCTAGGAATCAGGCAAGGGCAAACCACTTTGGAAAAACCTTGCCAAGAAAACTGCAGGGACTAGTCCAGGCAGTCTCCGAGAACTGGACACGACTGAACTGATTAAAAAAAAATCAGAGGAATGTAAAACCTGGAATTAACTGGCAAAACAGAATTCAGCTCCTGGGAGTGACAGATCTGGCCTAGCATATCTGGAAGGTCCTAAAGAGAGGAAAGGCTGAATTACAGCTCAAAAGTTTTCAAAAAAAAATGTACAAGATGATAATGATGTTGCTGTGCTGGCCAACACAACTGGGCATTATTTAAAAGGCCAGGCTATGCAGAACCAGTACCTGAGTGACAGATATCAGGGCTGGATCCCTCTTACATTTTCCTTCACTGTATCCACTGGCCACCCACCTGATAGGGATCTTGAACTCTTGCTGGGCAGACACCAGGAAGTGGCTGAGTGCCTCATTAGGCTGATAGAAGCCAATCAGGAGAATCTCCTTCATGTGGGGCACCTGTTAGAAATGGCAGGAAAAGCATCAGGCTTAGCTGACTTCTCTCTCTTGCTTGCTTCATTATCTGACTATGATTAAGATGAGGCAGCACACTGACACATGCTGCCCTCCCCTTCCAATCTTAATCTGAATAACCCCCTTACCTTAGTGCATGCCTCAATGTGATGCTGTACCATGGGCACCCCTGCCACTGGGAATAAGGGCTTGGGCACTTCAAAGGACAAGGGTCGGAAGCGGGTCCCTGAAAGAGGAAGACAATTTCAGAATCAAGAGCCAACCATCCCCAGAATTTGCCCCTCCTGTTTCTGGCAATATTCTGCCAGGAACAGAGAACAGAAAGTGAGGCACATCACTCTAAGTTCCCAAAGGGCCACAGTTAACTCAGATAAAGGCTTGTGTAGTGGTAAAAGTGAAGCTGTAGGCAAATGCAACCAGAACTTCTTTCACTTGTGAGAATAGGGGTGTCTGTGGGGGTGAGAAGAAAGTAAGTGCAGCTATGCAGTAGAAGCCCCATCCCGTTTTTACATGTGACATAAACGCAATGCATGTAACAAAGGGGCAAGGCTTTCATCACATGGCCCCCGCTGCCATCTCCCCTTACTATTTTCCCTTCCTCCTGCTTTCCATTTTTTATTTCCAATGTTTCATTTTAAATCTATTTTACATATTTTTTAAAAAGCAGCCTCAGTAATCAAGGATAAATTGCATGGAGACATCCTAGCAGTCCTCTGACACTTCATTCTTTTCCTCCATTTTGTTAGTATTTGATTTACCTTCCTACCTGCTTTTTTGCCCCAATTGCCTGGTCATTTTGTCTTTTGCAGTGCCCAGTTGGGGGGGGGGGGTTTAAAAAAACCTCTGAGTTGAGGGAAGTGCTTCTGCAGTAATCCATGAATGAAAACAATCCTTAACCCCACAGCTCTGCAGATCAGATTCTGAAGTTTTATTTTTATTTATTTTTATTTTCTATTCCGCCTTTATTATTTTTATAAATAACTCAAGGCGGCGAACATACTACTTGTTTCCTGAATTTATGCTGCCTGCTGTGACTTTGGCTCTGCTGAAAGCAGCTGCCCTTTCCAGGCTCAGCAGCATGGGTCCATGACCTCCATACCCACGTGATCGGCAGCAGCCCTCCAGTTGCTGGCAAAGCCCATTAACAAACTGGCAAAGTCATGCCAATTCCACTTTGCCCCTGCACCATCTAAAGTGCAAGGCCAGATATCCCCATGGGCACTCCCCTGGGCTATCAGACTTTTTAATAAAGTTGTGGTTGAGGATGCAGAAATGATGCATATTAAAGTGGCAAAAGACTAAGAGAGAGAGAGAGAGGTAACCCGTACATCAGAAGCAAAATCTAAATTTAAAAATCCTAGAGTCCAACAGTGGGCCCAAACCAACACATTTAAACGTGACACAAATGCATTGCCCTTAGAAATCAAAGACACAAGCGTAAGATGAGCAGATAAGAAGCAGGATGGTTCAGTTTATTGGATTACAAAGTGTTATAAGGGGGCAAGGCATAGTGGCTAGGAAAAATGCTTCTTTTAGGCAGCCCCACAGAAGCATGAGCAAGACTGTGGGAACCAAAGTTCTGCTCTGTTCTGCACTCCACAGGTTGCACCGCATTTTAAGGAGCCTGTTAACCAACGGGGGCCTATCCAGCCATGAGGAAGGGCTGAAAGGGCTGGGAATGTTTAGCCCGGCACAGAGAAGGTTCCGGAGAGCCATCACGTCCTTCCGAAGAAGAGGCCCGGCTGCTCTGGGCAGGAGGAAAATCAGGCGGTGGAGGTGCAGGGAGGCGGGGGTCAGCCAAGGGTTAAGAAAAATCTCACGTGCAAAAGCTGTTGGCTAAAGGAACACGCTAAATCGGCACATGGTGGACTTGCTTTTTTTTGGAGGGGGGGTATTTCAGCAAATCGAGGACTCGCTTTCATTTCAGCAAAGGTATTTCGGCAAAGGATGGCCCGCCCGGCTGCCCGCCCGCCTCCAGCCCGAATGGGCACCAGCTTCCGGGAGAGGACGAGGGGTATCAGCTCACCTTTCTGGGGGCCCCCGATTAGGATCACGGCTTTCAGCATTGCCTACTTGGTGTCTGGACGGCGAGGAAGACTGCGTCAGATGGGCCCCTCCGCACTGTCCCTACAGCACGAAAGACCCCGCAGCGGGATCTCCTCCCCGCTCGAACACGGCCTTCTGCTTCCGAGCACGTGAGAACGCCACGTCACCGGTTCCACCTCCTCGTGGGTCCGAGCTCAGACGCCAGGCACCTCGGGAGCCTGGAAGCCAGAGGGAAAGAGGTGCGGGAGGGGGAAAGCGGGATCCTCCAACCGAAATGCGAGGAAAGCTTACAGCATCCACATCTTTTCCTGCTCGCTGCCGCCTCCCGTCTTTGCATCCGCCTTCCTGCGAAGTTCCGGGACCGCGGCGCTGCTCAGCCCAGAGCAGCACCTGCCACGACTCCAGATTGCCCGAAATGCAGTGCGGGCACTGAATCCGTTCCCACTCTCCTCCATTTTCGGGATTAAAGGTGGTCTCCCTCGGCCTCGGCTCCTGTAGACTCAAGAAACAGTAACATGGAAGTGGTTAGGTTTCGCCTGTTTCCGATTTCTAATCTAGCCTGTAGATTTGGGGCTTCCCATCCAAGTATTTATCTGGAATGACCCTGCTTAACGTATTTTGGGCTCAGCTAAGGTAGGGTAGGTGATGCCACCTGCTGTAGACTCCCGTTCTAGTGGACTTAGCGGTTGGCATGGATCAAAGATGGCACTGGCAGGTTCGGGCAGATTCCTGATCATGCTGATTCCTATCGCCTGGCTGGGGAGCAGAATGAAGAATGAATTCCCCTGGCTTGACTTTTAAGTCTTCAGAAGTCTTTGGAAAGAGAGTATAGTTCCCAAGCGTGTGCACATGGCTTTCCCTTGCCTTGTTTAGCAGTGCAGACAGCTGACCTCCAGCATGTGTGGGATTTGGGGATACAGGTGGGGCCTGCAACAAAGTGTCCAGAGTGGGAGCCAGCTGTGTCCTTTTTCTAGGGTGTTTCGTGCCAGGCCCTTGCCGCATTTCACACACATGCCCATAACCAGCCTACCAGCATTCCAAGGATACTTTCAGCACTCTGTGGTTCTTGGGATGCCCAACTTCATCCCCAGTTTTTCCCATTCTTTAAAGGATTGGAGCAGTGGTAAAACATTGGGGTTTCAATAGGCTTCCTACTACAGTATCTCATGAACTGTTTGTAAGTTTTCACACCCAGAGAAGAATAGGTTTGAATGGATTTTCGAAGGTATCTAGGATGTCCTGCAAGACAGATCACATGATGTCAAGAACAACGAAGAAAAAGCTTGCAAGAGGACAAGGAACAAATGTGCCATTTTGTCCATCCTGAAATGTCAGAAATAAATCCTGGGTGCTGGGGCTAAAGCCATCTTTAAAACATGCCTGCCTTCAGGCTCTCCCAATTGATTTCTCTTCAAGCCTTGGCAGGGCATTATCTGTAACAGATCCATTGGATAGTGACACAATCTAGAAGTGTGTCATGAATACTAAGTCCCATTTCTCCTAGAGTCCTGTAAAGCTTTGTGAATGTGAGGGAAATGTGGGTGCTTTCAGATTAGGCTTTTATTATGCAATTATCACTCTGCAAAAATACAATTTTTTGAGCGAGGGAGGGAGGGCAGAGATTATTAGGTTCTCCACTGGTAAGTGTATTTTCTTCTTGGTTCTTTTCTGTCCACAGGGATTCTTTAAGTAGGGAAAGATGGAGTAGCTTTGTGGTGTCTTTGAATTAGCAACATTAAGAAGCTGTCTGTCTGGAAGTATGTGCTACTTGAAGACAAGGTGTGTCAAGGAGCAACCATGACACAATTTGGAAGGAATAGAGATAGTCTGCTCCTCTTCCCCTCTTCTGTGCCCTGTCATATGGACAGGATGACGAGGAGGAGTTGGAAGATTGCAACAGTCCCCAATATGGTCAGGAAGAGCTATTTATATCTCCAGAGCAGCTGACTAAAAAAGTGTTTCTGAGCATCGGCAGGAGGCAACATTGCTAAGAAAAAGACGGTAGAATCTTGGCCTCCAGAACTTGCCTTCTTCATTGAGAAGTTCCATATGGTTTTGGCCTCCAGGAACATGCTGTAATGCACAGCCTTTGCCCTATAGGTGTATTAGGGCTGCAATTCCCATCATCCCCAGCAAATATATCCAGAGTACACCAGATTGGGAAAGGCTGTGTAACCCAGAATATGGACTGGAAGGAACTGCAAAGTTTTCTGATGAGTGTGCTCAGGTTGCTTTCTCAGGTTGAAATCTCAGCTGAGTTGTTCAGCCTCCTGCAGAACAAGGGCAACCGTGATGCATTTATGCCAAGTGTATTAATCCTAATTGTCTGGTTCCTACAACACGCTAAGTCACAAAACCATGGTTTTCAAACCACAGTGGGTTGACACATTACATAAAGCTAAAATCAAACCATGTTATAGCTCAGTGCAACATCAGATACCAGCCCCAACTATTAGGCTAAGCAGCAGGGCAGATCCAATCTCTGCCTCTGCAACCACCACAGGGTCAAGGAAGCACACCAGTTCATATCCATGGCCAAAATCATGTCGGGAAAAGAGGAAAGATGCTACATCAGCCCTGGAACAGCTAAGGATGACTTTCAGTTGCATCCAGTGTGGGCTGAGGAAGAGACAAAAGTTGTGAGGAAATGTTTAATAATAATAAACACACAAGACTGCATAGAATCATTTGGTTTTATTTAGTTCATCGAGCAAGAAGATGGGTCCAGAAGAATCTGGAGGCTTCTGGGATGGCTGACTCTCTTGGCAGCACTGGGGAAAGACCACTGGCGAGTAATGTCTGCGCTGCCCCTTTCATGCCCCCACCCAGATGGCTTTTCAGGGACCACTGCTTGTGACGTGTTTATGGCAAAGCTATCGGTAGGCTGATAGCCCTGCCTGCCCAAGAAATGGATTGAGCCCTGGAGCAGAGTAGGGGGAGGGGGTTGCTCTTGCCAGCAAGTTAGGGAAAAGTTGTACCCTCATTGAAGCTGTACAATGCAAGTGAAAGAGACAATGCAGCAGTGAGAGATGTAGCCAGGCTCTGGGGTGCAGGGGCACAAAATATCCCTATTGCTCCAGTTGATTTGTTTTTAGTTTGCATTCCCCAGCTGTGAAAGCTGAGTAATGCCATCCCCTTTGTCAAGCCAGGTTCCTGGTGAGGCAATACAATATTCTGGACCATGAGATGGAGAGTTCCTTTGGAGGTGGGTCAGGCTGTGGGGAGACGGGAGCTTAGTTCACATCAAGGCGTGCAAAGGACTGGTCCATGCCCAGGCTGTTCTCCACGAAGATCTCATACTTCCCAGCATCAGCTGGCGTCACCTTCTTGATGGTGAGAGTTGTTGAGTCACTGCCAATGTTATAGTACACTCTGTGGAGGAAGGAAAGGGAATCAGAACTTGAGGGCCCATTTTGAGCCCCACAGTGGGCAGAGGTTTCTTTCTGATGTCTCTCTGTCAGCAGCATATGAGGGTGCTTGCTACTAGGGAAGCACTAGGTACCAGGTGCCTTCTACTTCATGCCCTGTCAATGCAAGGCATCCTTGTCAAAGGGTAATAAGCCCTTCTTACTGTGACAATCACCAGTGAAGGAACTGGAGAAGGAGGAGGAATAATAATTATATTATTGGAAGCTCACATTATATACCAGGGTTTCTCCACCAGGGTTCCATGCAACCCTAGGTTTCCATGAGAGGTCACTAGGGGTTCCCTGGGAGATCACAATTTGTTTAAAAAATTATTTCAGATGTAGGCAACTTCACATTAAAGAGGTAAGTTTCATTTTTTATTTTCAGTTTAGGAACACTGTTAGCACATATATACAGGCCTACCCATGAAACGAATATAATAATTTCATAACTTCTGGCCTATATTTGAGCCAGAATGTACAGGGGTTCCCCAAGGCCTGAAAGATATTTCAAGGGTTCCTCTGGGGTCCAGAGGTTGAGAAAGGCTGTTATATACTATAATACAAACATTCAAGCTACTCCATCATCCATGTTTTTTCTCTGTGCCTAAAAATTATATGCGAGGGCCTTTGTGATCAAGGAAGGAACATCGGGGGTTCTCATTATATCTTTGCCCTAACTTGATTGCTGTTCTGAGACTACCCATCCTTGCTCAGTACCTGGGCTGGGTTTCACTCACCGATCATCCTCTTCAATATCCTCCCCATCCTTGGCCCAGCCAACATCTGGGGCTGGCTCCCCACTGATATGAGCTGTCAAATTGACTGTGCTGCCTTTCTTGGCCTTTACGTTTTCTGGGCCTTTCTCTATCTTGGCAGGTACTGCAAGAGAGAAAACAGGTGAGATCAGAGCAGGCCATTTCCCCAGACCTCTTCTGCCTGAGGAGAACCTATCCTGGGACATGGGAATCTAATCCTTGGCTTTGTGTCCAGATGTGAGTCTTCTTCCACATTATGGCATTGCTTTTCCTGTAGTGGTTGTTACTGCTGAGGAACTGCAATGTAGCATCCACAGAAGTTGTTCCTGTTAGGGATGATATTGCAAAGAGAGCTGCTGTAGGCATTACCTAGTGGGTCAATCAAAAAAGATTTCTATATACTTCCAGCTAATTTAAATATCTACTCTATCTCCCTTGACCACAGTAGTGGCTATAGACACAGGCATGGGTGGGTGATTATCCATGTGCTGCCTATGGTCTCTTCTTTTAAAAACAGTATTTAACTAGCATTCCAAAAGTGTACAATAATCTAAGTATTCAAATCAGTACTCATTTATGAGTTCTTCTATCACTGTATCAAAAATCTATGAGAGTGGAACTGCTATAAAATACGCCATTTGTTGAATGGTGCTTCTATTTCCAGCCTTTCCTGATAAATTGTTAAAGAAGAAGAAAGACATTAGCTGATAACTAACAAATGACAATATTTTTTGAATGTCTCTATGACCGTACTGAAATAAACTATTGCCAATTCACATTAAGGCCTATCTGAAAGTAGTTCTGAGGCTATTGGGGTTGTGAGAAATGACTCTGCTAAGCTTGTCCTGGGGCAAAAGAGTTCCTTATTAGAGGATGGCTAACTTTACTGAAGATAAGGCAGGACAGGAATCCTGCTCTGGGACTGCTGCTTTTCCCACTAAGTATTCTTGAAGACCACAATGCAGGGCAAGTAAATTAGTACATCCTATTTCTATTTTTTCTAGGATGCTTTAGGGCAGACTGGATTACCTTGGGGCACTTTGCAGACCTGAATTAGTCTGTAGCCATTTTATGTTACTGGGTTGCTTAGAAAGATGGATTATGCAGTCTCTTTGCTTTGCCCTTTTGCTCCTCTTTGATCCATCCGTCCATCCATCCACCCATCCATTGCAATAGATAGATGCATGATTATGAAGAAACTATTCTTGGGATATATAGTTAGGACACCCTAGTAACGAGAGTTTAGAATTTAGGATACTGTCTTGAGATTATCACTCCCTTTGCTTGGTCATATTCTTTTCCTGAGTAATAAAAATTCCCATTGAATTGTTGATCTATCCACCAAGGAGCTCCCAAGGCTTCAGGTTCAGTGCAATAGTATAGAGACAGAAATATTGGGTACAGTTGCCTTCTCTTCTTGTGCAGCATCTGGACAACTTCTGGTCATGTAGAGCCCAGGGTGTGATCACTTGGCAGTTTCTTCAGTTAATGCATAGAGTTGGGGCAGTAGGGATCTACATGCTTTGCAAGAGTCAGCTTGTATAAATACATGCACACCAACTTGTGATGCGTGTCCTATTTTGCTTGTAATGTCCCCTTCTGACTTGAGCATAAGAATGGTAAGTCATGTAAATCAAGACTTGGCTGGGATATCAGTCTCAAAAATCAGACTCCTCCCTTGATGACGGAACTGTTGTGAGAATTCAACAGAGAATTCTACCACTGCCTGTCCTGCATCTCCACAGGATTGTGACTAGGTAGATAAACAGCATAACTGTATTAGAGGGAAGGAAAGGAGGAAGGCAGGCAGGCAGGCAGGCAGGCTCTGTCTTGGCAGAGGCAGGGCTAGAGTTGGAAGGGGGTTGGCTGTTGCCACCAGACAGACAAGACCTATGAATAGAAAAGGGGCAGGGCTACAACCTGAAGCAGCAGAGCAGACAGAGCAACTTTCCCCAATGAAGTATGCCAAAGTGAAACACTCTCTTAGAGAAGAAACTCATTAGAATGTCTTCATTGCCCAGGGGATGTATGGCTCTATGTTTAGCAGGGAATGTGGGAACAGGGTCACATTACCTTCTATGAGGAGTCGAGCTGAGTCGGAGCACTCTCCAAAGGGATTCTTCACAGAGATGGAGTACTTGCCCAGGTCAGGAAGGGCTGCGTCACGCACCACCAAGGCCACAATGTCAGGATCCTCAAAGACATAGCGGTACTTGGGCCCATCCTTGAGTTCCACACCATCTTTGGACCAGCGGATAAAGGGGTCAGGGAAGGCACTGATGCGACATTCCAACTTGGCTGCACTCCCTTCTATCAGCATAACATCTTTGAGGTTCTGTAGTACCCGCGGAGGGCCTTTCTCTTTCAGTTCCTTGCGAGACCTGAGAGTGGAGAGGAGGAAGTGGAACAGCAGACAGGCTCGTAATCTTATAGCTCCACCTTTCCCAATCCGGTGATCTCTGAGTGAGTTAAGATTGCAGCTCTCAGAATTCCCAAGTAGCATGATCATCAGCTCTGTAGGCTAGGAATTCTGGGAGTTATAGTCTCAACAGATCCGAAGGGTAACCTGCTGCCAAAATGTTCTCATTTCTCATTTCTCATTCTCATGAACAGGGCAATAGCAAACTGTCATGAAGAGAGATCTGAAAAAAGGCAAATGATAACGGTTCCTGGGCAAAGTAAATTATTTGCTTGGAGGGTGTGGAATGAGCACTTAGACATCAACTCGTCTCTCTGCACTTAGAAATTAGCATTATTAAGCTGCGGTTAATCGAATAATAATATTGTGACAGTGATTGCTTTAGGTATAAGTGGCAAAATCTGACTAATTATAATTCCTCTTGTTAGATCCCATTCATCCCTGCTCCAAAGAACTAATAAAATTATGGGTGGAAATATTATTAATGAAGATTAGCTTCAATTTTGTTGGTGCTGGAGCATACTCTTGAAATGGAACGGCCCAGTTTGTTTACTTTCCATGAATACTTCTAAGCCAATGACAGTATTCAACAATTATGTGGGTGCTTAGTTGTAAGTAACTAAAACACTGGATTGTGCAAAGGGGCTGGGTGTGTGATGAAAAGAACCAGATTCTAGGACTTCACCAAGGTGCTGCATTATAAATAAAGTATTCAGTCTAAATGCTGAAGCACAAGAAATATTGTCCAAGTAAAGCAAGGTCTATATAATCTTCTCTCTGTGTGATCTCCCTATAACATAAAAGAATTAGGAGCTTTGTGCAGCTGGATTCCAAATTCTGGGAGACTATACTGAATTGGATTCCTACCAGAGTATGTCCTTCTTGTCATATCTGTAACACCAGTCATAAAATCATAGATCAGAAGGGTTGGAAAGGGTCTTGGAAATAATCTAGCCCAAGCCTCTGCTCATGGCAGGAATCAAGGATGTCACTTTTGATAACTCATGTTTTCTGATAAGTCTTCACTACTGCTTTCCTTACTACTTCTCTAGTAACCCTTCCCCATCCATTTCATGACCACCACCTGTCTTGTACTCCTTCAACATCCAATCACATCTAACCACAACTTTCCAATTACTTCCAGGCTATCTTTGTCACAGTCTCTCCCACCTAACTGAACCATTGAAGATAATATATTTAACTTCCCTCATCAACTTCCCATACTGACTTCTCTCATCAAAATATACCAAAGACACTTTCCCAGATTTAGAATTGGCCCATGCTTTAAATCAGGGTACCTGATGACCTCCATACAGCTACCATTGCCATGAGTATTGGTAGTTATGCTAGTTATAGCTAATGCAGACCAAAACCTCCAGAGAGTCACCAGGCTATCAGTCTTTCTTCTAAATGCCCCTTCTGTGTGCCCTCTATTTGTTGGTCTTCCCTTCCAAGTGACTTTTTGAGACCGCAAAGTATAATCCATACAAAGACGACAGTATCAGTATAAAATATAAAAACTAATAACAGCATATAAAAGCAGCATGAACCCAATTTCCTCAAGGGCTACAAAGGGTCCACAGGTATTCTCCAGGGTCTGAAAAGGCTATGAAGTAAGCAATGGGTTGGCATGTTTCACATCTGGAATGTCTCCATTGAGAAGACTCCCTTTTTTGTTGCCACCTAACTCACTACAGGTGGTAGGTGCTAGAGGAGGGACTCCGAATTGCAAGTTAACAGACAGGCAGGCTAAGGTAGAGGCCAACAGTCCCAAACTTTGTAGGATTATAACATTAAGAAGCAGCACCAACTCTGCCCTGGAGTTGTTTCTTCATTTCTAAAATAGCTATGTACCACCATCCAGCCCTAACATGCATCTTATAGTTGCTGTATTTTTTTTAAATGAGAGAGAGAGAGAGATCAAGATCAAAATCCTCCCAGAGGATTTTGTGTTTCAAAATATGTGTTTCAAGAACCCTTTTTCTCACTGCCAGTGACGAGAGTCATCCTTCCACTGGCTGCCCTCCTCACCTGTGCCCACGATAGGAAGCCTGGATGCGGATGGCGGCATTCTGCACCTGAGGATCATTAATGTCCAGGGTGCATCCCGGTGGGGGAGGGGCTGCTGGCTTCTTGGGTGCAGCTTTTGACATCTGCAGTGCAAGGGAGAGGGGAGGAGGAGAAATGGCAGGTTAACATCGAGAGAAAATTCCCATGGTCAGCAGTACAGACTCCAACCCTCTGCTTGCTTCCATCACCACAGCTTTACATAAGACTCCTTCTGACTCTCTCAGGAGGACATTTCCAAGTGTGCATCCCCCATGCGCTGCCAAGAGGTTTCAGCAGGTGCTACCCTCACAGATCCAGAATCTTCCAAAATCATCAATCTGGCCAAACTGGAAGGGGGTGACAGGTTAGAGAGCTTCCCTTTGACATTCTTATTGCAAATTCAGTGTAGGCTTGCATGAGACAAAGCTGCTAAGGGTCCCATCCATCTCCTGGACATCATGAGGGCAAAGGTTCCCTCTGAAGCAAGGAAGAAAACACATTAAGGCAGATGGATAAGGCAGAGATCCATCCCGGGCCCCCAACCACAGAGGCAGGTTCTCAAGTAGGGTAATGTTTGGGGGAGGGGCGCTGAGTTGGGGCAGAAATCCTAATGATCTATTCGCTTTCCTTCCACAAGAAAAGTTTAAATCCCTTACCGTGAATAGTACCAGTGCCGCTCTGCTGGGATGGAAAAGGCCACAAGACCCTCATCCCACTCAAATTTATATCTCTGGAGGGGAGATCTCAAGTCTGTTCATGCCTCCAACTGCATTCCTGCTTAGGCATCTCCTTCTTTGGCTGGGGGGGCAAGTGTGTCCCCCGCTCAGAAGGGAATCTTGGCACTCCCTTATATAGCCTGCTGCCAGGTACCTGTGAGAATTGGGGCCGCGCTGATTGCAACCCAGTGCTGTGTAATCAGATTGACCAGCCCAGAGGGACTGGAGCAGCTGCACCATTCCCTCCCTCTGCTGAGAGACAGAGAAGGGGAGTGGCAGACCAAACACCCCCACTCAGGTCCAGCTTGCTGCTAATACATGCTGCTGTAGGAGGACAAGAAAACACTGGACAGGAGAGGGCACCAGGTATTAGGATCAAGAGCTAGCCAGACAGCTGTAAGAGTCAAGAGCTCTACTCCAATGCACATATTTGGTCAGGAAAAGCTACTGAAATGTGCCTTTTACAGAAAAAATGGATGCAAACCTTGCCCTCTGTTTATCACACTGAGCCATTTCACTGGACAAGCCAGCCTCAGCCAGTGGTAATAGCTGTGCTATTGCAACTCTCCCAGTCATGTAATACTAGGCTCTTAAATGGAGGGCATTTCCATACAATGTCTTTCAGAATCAGTTCTAGACCAATCTCATGACCCTGGTAGATCCCAAGAATGGAGCTGATTTATTGCTGGCTGAGATGCTGGGGTCTGCAATTCTGGCAAAACTATTTTTTTTCTTTGAAGCCCTGCAGTTCAATAGAGCTTTGGGGCAATCTCTTCTCCCCTTGATGGAAACTCTTGCCTCACTCCACCTTCTGGCCTCTTCTTCCTCATAGAAATTCACCTATGGTAGCATCATTTTCACCTTTTTCGAAGTTGTTGGAGAAAAAGCTGCATTTCAAGGATTGTCGAGCAGAAATAGTGATGCATGGAGTGACATAGGAGAGGCATGTGTGTTCAGGGAGGGTCTCAGCAGAAACTTGATTGACATTGTGGCAACTAATTCACTTGGCTAAAAAGATGACTTTTCTTTCAAATCTCATTCTACTCCAAGTAGCTACATGGGCACAGCCATATTATTTCCTTGGCAATACAACCAAAGTGGTTTACCATTGCCTTCTTCCGGGATGTTTTCCCAGCCTTCCAACTTAGTCTGTCTGAGGATTTCTTGGTGGTCTCCTTGTTTAGCTGCCTAGACCAGACAGGGCAATTTGGATGCTGCTGCCATCTGTTGTGACTTCATTCCTGGGATAGAGAAGAAGATGACCTCAGATTGATTTCAGCTCCTAATGACTACAAGGATACTGTAATGGTATGTGGGAATGACCTTGACAGGTGAGGGGAAGAGATGCTGCCTAAGGAATGATCAGATAAAAGGGGAAGGAGCCCGCAGCTGCATAACAGGAAAAAGAAACTTAGAAAGGATCTGTCTTAACTTGTCAGGCAGTAAAAAAAGATGGTGGGAGATTTGTACTTTCAGACTTGCAAGAGCTGTTAATGTAGCCTTACAATAAAGTAGAATTACCTTATTTTGTCATCTTGTCATCTTGTTTCCTGTCTGGTCTACCTGGGAGGCTGACAGATAACACCTGGTTTTTTTGGCAGTAGCATGGAATTGTCTTCTTCTGGGATGGTTTTTCAGCTTCCCTCTATAGCCCACCATCTGGGATGCCCCGAATGTCTGCCATCCAAGTACTAACCAGTCTGACTCTGTTTAGCTTTTTCCAAATCAATCAAAGTTGGCTATTAAGATGGCTTTCTGCTCAGTTTAAAAGAGTAATGAGGCTTTGCTGTGCTGAACCTCCACTGGGAGGGGAAGAAAGCCTAGGAGGTAGGAAAGGTGTGTGGGGAAATTGACCGCAAATTGTATCAGTGCTGCTCTTCTGCTAAAATTCTTTTATTCTTGTTTTACTCTATTATGACATCAGTACCTACATTGTTCCAGGGTGTAGGTCCCCATGCAAAGTGGCTCCCCATCTTCATCACATGGAGACAACAGAAAATGGAGAGGTAAATCAACAGTTCATGAATAAATTAAATAAATACTCTGATTTAATAGTGGCCAAATACATGCTTCTAATGGTTGAAGGCCTTAGCAGACAGGTCAGAATATTTTCATATATCTTTGCCCAATTAAGACAGTACCTTCATATTTACATGTGAACACATGTGTGTTTGTATGTATGTGGGTATACACATTTGCATCTATATTTATATAGACATACATAATTGCATGCATATACAAACAAATATACATACACCATTGTCCAGTTGTGTTCCTCCTTAAAATTGAAAATAAATAAAATATAGTTCTGAATGATTTACATAAGTGCATTCACACCACATCCTTATTTTGGTTAAACAAATCAAAAGGGCTGAGTCTGCACATCAGGTTAAAGAAACTAACTATGGGTAAACCTAAGCAAGCCTAGCCTTCTGTGCAATTGCAGACACTATTGTTAAAAAAAACCAGCTTGGTTAATCATATTGTGTGGCATGCAGCCATCATATTTACAAATCAGCATCCATTTTGCCATCAGGTGAAGTATCTAAAAAAAAAGACTTAAGGTGCCTTTTGAAAGACAAGAAAATTCTAAAACTTTAACTTTATTGATAAAACTATATTTGTCATGCGCTGCCTACCTCTGAATAACACTCAGACACTGGTTCGCGGATCAGGCTCTGGTTTATTTGCAGGGCAGGTACAGCGTTGGTAGAAAAAAGCTGAGAGTGACAGGAGCGCGCCGGTGCGGGGTTTAAATACCCCGCGCCGGTCAGCGCCCCCTCGCTCACGGTCACGTCACCCCCCTTTGTCCAATACGTTGCCCTGCCGGTGGGTGAGGGTTTCCGGGATCGCCCATCATCAGGTTTCCCATTCCTCTGCTGATTGCTTTCAGCTGGGCGATCCCCGTTGTATTGCCGCTGATGGCTTGGGTGTGCTCCGTGATCCGTTTAGCTATTGTTTGTTGGCCGTTAGTCGTTGTGGGTTGATGGCCACTTATCTTGTACCCCTTCACCTATTTCCTTGCCATTGTCATGTGTGCCATTGCGCTGATGACTTTAGCTCAACGGCACTCATGACATACTGCCCCCTTTTCGAATAGTGTTCCCCCCCGGTTTTCTGGGTTTTCCCCGTGGAGCTGTCAAAACGCCACATTTTTTTTTTTTTTTTTCAAAGTTCCCGCCGGAGTAGTTGTCGCCCCTCCCTTTGCTCCTCCCTCTACCACGTGCCTTCCCAGGGTGTGTCCATGGTGCGCATGCTCGGGTCCTGACCTGGCGTGCGCATGCTCCAGCCACACCCTGTTTGTTTGGCTCAGTTCGGCGAGGAGAGAGGCGTGGCTGGTCGGGTGCTTCTCAGCTCCAGGTAGGGCCCTTCTTTTTTCTTATTTAAAGTGCGTCGCCTTTGTTGTGTCTCCTGGGCGTTGCCCCCAGGTTGCCCTGTTGACTTGCTTGCCACTCCCCCGCGGCCGGGGGGCGGGGGGAGGGTGCTGGCGAACGTTTGTCACCACCCCGTGGGCCCGGGGCGGGGGGAGTGAGTCCCGGGGGGGGAGGTCCACCCAAGTCGCGGGCTTGGGGGGCCCTTTCCCTTGGGGCACGGGAGGCGGGGGGGGCCTGCGGGGGGGGGGGTTGGTTTTGCTGACCTTGGTTGCGGTTTGTCGGGGTATGCCCGGTGAAATGCTCTGGTCAGGTCAGGCGCGTTAACGTTGTGCGCCGCCACCCATTCCGGGTGGGGGAAGTGTTTCCACCTGACCAGATAGTGTAGAGTTCCTCGTTGCTTGCGGGAGTCGAGAATGTCCCTTATCTCGAAGTGGTGTTGCCCGTCGATCATCACCGGTGCAGGCTGTGGCGTGCTTGGGTGCCATCGGGAGGTGGTTGCCGGTTTCAGGAGGCTGGTGTGGAACACCGGGTGGAGTCTCCGGAGGTTGTGTGGCAGGTCCAAGCGTATTGCTACCGGGTTCACTATTTGCGTGACTCGGAACGGCCCGATGTACTTAGGCCCCAGTTTTTTCGAGGGTTGGGTTGACTTTAGGAACTTGGTGGATAGATAGGCCATATCCCCCGCCTGGAACGTCGGTTGTTGGCGCCGGTGCTTGTCGGCCTGCTCTTTGTAGGCTGCCTGTGCATCCTTCAGCGCCGCCGTGATTACTGGCCATGCTTCCGCGATCTTCCGTCCCCAGTCGCTAGCGTCCACCTGGGGTTCTGGGGGTTGAGGTAGCTCCGGTATGGGGACGAAGTCGCGCCCCGAGACTACTTCGAACGGAGTTTTCCCCGTGCTCGTGTGGACGGCGTTGTTGTATGCGACTTCGGCGAACGGGAGCAGTTCAGCCCAGTCGTCTTGGTGGTAGTTACTATATGATCGTATGAATTGCTCTAAGGTGGCATTAAGAACCTCTGTGGCTCCGTCCGTCTGAGGGTGCCAAGCCGTAGATAGGGCCTGTTGGGTCCCCGTCAGCTTCAGGAAGGCCCGCCAGAATTTGGAGGTGAACTGTGTGCCCCTGTCGGTCACCACACGTGCGGGACATCCGTGTAGCCTGTACACGTGGATGAGGAAGAGTTTGGCTAGCTGTTGTGAGGATGGGACCGACGTGCAGGGGATGAAGTGGGCCTGCTTTGAGAAGTAGTCCTTCACCACCCAAATGGCCGTTTTCTTCTGGCTGGGTGGGAGGTCCACTATAAAATCCATAGAGATTTCCTCCCATGGGCGGGAGGGTTCTGCCACCCGTTGCAATAGCCCCGCGGGTTTGCCTGGTGCCCGTTTGGCCCTAGCGCACGTTGGGCAGGACGCCACGTAGGTTTTTACGTCTCGCCTGAGCGCGGGCCACCAGAATTGACGCCGTGTTAGGTGTAGGGTCTTGAGGAACCCAAAGTGTCCCGCTTGCTTGGCGTCGTGTGACCTATGCAAGATCGCTTGGCGTTGCGAGTCCGGGACGTAGATTCTGCCTTCCCCCCATGCCAGGTCTTGTGCCATCGTTACCTTGTCGGGGTTTGCCAGGAACCAGGGGTCGGTTTTGAGGGCGGCGGCGAGGTCCGTGCGCATTCCCCCTGGTAGTTGCGGTTGGCTTCTTTCAGTCGCCGGTTGTCCCGCCGTCGGCTGCGCCGTAGAGTCGAGCTGCCTCCGTGCGCCGCTTCGGGTGGTCACGGCCATCCCCAGTTGCGAGGCGGATAGGACCGTCCCAATGGTGTCTGGGGCGGGCTCTTCGTCTTGGGGCAGTCGGGAGAGGGCGTCGGCCAGGAAGTTCTTTTTGCCCGGCATGAACTTCAGCTGGAAATTAAAGCGGCTGAAGAATTGGGCCCATCGGACCTGTTTTGGGCTAAGGCGTCTAGGCGTTCGTAGGGCCTCGAGGTTCCGGTGGTCAGTCCAGACCTCGAATGGTTGGGTGGCTCCCTCGAGTAGGTGTCGCCATGTCTCTAGTGCCGATTTCACCGCGAAGGCTTCTTTCTCCCAGACGTGCCATCGCCTCTCTGTCTCGGAGAACTTCCTTGACAGGTAGGCGCATGGTTTCAGGAGTCCCGTGGGGTCTTTCTGTAGCAGGATGGCTCCCAGGGAGAAGTCTGAGGCGTCGGCTTGGACCACGAACGGCCGTTCTGGGTCCGGGTGCGCGAGGATTGGCTCCGTAGTGAACAGCGCTTTCAGCTTGTTGAATGCGGTCTGGCACGCGGGAGTCCAATTCAGCACTGTGCCTGGGTTCTTGGCGCGTCGGGTGTCCCCCACCCCTTTGGTTTTGAGGAGGTCCGTTAAGGGGAGGGCTATCTCAGCGAACCCCCGGGCGAATGACCTGTAAAAATTCGCGAATCCGAGGAAGCTCTGTAGTTGCCGTCTGTTGCGGGGCCGCTCCCAGTTTAGCACCGCTTCGACTTTTGCGGGGTCCATTTCGATGCCGTCCCCGGAGATTCGGTACCCCAGATAGTCTAGGCGCTCTTTGTGAAACTCGCACTTTGTAGGCTTGGCATAGAGCTGCGCCCTTCTGAGCTTGTCGAGGACTTGCCTGACTAGGGTTACATGTTCCTCGTGCGTTTTTGTGTAAATAAGGACGTCGTCGATGTAGACCAGGACCCCTTTGAACAGATGTTCATGCAGTACCTCATTGATGAGCTGCATGAACACCCCAGGGGCCCCCGCGAGTCCGAAGGGCAGTACTTTGTACTGGAAAGCGCCTAGGGGGCAGTTGAACGCCGTCTTCCATTCGTCCCCCTCCCTGATTCGGATGCGATAGTACGCCTCGCGAAGGTCCAGTTTGGAAAAGACTTTGCCCGTGGACAGGTGGGCGAGCATGTCCTTCACCAGGGGTAAGGGGTATTTGTTGGACAGGGAAGCCGCGTTTAGGCCCCGGTAGTCGGTGCAGAGCCGTAGGGTCCCGTCTTTCTTCTCCCGGAATAAGACGGGGGCTCCGACCGGTGAGCATGCTGGCTCTATGAATCCCCTGTCTAGGTTTTTATCGATGAACTCCCGGAGGGTTGCCATCTCCTTCGGGGTCATCGAATAGATCTTTGGTCTAGGTAAGGGGACGTCGGGCAGTAGGTCGATCCGGCAATCCGTCTTGCGGTGGGGGGGTAGTTGGTCAGCTTCTGCCTCTCCGAAGACCTCGGAGAAGTCGGCGTATTGTTCTGGTAGGTCTGCTGTGGTAGCGGCGTTGTCTTGTGTGGTCGCCTCCGCTCGTCCTACCGTGGGGTTGGTTCTGCCCGCTGGAACTGGTGCTCGATACTCGCCGTCGCCGAATGTGAAGGTGCGGGTCTCCCAGTTGATCCGCGGGTTGTTTGTCGCGAGCCATGGCATCCCCAGGACTGCAATGGGCCGTCCGATGTGCGTGACTACGAACGATGTGCGCTCGGTGTGAGTGCCCATTTGCAGGGTGACCGGCTCGGTTTGTAGCGTGGCTGGTTTCCCTCCCGCTGTAGAGCCGTCCAGCTGGTGGAATGCCAGCGGCGTGGGGAGGGGGAAGCAGCGGAGGTCGAGTTTGGCGACTAGGTCGGGGTGGATGAGGTTTTTTGAGCACCCAGAGTCCACTAGTGCCGCGGCCGTGGTGGCTCCGTTGCCGGCAGAGAGTTTAATTGCTGCCAATATTACGGGGCTTTCGTCGTTTCGTTGAGGTGGTCCGCGCTGCTGTCCCACCGCCTGCCTCGCCACGCGTTTCAGGGCAAGCGGGGAGCATTTCCCGCCGGCTGGTCGGGGTCTGCATTGTCCTCTTCCCCCCAGTAAGCGTCCCAGCCCTCTTCTGGTGTCGCTGTGGCCACGGTCATTCGGCGGTGAGGGGGCGGCCCCGGGTTGGGTGGTTTGGGGCTAATTTTCGGAGTGGGTTTGGGCGCGCTGGTCGGCGGTCAGTTGGCGAAGCAATCCACCGTCTTGTGCCCTAATTTGCCACACCTCCCACAGGGCTCCCGGTTGAACTTCTTTTTTGGGTATATGGGGCCGGCCATCCCCCCGTGTGGTGCGGGTACCTTTTTCCCGGCATAGTTTGTGTCTTCCGTGGTTGTCATGAGGAAGGTGCGGTGCGCATGTTCGGCTTTCCCCGCGAGGTGGATCCACCCGTGTAACGTTTCTGGGTCGTCGCGGTAGAGGGCCCATTGGAGAACGTCGCGGTTGAGCCCCCTTTTGAACATTTCCAGCAGGGTGGTCTCGGACCAGTCGCTGACCTTCCCCGCGAGGGCTTTGAACTCCAGGGCGTAGTCAGGGACCGTGCGTGTGCCCTGTTTAAGTCTTTGGAGTGCGCTTTTCGCCCTTACTTTGGCTAGGGGGTCTTCGAAGTAGTTTTTCATCTCATTGATGAAAGCAGTGAAGGTGGCGAGGGCGGGGGAGCTGGACTCGTACAGTTGGACGTACCAGTCCGCCGCCCTGTCTTGGAGTTTGATCGCCACGGCGGCGATCTTGTCGGCCTCGGAGTCATAGGAGTGTCCGTGCCTCCCCATGAACTCCCTAGCGTTGGTCACGAAAAACGAGAGTTTTGTGGGGGTCCCATCGAAGAAGATGGGGAAGTCCTTTGGGGCCCGGGCGTTTTGTGCGGCCCCGCCTCTCGCTTCCCGGGGTGTGGTGTCGGCCGCCTGTGCCGTCTGCTGACCCTCCGCTGGCCCGTGTGGGTTCGGTGCTTCGCTCGGGGTGTGGGCCTGTGCGGGGACGTCGTTGGGTGGCGCGGGGGGCATAAGCGACTGGAGCATGGTCCGGAGTTCCGTCAGTTGAGCCCGCATGGCCGCGAGTTCAGCTCGTGCCTCCTCGTCCACAGCCCGCGCCGCCGCTGGGGCCGGTTCCGTTGGCGCGTCCTCAGGGGTGGGTTGCCGGCGGGGTTCATCGTCCCTCTGCCGCGGGTCCGCTTCCTCCGCCGTCTGCTGGGTGTCTCCGTCGTCCTCCTCCGTGTTGACCGCCGTTGGGCTGTCGCTCCACGCCCGTTGCTGGGGTGCGATGTGGGGCGCGGGGTCCTCCGCTGGTTTCGGAAGTCGTGCTGCTCCCTCCCGCGGTCGGGTTGCCTCCGTCGCCATCTCCCCTTGGGGTTGGAGCTGAGGCTCGGGTCGGGTGGGGTGGGCGTCCATGGCTCCGGGAGTCCGCGGTGCCTCTGGCCTTGGTCGGTCCTCCTCTGTCTCTTGCCGCGCGGCTCGCCCTCCTTGCCCGCGCTGCTCCGGCCTCATCTTGCTGGTCTTCTCGCCGTCTACTCCTCCCGCGGCTCGTTGTCGTCCGGTGGGGCTCGGCGAGGCTGAGTTTATGACTCTCAGCTTTATGTCATGCGCTGCCTACCTCTGAATAACACTCAGACACTGGTTCGCGGATCAGGCTCTGGTTTATTTGCAGGGCAGGTACAGCATTGGTAGAAAAAAGCTGAGAGTGACAGGAGCGCGCCGGTGCGGGGTTTAAATACCCCGCGCCGGTCAGCGCCCCCTCGCTCACGGTCACGTCACCCCCCTTTGTCCAATACGTTGCCCTGCCGGTGGGTGAGGGTTTCCGGGATCGCCCATCATCAGGTTTCCCATTCCTCTGCTGATTGCTTTCAGCTGGGCGATCCCCGTTGTATTGCCGCTGATGGCTTGGGTGTGCTCCGTGATCCGTTTAGCTATTGTTTGTTGGCCGTTAGTCGTTGTGGGTTGATGGCCACTTATCTTGTACCCCTTCACCTATTTCCTTGCCATTGTCATGTGTGCCATTGCGCTGATGACTTTAGCTCAACGGCACTCATGACAATATTATAGTTAGTGTATGTGTGTGTGTGTGTGTGTGTGTTTTCATTCATTCATTCATTCATTCATTCATTCCAGGATATTTTAGGATGAGATGTCCCTGAGCAGTGGATCTACTGATGTATCTACACATTTCCAGCCCTCCCACATCTTACACTGACCTGCCACATTAAGAGAACACTCCATTGTCAGTCCACCATAAAAGGGGATTTGAATCCAAGAAAGCCAATATCATAATAAATGTGTTGGCTTTCATGATGCTACAATACTCTGCTGAAGTTCTTGCAACATACTTAATGTGATTACTGAATTAACCCATTTGGGGGTGGGGGTTGCACAGTATGTTGAACCACAGTATAACCATACAAGCTGAGTTCACACAACATAAAAAAGCACAAAAACAAAAGAAAAACTGAAGACTAACCAAGCTGAGCATGTTGTGTGCAATCTCAGCCATGTGGTCAACTGATTCACCTAAGCTTGTTGTGCAAGCCCAGCCCTTGCTGCACTTGCTACAACAGATGAATGCAGCCATTTTTCTGAAATAACTACTGTATGAGCTATGAGGCAGTTGATTATGATTTTTTTTAAATAAAAAGATAAATAATTTGACTTGTTTAAGAGGACTTTTTAATCTAGTTTTTGTTTTCAGTACAAATTGTCTGATACTTCCCAGCATGTTAGTTGGTTTAAAAGTAAATGTAAAGGATGTGCAACAGTTCAAATGTCTTGGTGTTTGAGAAGTGTTGCGTGTACCAGATTTCCAGAATGGCATCTGAGCCATCTTCCATCTGCCCTTGCGGATACAGCTTCCAGGATTTCGAAGACTACCTCTGATTTACTCATCCAAGTTGGAGAGTTACATACAGGTTGGTGCCAGATAGCAAGTAGTTCAGCTGTTAATGTCCAAATAACATGATTCCCAGAATGTAGGAAGCTGGCTTATACTGAGTCAGAATTTTGAATCATCTAGTTAGTGTCATGTTCACCGTTCCAATGTTGCTGGTACATCGTAACGTTTCGCATGTCATTTCACTGATACGTGTCTCATCTGGGAAGGGAGGAGGATTCCATCTCGGGGTGTTGTTATCTGTTGGCTGCTGGGTTGGAATGTGTTTGGGTTATCTCATGTGTTCAAGGTTACTTTCCCAGGAGGGCAGTTCAAACGGTTACCAGCACCTGGGGTGGGGGGAGGTTACAACGGCAGGGCGAGGGGAGGGATTACGTTTGAAGCAAGGGTTTTTAGTTTGTATTTGGCGCGCTTTTGTTCATTCTCAGCTTTCTCTGTATTTGCATACTATTCTTACAATAAATCAGATATCATTAAGTACCTGCTTGTGAGTCTGACTCTGTTAGGATAGGCAATCATTACAGTTAGTGCTGAACTTTCCTGATTAGCACTTCTTAATGGAGTGATAGAAAGAGCTACTAGCATAATAATACATTGTCCTGATTTCTTTGCTCTCATCTGTACTTTGCTGATGTCTGTCTGTTCTGTGGTACAGAAAATGGCAGGATAGTGTTAAGGAAATCATGGCCTGGGAGAGAGACAGGACAGTGACAAGGGGATACAGCTAAAATTGGGAACACCAGACTCTTCTGCTGATACTGGAAATAACCAAAGGCAATAGGTTCATTATCTACACTAACTGCTAGAACTTTTCCAGGGTTTTAGATTGGAATTTAAGGCTCAAATCTGTCTGGAGTAAAGATTAACCGTGAGAACTTCCACATGCTAAGTGTGCAATCTCTAATACGGACCAGTTTCTTAGACTTTCTGAGATCTACCCACAGAAGAAAAGGTTGTGTGAATGCTAAACCATAAAATATCTTTTCTCTTTCCCTTGGCATATCTGGAACAACAAGGGACCTGCTTGAGTGCCATCAAAAAGAGCCCATGTATGTGGAATGACAGTTTGGGATCCACTCAGAAACTAGCCCCAGAGCAAAATATTCTTGTCTAGGAGAGGCTGTTCCTACATCACAACAATACTCATCTAATTAGTTTTACCTTTTCAGCCTCCACAGAAGGTTTCCCCTGGATTTCTAGTGGCATCTTAAGAAAAAATAGGAACCCCTGCCAGATGAAGACTAGAAAATGAAGTGTACTTGGAGATGATTCAGGACTTTGTGCTAGCAGAGCAGCATAACTGTCTTACTCATTCATCCAGAGTCGATGAGAGATGAAAAATTCAAAGACTATTTTTTCACTACAGTATCTTCTAAAATCAATTCTTGGATTACTGTTCATCTAAATCTGACTTGGATTACAGCTAATATCTGATTTTTTTTTTACCAGTTTTGTGCTGATCTGACAAAAGAAGGATTCAGTAAGGTAACGCCAGTCCAAGTACATAAGGTAGAGAGAATAATAGCTCATGGCCCAAATCTTATTTGCCTGTTTGGTCCCAGCACAGCACCTAATTTCAGAAGCCTTTCTTCCATATGAGCCAGCCAGGATAAGGTCACTACATTTCCTCCTCATGCAAAACTGGTGAATTATTGAAATGTGTAACAAAAGAATTTCCATTTGTACTCTTCCAGTCTATTTTGGAGAAGTAGAGCTAAGGGACCCTTTACTTATGCCTTAGCTCAAAGGCAAGGATCATTGTGTTCCTTCAAACCAATTTAATTCACTGTAAATCAGAACTTCTGAAAAGTTTTAGTCTGGTGTGTGTGCGTGTGTAGGGAGCCTGTAATAGTTCATCTGCTCAGAATCGTGGAAGAATAATGTTATGTGGACCAGGCCATACCTTGCAATTGTATACCCACCTCATTCTCTTGGCTGAGATCCTTTTGCGTGTGGGTGATATTCAGCAAGTTCAGGGAAAGGAGAGGGAGTGAGGACAAAAATAATGCAGTGAGGAACAAGCATGTTCAACAGGCCATGAAATGGGGATTATTGGTGGGGGAGGGCAGCGGACAATTTGAAAACCAGGAGACCAATAGAAAGAGTGTAATACCACATTCAGTGGTAGTAAAATAATCTAACCTTAATGAATGGGTAGAGAACAAATGGAGAATTATAAACTGCATCCCCCTCACACACATACCACCACCACCACCACCACACACACATACACGCAGGTATACCACCACCATCTTCTACTCAATGTTGAACAAGATTTTCAAAGATCTGCTGAAGCTTTTCATAGCAGACCGAAGACACCAGTTTTGGTTCTCTTTGTAGGTCCAGCATTACTATTGACCATCCAAGTTCTGTTTCCCCTTTTTTTGGAAGGGTTCATCCTGTGGATTGAGCACAGCCTCCCCACTTCCACACTACAGACATGAAAACTGGTTTTGCTTCCTTCCTCCCCATAAGTCACAGTGTGAATTTGTGTGTGTATTTTGTGGGTGTGTGCTTAAAGTGTCATTTGTATTTATGGATTTAAAAGTTAATTCAATACTATGTAGACCCTTGGCCAATTCTTTGATGAAGCATTCTGAGGAAACATGATGCAGTTTTTTTCTAAGTTTGAACCTAAAGGGGAAACAATGTACATCAGACCAAAAACAGTTCCACAGGAACTCCACTCATAGTTTTAGAAAAATCCAAACACATCCCAACAAGGGTCTCCTGGTGGCATTCATCCTTGTCTTTGATTGAACACCTAGATTAACCAGCTTGATCTTTTGACTATGAGAAAATGCAAAATCTTTCATAAGCTCCTAATTTCTCCAGGAATCACATCAAGCCATTGAAATTATTCTCTGCCTTTATTTTGACTGTTGAACTGCTTCCACACAAGACATTTATTGCAGAACCCCTTTTTTTGCTCACACTTTAGTGAGGGAATTCAAATGTTTGTAATCTTTTCATGTTTTCCCCCTACAGTTTTTGCCTTTCTTTGAGGAAAAAGACTAGCACAATCTCAAAATGTATAGATTTCTTTTTGTCTTTTTTTTAGGAGGCCTAGTTTTGGTTTGTAGGATGGGGTGTTGGGAAAGCTGTACCTATTACTTTTCAGCACACCTTTAATATAAACTGTGTGGTAAGCATCCATCTGTAAACCTTAAAAAAAACAATTTTTAATTAGTGCTAAAATGCTTTTCCAACTATATATTTTAAAAATGTTAAAATACTGTTTAAATGAAAGTATTAAATTATATCACTATAATAATTTTAAAAAGAAAACTTTCCAAACTTTTTTGACATGTACTGTATATTAAGTAAGAAGCACTTAGCACTAAATAAATAGATTTTTTTTAATTTTTAAAAAGGTTGCAAGAATACCCCCACCCCAGCCCCCACGGCTGCTCAGGTGGATATAATTTTTCTATTTCCCATCTACAGCATTTATGCCATGGCCTTGGATATACACTGAAAATCATGAGATGAGTTTACAGGAAGACTGCAATATCCATAATAATGTGGAAAATCATGTGTAGTTCCATTTATAGTTGCACCAGAAGAACAGTGATTGATTTGTGATAAACCATCCATCTGGAAGAGGCTTGTTGTTTTGCTTTCCCTGTGCAAGAGGGAAAAAGTGCATCATTTCCACATTTAAAACACACTGGACCAGGTAAGAAATGAACCTGGGGAACCAAAGGCATGGCTTTATACAACGAAGGCAAGACTGGAGAGTTGCATTCATGCAGTAGATGTCAGGCCTGGGTTTGATTTCTCTTCTGCTCAAGTCAACATCCAATTTCCACTATCCTACCAAATCTAGGTTTGTAACTCCTCTTTGTCCCCAGTGTGCCAGAGATTCTGGAGATCTGAGAACTTGTAGTTTCCAAAGTTCAGAATGGCTTCCATCCTGTTCAGCAGAACATGAAAGGTTGATTGCTATGGATACCACACAGGCCAGGCAGGGTAGAAAAGGAAAGGCCTATATCTTCATTTTCTTGAGAGGGGGGACAGGGAGAAACATTCTCCTGACTATGTAAGTGGCTTCATTAGTGAGTTTCTACCACAGCAGAGAGACAATCAGCCACCATCACCACAGCAGGGCTAACAAGTAAAGGGCTAGGAGGAGCATAGAGGCCATTCCATTTCCTTCCTCAGCAATAAAACTGACACACAATTTTGTACATCCTGAGAAGGCCAACTGCAAAAAGAAAGGCTGCATAAATGTGGAAGCTCTCTGTCTGTTTGATGGTGTGTTCTGCAAATCCCAGGATGGATCTTGGCGAAAGAGCATTAAGGAGGGAATCATGTATAAATGTAAATATTTTGAGGAGAGGGAAGTTGTATAGAAAGCACATACTTGATTCATAAAAGTGGGTAGGAAGACCAAGTGTCTGCCTTCTGCATCTGAAGGAAAAGAAAGGATTATACTTTCAGAAAAGCATGTGCAAAATGCAAGGAGAGATCAGGAAAGAATATATATAGTGAGACTGTGAAAGTCTGAAGATGAAAGATCTGCTAATGGGTGTCTTACATCAGTGTCTCCCAACCTTGGCAACTTTAAGATGTGTGGACTTCAACTCCCAGAATTCCCCAGACAGCTTGCTTTGGGTTGCTGTAAAATCCTAAGACCATAAAGTTGGAAGAGGCCATTGAAGCCCATGAATCCAACCCTGCTCAGTGCAGAAACACAAATTAAAGTTTCTCTAACAGATGTAGACTTAATGCATGCCCCCCACCCCAGCTCCTGCCTTGGGAAACAGAAACACCCATGATGAGGATGACAAACGATTCCATGACTGCACTGCGTATCTGAGTGCAAAGTTTCCCCCTCCTGTTGTGCCTTCACACAAACCTAATCTAGCAGGGCTGACCCATCTTTTTCTTTCTCAGTTCTGGTTAATTTGCAGAATGAACAATGCCCTACCCCTCAGAGCTATACACCAGGGAACAGAGGTCATACATTAGGCACAGTGCAGAAGGAGCCATCTGGATCTTCCAAGGAACAGTTCTTTTGATGAGGAGAGGTCCCAGCATTTGCCTCTTCAAAGCCCCTTTCAGATTTCCCAGAGCACATCACCCCTTTCTGAACCCAACCCCACAGTAGCAAGTCTTGTAGTTTTCTGTCACCAGGCACTGTTTCATTCCCTCTAAACCAGCTTGACCTGCTGTGAGGATTATGGGAGAAGGGGAAAATCAGCTGCCAGTGCTGATGACTCTTTCTTATCCATGAGGTATATCAACCAGTCCCACCCTGGCTGGGAGGACAGGTACTTGGCCCATTACGCCCCCTGCTGGAATGTTTTGTGGCTCCTCCGGCAGGGCAGGCGCTAGGGCACGTGGCTGCTGGCGCCGTGGTAGGAGCGCAATAAGACCTTGTGCTTGGTAGCCACTTCATTGCGCCGACGCTGGTGCTCCACCAAGAACTCTTTCAGGCGACTCGTGGTGAAAGTGAGGGTCTGACGCCGCAACTTCATCAGATAGGCATCCTGGAGCCAAGGATTGGCAAAGCAGTCCTTGAGAGTTGGACGGCTCCTGCAAGAGATAGATTATTAGGAAGAGCTTTCCAGAGCCCTTTTTATACTCAAGATGGAAATAAAAGCCCTGACTGAAAGCCAAGGGGAATGGAGAATACACAGGATGCCATCATACACTGATTCAGACTATTGGGTCTTCATCTAGTGTCAGCCCTTCCAGGTAAACCAGACAGGAAACATGAGATGAGCTAATTCTACTTTATTGTAAGGCTACATAAACAGAATCTTGCAAGTCTGAAAGTACAAATTTCTTGTCCTCCCTATTTATCACTTGAGTGGTCAGGGCAGGTCTTTCCTAAGTTTCTTCTTTAGACCGTTACCCTCTCTCGGACTCCCTTTCCTTTTATCTGATCGTTCCCTAGGCAGCATCTCCTCCCTCTGTTCCCCAAGGCCACCCTCACATTCCATCACATCTAGCTCTGTGTTATCTACAGTGATGTGCTGCTGCAGCTCTCCAGGGTTTCAAACAAGAACTTTTCTCAGCCCTACCTGGAGATACCTCAGACTCTACCTGAGACCTTGTCTGTATAGATTATGGACTCTGTTACTGAACCCAAACATAATACGTCCAGAATCTGCAGCAGAAATAAGGCAGGGCTAATGCAGTTCCAACATCTTGCTCCTCTAAAGCCATATCACTCCCATTCCAGAAAAGCACTGGTGAAATATACACATGGTGGATTTTATTTGCAGGAAAGGATATGTAGAGGTATACTATCAATCACATTTAGTGACTGTTCTAGCTTCTGCCACGTGGCACAGCAACCCCTCCGTGATTCAGATGGCCCTGACCCTTTTGGCCTTCTGTAAGGTGCTAAAGGCCTGGCTTTCCCTCAGGCATTTGGGCTGGGAACCCTGTTGGTTGGTTTGTCTGCTGCTTGTCTGTTTGCTCTGGGTTTGTAAGACAGAAGGATTTATTTGGACCTCATGACATGGTAGATTAGTTGTTGCTGGTGCTTCTTTTTTAAAATTATGTTGGGTTCTTTACTGGTTTTGTGGTCTTAATTCACTGTCAGCTGACTAGGGTCACAATAGCAAGATGGGCAGCCATATACATTGTTTAAGTAAGTTAACAAGCAAACAAATAAATAAATGTTTGCTCCCTCTTTTAAGATCACAATCCTCCAAGCAAAGCCTTGTGATTATACTATGGCTTCTAGTACTTTTATAAGCTTCACACTTACATTCTGATGCTTTTAGGAGTTCTCAATCAAGATAAGCTTCGGATGCTGTGCAACTATGCTGACAAAATCTATGCTGCTCTCAGGTTGTGTCACGTTTCTTTCCCCACATTTCACTCACCATGGATGGGCAGAGAGGACCTTGCGGATGAAGAGTGCTGCACTCTGGGAGACATTAGGATAGAGCTTGAAGGCATCATAACGCCCTGCAAGGATCCTGCTCTCTATCTCCAAGGTATCTGCTTCAAAGAATGGTGAGCGACCACTGAGCCTGATGGGAATGATTGAGAATGGAAGGAATGGACAACATAAATGATCTGCTTGTCTACGGAGCTGACATTCCCAAATGGGGTATCTCTGTGTGAGCATTGTTATTAAAGGTTTATAGAGGGAGGTGGTGCCTTCAAAGCTCTACAGAGATGTTATTGCACAAGTCAGGAGAATATCAAGGAAATAGGACTATAGGCTCCACTTTGGTGTACTCTTAATGCAGGGAATTAATCAGAGAAAGATCTTTCATTCTACTTGACACACTCAGTTTCCTGCCATCACCCATCTCATCCATACTTACATGATATATGTGAGCACTCCTATGCTCCAGATGTCAGCTGCTGAGCCAATGGGATCCC